>NC_138775.1:236426474-236796474 GCF_965119305.1 Pelophylax lessonae | reverse complement strand
TGCTGTCAGTTCACAGACAATACTGGAGCCTTCTGGCTGCCGTTTTTGGGAAGAGCTTGCAAAGTTGAGTTCCTCTTTAACCTCTCTGTAATTGTGTCTCTGCAGGTCGGGATCCAAGTTAACTCAGAAGATCTATGCAGTGGCAAAGAGTGGAAAGTGTGTCAGGCCTTCGCCACATTTGTAGCACAACCACAAGGCAATGAAAAAGTGAGTCAATGTTATCATATCAAAATATCACCAATGTGAACTTTGATCTCACCGATTACATGAATAAATTCCATTACATTTAGGTTAGATTAACCACTTAAGCACCGGAAGATTTTACCCCCTTCCTGACCAGGGCCTATTTTGCGATTCGGTGCTGCGTGACTTTAACGGACAATTGCGCGGCCGTGCGACGCTGTACCTAAACGAATTTGACGTCCTTTTTTTTTCCACAAACAGAGCTTTCTTTTGGTGGTATTTGATCACCTGTGCGATTTTTATTTATTTTTTATTTTTTGATCATGCGCTATAAACAAAAAAAGAGCGTAAATTTTGCAAAAATAACAATATTTTTCACATTTTTTTTATATGAAATTCCCCAAAAAAAATGTAAAAATCAACATTTTTTTTAACATTTTAGGCCAATTTGTTTTATGCTACATGTGTTTGGTAAAAAAAAATCGCAAAAAGCGTATTTTGATTGGTTTGCGCAAAAGTTATTGCGTTTACTAACTAAGGGAGAGATTTTTGTCATTTTTGTTGGTTTTTTTTTTTTTTTTAACGAGTAATGGCGGCGATCTGCAATTTTTTTTGCGGGACTGCGACATTGCGGCGGACAGATCGGACCCTTGACTGACCTTTTTTACACTTTTGGGGTTACCAGTGACATTACTACAGTAATCAGTGCTATACATATGCACTGTTACTGTAAAAATGACACTGGCAGTGAAGGGGTTAACTTTTTTTGAGAGGGAGGGGTTAAGTGTGTCCCTAGGGGCGTTATTCTAACTGTGATTGGATGTGGCTTGTTGTGTAAGAACAGAAATCAACGGTCCTACATAGCAGAACCGTGTGATCTCCATTCTTACACAGGGAAGAATGACCGGCGGCTTTGTTTATATTAGCCGCCTGCCTTTCTCCCGGTGTAACGGACAATCGCGAGTGCCCGGCGGACATCGGGTCCGCCAGGCACACGCACGGGGGGGTCCGTGACCGAGCGGAAGTGCGCCTCCGGCGGCGCGCGCTTGCTCCCTAGAGCCTCACAGGCTAGCGACGTAGTACTACGTCACTTTGCCTGTGAGGGGCTGACCGCTGCAGTAAATAGTCGTGCGGCGGTCGGCAAGTGGTTAAGATGTGTGTCTAAATCTTCCTTACCACTGAAGCTTGATCAGTGTTTGGATCACGCTTCAGAGGCTAGTTACAGGCGGTGAGGAAGCGATGTGACGCATTCTCACCACCTGTTTAAGTCCATTTTCACTGGTAAACGCCTTGCAACCAGAGTGTACCCCTGGTCAGGTTTTGGACCTGGTCACCAAACACTTTCAAACCAATTTACATATTTAATCTCCCTTTGAATCTGTCAGAAACATTTGTGGTAATGTTTATGAACATGTAGTATGTTATCTGGTAATTGTAATTGTTCATAGTTGGTAAAGCTAAGTCCAAAGTGCGCAGCAAGTCCCCTCACCCTAAACCCCTGTAGTTCCAACCTCCACACTGTGGGCCCATCCAGAATTTGACCATGCATTGTGGTGTGTTATCGCTTCTATGTGTGAGAAGATATTTTTATTGACGTGCACCGTTTTTTTATTTGATTTCTTTTGGTTTAGGGAACCATTAAAAAAAAAAAAGGCACAGCCATGCATTGCGTCATGTATCGTGTATTTGTGTAATGTGCAGTTAGACGCACAAATTTTACCACATGTTACTGCAATGCATAGTGTGAATAGGCCCTGAGTCTTGCATCAATAGGCCTGCAGTGGAAAATGAAGCCTGTTTCAGTGACAACCTACTTGTGTGGGCTCTATGAAATGCCTAATCATTGTATGCTGTGTCCAATCTAAGATTCGCCACTTCCAATTGTTTTCATACTCTTGAATTAACAGCAGTTTTCAGCTGCTGGGAAGAGATTGATAACACAGCACAGATACGGCTGCAGCTCTCATGCAAAACAGTAGAAACATTCACAGATCACATAGATTTGTCAAGTACAGAAAATGATGCTTTAAATGAGTTAACCACTTAAGCCCCGGAAGATTTTACCCCCTTCCTGACCAGGGCTTATTTTGCGGTTCGGCACTGCGTGACTTGAAAGGACAATTGCGCAGTCGTGCGACGCTGTACCTAAACGAATTTGACGTCCTTTTTTCCCCACAAACAGAGCTTTCTTTTGGTGGTATTTAATCACCTGTGCGATTCTTACTTTTTGCGCTATAAACAAAAAAACCACGACAATTTTGCAAAAATAACTATTTTTCACATTTTTTTTTTATATGAAATTCCCCCCCCCCCCCCAAAAAAAGTAAAAATCTAAATTTTTTTATCATTTTGGGCCAATTTTTTTTTTTTTTTTTTACCATATGTTTGGTAAAAAAATCGCAAAAAGCGTATTTTGATTGGTTTGCGCAAAAGTTATCGCGTTTACTAACAAAGGGAAAGATTTCTGTCATTTTTTTTTTTAACGAGTAATGGCGGCGATCTGCAATTTTTTTTGCGGGACTGTGACATTGTGGCAGACAGATCGGACCCTTGACTGACATTTTTGACACTTTTGGGGTTACCATTGACATTTCTACAGTAATCAGTGCTATACATATGCACTGTTACTGTAAAATGACACTGGCAGTGAAGGGGTTAACTTTTTTTGAGAGGGAGAGGTTATGTGTATCCTTAGGGGCGTGATTCTAACTGTGATTGGCTGTGGCTTGAGGTGTAGGAACAGTGATCAACGGTCCTACATAGTAGAACCGTGTGATCACTGTTTCTACACAGGGGAGAATGACAGGCGGCTTGTTTACATCAGCCGCCTGCCTTTCTCCCTCTGCACCGACGATCGCCGAGTGACCGGCGGACATCGGGTCCGCTGGTCACATGCGCGGGGGGGGGGTCCGTGACCACGCGGGAGCGCGACTCCGGCGGCGCGCGCTCGCTTCCTAGACCCTCACAGGCTAGCGACGTAGATCTACGTCACTCTGCCTGTGAGGAGCTGACCGCCAACGTAAATAGTCGTGCGGCGGTCGGCAAGTGGTTAATTGAGCTTGGTCCCATGCCATTTACTTGATAACAGCACCATGTTTAACCACTTGACCTCCAAAAGATTTACCACCCTTCATGACCAGGTCATTTTTTTTGCGATACGGCACTGCGTTACTTTAATAGATAATTGTGCAAACATGCAACACTGTACCAAAAATACAATTCATGTCCTTTTCTTTCCCACACATAGAGCTTTCTATTGGTGGTATTTGATCACCTCTGCATTTTTGGTATTTTTTTGTGCCATAAACAAAAAAAGACCAACAATTTTGAAAACACAATATTTTTCACTTTCTGCTAAAAAACATATCCAATAAAAATGTTTTAAAAATCAAATTTCTTCAGAAATTCAGGAAAATATGTATTCTGCTACATGTTTTTGATGAAAAAAGAAAAAATCCCAATAAGCATATATTGATTAGTTTACACAAAAGTTATAGCATCTACAAGCTATGGGATATATTTATTGAATTTTTATTTATATTTTATACTAGTAATGGCGGCGATTAGCAATGTATAGTGGGACTGCAATATTGCAGTGGACAATCGGACACTAACTGATACTATTGACAGTTTGCGGGAACCAGTGACACTAATACAGTGATCAGTGCTAAAAATTTACACCGTCACTGTGCTAATGGCACTGGCTTCGAAGGCGTTAAACATCTAGGGTGATCAAAGGGTTAACTGTGTGCCTAGCCAGTGTTTTTGTGACCTGCGTGTTCTACTTTTACTAGGGGAAGAAATGGATTTCATTCCCTGCTTTGCAGAGACACAAAATCAATCCCTTTTCCCCCTGTCAGAATGTAGATCTGCCTTGTTTCTCCGTTCTGTGTGTTTTTAACCGATGATCAGCGGGTGGCGGTGGACGTCCAGTGCCTGGCACCCGCAGATCGGCCTCTGCTGTGATTAGTTACAGCAGAAGCGGCTCGTCAGCAGTGCACACGTGCCCCCTACGGGCGGAAGTGTAGAATCATGTGTATATATATATATATACGTGATCCTGCGCAGGAGAGCCACCCTGTAGCAGTAAATCTCCTATTTGGGTGGTCTGGAAGTGGTTAGTACCAAACAGGGAATTAAATAATGGCTGCACAATGCCTAAAGACAAAATAGAAGTCCATTAAAAGATAAAATAAAGCCAGCTTCTACTGTAATATTCACTTTCATTCCAGACATTTCCCCCCACAGTGCTTAATTTCTACCAGTAGATGACCTCATATTCTGGCCAGCATCCTTCAACCCACTTCCTCTGAGCCTAGGTCTTCCTGAACCCGCCCCCAGCCTGTGACTAAACCGTGGAAGGAGAAGCAGCACTGTAATCAGCTACTGTCTCTGTCACTCTGCTTCCTCCTCCCATCAGCAATCTGTGAAATGATTGACTGCGTGTGCTGCTTCTTACTCTCACACTCCAGGGAGGGAAGTAAAAGAGTATGGATAGAGAGAAATTGGAATCCTGGACATTAATTCGTCTGACAATAATTATGAAAGCAGAGCGTCACTCTGCATTAACACTTTGGATCCATGTTTTTGCCCCCATCCCCTTTTTGCAGTAATAATAGTTTTTTTTTTTTTTTAAATCAGGGACTTTTTTTTGCACCCCCCTCCCCCTGCTATTCTCGCCTTGGGGAGAATAACACATCCTGCTCTCAAAGCCCACTTAGAGACCCCCATCACATATTCCAGGACGCTGCCAGGGGGAGAAGCTGTGACACCTTAAAAGCATTCCATTGCAGGACAACGCTGGATCTACTGGGCATGGGAGCAGTGCTGTATTTTGGCCTGGGCCAACAAGGCCCAGGCCTAGGGCAGCACTTTGCAGGGGGCAGTAAAAAAGTCCCCCCCTCTCTACCTGAGAATCTTTTTGGCCAGTGGTTGCTAGAGCTGCCTCTCGCACCCCCTCCTCTCTTTATCACCCCCCCTCTTCCCTCTCTCTCATTCCCCCTCTCTCCCTCCCATCCCCCCTTTCTCTCTCTCCCATCCCCCCTCTCTCTCTCTCTCTCTCTCTCTCTCTCTCTCTCTCTCTCTCTCTCTCTCTCCCATCCCCCCTCTCTTTCTCCCATCCCCCCCTCTCTCTCTCACCACCCCTTCTCTCTCACCCCCCCTCTCTCTCTCTCTCCCATCCCCCCTCTCTCTCTCTCTCATCCCCCCTCTCTCATCCCCGCCTCTCTCTCTCTCGCTCTCATCCCCCCTCTCTCTCTCATCCCCCCTCTCTCTCTCATCCCCGCCTCTCTCTCTCTTTCCCACCCCCCTCTCTTTCCCATCCCCCCTCTCTCTCTCACACCTCCCTCCCTCACCCACCCCCCTCTCTCTCCCACCCCCCCTCTCGTGAGATCTCAGGGGTTCATGCTGGGACTTGTAGTCCTTAAATTTTGGAGGGAGTCACATCCGTTAAAAAGGAAGGAGTGGGGCAAATTTACATAGGAGGGGGGGCGCCCAATTTTAGTCTTGCCTAGGGCAGCACAAAACCAAAATACACCACTGCAGGGGAGTACGTCATTTGAAGTAAACCAAGCATAATGGGTAAGGAGGGAGAAAAGGCAGATGAATGTTAAGTTCCTCTTTAAAATAAATATTTATGTCTTAGTTGGGAGCTTCATCATTTCAAGGTTCTAATGGCAAATGGGTAGATTTAGACCACACTTCTGTCTGCATGATATGCTTATCGTAAATCTATCTTCATTTAGTATGGCAGAGATCAGAGTACTACATATGTAACCCATAACAACCAAATGTAATTTATCTTGGGGTGTTCTGATACTATGCATAGGTGAAGCTGAAGCCTTTGACCCGGCTCACGGAAGAGGAACAGCTGGAGCACAGCATTGCTGCTGAGAGACGCCGCATGAGATTGGTCCATACTGACAACATCAAGGATCTGCTGACCAGGAGCACCCTCCAAGACGGTACATTTCTGCAACCTGCTAGTTTGACCAGCCTACCATGCAGAGTTGCCTGGTGGTATATCACCATACAAATCAAATTCTCATTAGAGCACACATTTTACAAGGCATTATATAGGACTTTGTCAACAGGTTTTTATTTGGATAAGACTGGTTTTGAATTTCTATGGCAGTCTATAAGACTTTCAAACCATTTTGAAGCAATTCAGAAGGAGGTTACCTGCAGATGAAATGGAATAAAAGAAGAAGGTTGGGACTTTGAGTGAAAGACATGACCAGGCTGACCGGAAAACAATTGAATACACTTATTGGTATACACAGATAAAAAACATTAGTATGACAAATATGCAGATTGATAAAAGAACTGGTATTCTTAGAGGTAGTAAAAAAACTAGCAAATAGTCCCCAGATCCAGTATGCCTAAAAAACAATATGGCAGTTTCCAAGAGTAATACAATAGTTGTATAAAATCACAATAGAAATGGACTCAAAATTCCAACAATAATATAATATAGTATAATCGCAACATTGTGGACTCAACGCGTTTTGTGGACCGAATGTACCACTTCATCAGGAGTAGATGTCTGAATCTATAAAAGATGTATGTATATGTAAGGAAACAGCAGCAGTGGTAATAAATGAAGACTGGGCTGGGGAGAAAAGGGGAGAGAGGTCCCCAAATTGACAAGCCTTACGTTGCAATGGAATAGGTGCTGGTGTTGGAGGTCAAGCATGGCACCGGGTGTCTCCCACAGGAGCTAAGGACACACAGGGCAGGCGGGCGAAGACAAAAACGCCACGCACCGAAGAGTGTGGGCTAGGATAAATATAATAAGAATGGTGCATATAAGCAGTAACAAGCGATGTCTATCAAAATTATAGAAATGTATAGTAAGGATGTGTGAATCGGATGAGAATATCATAGTGCTGCTTGCTGAATGCAAATGTGAATGGGAGTAAAGCAATAGTAAAAGTGACACCAGATAAAGTGAAAAAGATGTTGGGATCACAGTGTGGGGTGGCGTGCTGGCAGATGCGGACACACTGGTTGGCAGTCTGGGTCATATCTCTGGTACTTATCTCTTATCCTTTTTTCTTTTCTGTTCTCACCCCTTGGATGCTTCTCTCATCACTGATTATATTTTGGTTCCGTTTTTCTTCCTTTCCTTGCGCTTAATCCATGTTTGCACCATGTCCCACCCTTTTCAATGAGTCACTACATGTTTGGGTCTTTACCCTTTCATTACTTGTTTCCATTCATACCTGGGCTATCAGCCCCACACACTTCCGGTTCACTTTATCTGGTGTCACTTTTACTATTGCTTTACTCACATTCACATTTGCATTCAGCAAGCAGCACTATGATATTCTCATCTGATTCACTCATCCTTACTATACATTTCTATACATTTCTGTTTGATAGACCTCTCTTGTTGCTGCTTATATGCACCATTCTTATATTATCCTAGCCCACACTCTTCGGTGCGTGGCGTTTTCGCCTTCGCCCACCTGCCCTGTGTGTCCTTAGCTCCCGTGGGAGACACCCGGTGCCATATGCTTGACCTCCAACACCAGCACCTATTTCATTGCAACGTAAGGCTTGTAAATTTGGGGACCTCTTTCTCCTTTTCTCCCCAGCCCAGTCTTCATTTATTACTACTGCTTCCTTACATATACATATATCTTTTATAGATTCAGACATCTACTCCTGATGAAGTGGTTCATTCGGTCAACGAAACGCGTTGAGTCCATGATGATGCGATTATACTATATTATTATATTATTGTTGGAATTTTGAGTCCATTTCTGTTGTGATTTTATCCAACTATTGTATTACTCTTGGAAACTGCCATATTGGTTTTTATGTATACTGGATCTGGGGACTATTTACCAGTTTTTTTTTTTACTACCTCTAAGAATACCAGTTCTTTTATCAGTCTGCATATTTGTCATACTAATGTTTGTTATCTGTGTATACCAATAAATGTATTCCAATTGTTTTCCTGTCAGCCTGGTCTCATGTCTTTCACTCAAAGTCCCAACCTTCTTCTTTTTTATTCCATTGAACAGGGATGGAGACGCACGGCCCATCCCACCATGCGTCTCATGTAAAGTCCCAAACTCCCCCCTTTTTTCTGCAGATGAAATGCACTGGTCAATACATTTTGAGTGACCTCAGATGTATCTCAAACTGATCTTAAGGTGCTGGTCATCCAGTAATCAAACCTGGTCTGACACAACGATCAAGACTGGATCTCCCCCTGTGGTTGCTAACATGTCTGCCCATTCACAGAGTTTGTTATCACAAACAGAGATTTTGCAAGTATTTGGAACTTCTTTATACAAGCAGAACCCAATCCATTCCTTTCATTGTTATAATGTGTTACATTTTCTTATCAGGTAAATCAAGGAGATGATCTTGGTGGGGTTCACAGTGCTTTGCTCTGAGACATCTTATTGTCTTATGGGCCAGCTCTCTTGGCACCATGTCTGATATGTTCAAGAGTTACAAGATAGGTCTTTCCTTTTGGGTTTGGGATCAGCGTGCCGAATGTGACAAAACATGTGCATAGTAAATCTGAACACTCGCACTAGGGCCAGTTTAGAAAGGAGACAATTATCCTACCAGCAAACTCCATGCCAAATATGTCCCGGCAGAGATACAAACTGAGGACCCAAGCGCTGCAAGGCATAAGTGCTAACTGCTAACCCAGTGTTTTTTCATTCATGGCACCCTTTAAAAAAATGGTCTCCAAACTGTGGCTCAGGAGCGGGATGTGGCCTTTTGCTTGCCCTTATTCGGTCCTTGGGGCACCATTCCTCCCACTGACACCAGTGATGGCGTACTATTACTTCCACTGACATCAGGGATGGGGCACTGCTCCTCCAACTGACATCAATGATGGGACACTATTCCCCCCACTAATACCAATGATGGGGCACTATTCCTCCAATTGACACCATCAATAGGGCATAATTCCTCCCACTGACAACAAGGATGGGGCACTGTTCCTCCCACTGACACTAAGAATGGGGCCTTGTTTACTCACACTGACACCTTGGCATTGTCTACTCCCACTGGCCATGGTCTGGCCCCACTAAAGCCTGAGTGACAGTAAACCGGCACTTTGTTTAGAAATTTTGGAGAAATGCTTTAAAAGTATGCAAAATCTCAAGGCACCCTAGACTAACATGTACAAAAATATTACTTGTGTTCTGTATCAATGGGAAACCTGAGCTTGGGACAATGCACGCAACCACCCTAATAAAATAACTTTGTATAAGAAGTCCCCCCATCACATCAGAGCCCCTCATCATGTCAAAAGTCCCTTCTAGACATGAGTCCCTCAAACCTCCATCACAGAGCCCCCCCAGTCGCAGTCCCCTCCTCACATAACCTTTTGGCTCCAACATTGTGGCAGAAGGCGAGATGTGAATGCCACTTGCCCTGGATCAGAGTCATGCATTACCATGGTGCGAGCAAGCCAACCACCATAAGCTTAACAATAAATGATGTTGTGTGTCCTGGCCCTTAAGTGTCCTTTGTTGTTATGATACTGGCAGTCAGCCTGATGATACAGGAAGCAAAGAGAAAGGCAGCTCAGGATTCAGGAAGTACATTCCCAGGGACCCTGTGAGACACTCTCTGGGTTTTAGCTGTAAAAAAAAACTACACAGAACTCAGATTAGGGTCAATTGAGTGGACACAGTTGCAGTGTTTGCTGGATAGTATTAGTAGGTCACTGATCATCTGGAATTTTTCTTGAAGCTTAATTTGGTAAAAGTCAGTGCATGTGTATCTGTCTTGCAGAACACATCCGAGAACCAGAAAAGAATGGAGAGTTCCTGGCTCAGAAGACCCGTGTGGAGAGTGTGGAACTGGTGCTGCCTCCTCATGCCAACCATCAGGGGAACACATTTGGTGGGCAGATAATGGCCTGGATGGAGAATATTGCCACAATAGCTGCCAGGTACAATATATTGTATATACAAGAGCAAATTACTGGCACTGTTTTAAATCTTATGCTTAAGGTGAATAGTTGCCTCAGTCTAGACTAGAGGAGTACTCTAGAACAGTGTTTCTCAACTCCGGTCCTCAGGGCACACTAACAGGCCAGGTTTGCAAGAAAACTGAAATAAATCACAGGTGATATCATTTGCTGCTCAGTGATTGCAGTATTCTAGTCTGCATCTCCCCAAGGTGATACTTTAAATCTGGCCTGTTAGTGTGCCCTGAGGGCCGGAGCTGAGAAACACTGCTCTAGAACATTGTAAAAATGTCTTACACAAGGCCTCCCACGCTGTTTACAGGTATCAAACAGGTCTCACTTATTTTCTACCTGATCAGTAAACACTAAGGTGTGTGTATATATAAAAACCTTACATAGTTGTTTGTCCATTGATACAGCATGCCATTTTGTTCTGTGTGAATGGGGTAAAACCAAATGTTCTCAGGCTCTATTTTCTGCAGATTAAATGTTATTCAATGCTAACAAAAAGGAAACATTTGGTAATAAATACTGCATTATGGCCACTAGACTGTGCAGGGTATCCCAAGAAACAAGTATGCTAGTCATCTGCATCTAGTGGCCATAATGCACTATTTTCCCCATTCACACTTTTTTTTTTTTTTTTGAAGAATAACATTTGATGTGCAGAGAATATAAACTGAGAACATTTGATTTTACCCCATTTGCACAGAATGAAATTACATGCATTTTCGATGGACGAACAGTTATGCAAATTTTTTTAAAAATGCACCTCTTAGATGTAGCTTTAAGTTTAACTATTTTAGGCAATTTAAATTGCATTTCTAAATTTCTTTTACGCATATTGATTTTGCCTTTACTGATTCATGTAGTAAAGCATTCCACATTTTAACTACTCTTACTACAAAGAACCCCTTTTTATAAAGATGGAAGAATTTCAATTTCTCCAGCTGTTGTCCTGATGTATGTTATACTGTATATCAGGCCAAAAAAAATTATTCAGCTCATACACATTTCCCGATGTTTTTTTCACTAAAAACAGGGCAGGTATAGAAAATGCCTGTTGATCCTACCAGAGATTCAGCAAGCTCCTAACTTCTTGTATAAAACTGACTGATATTCTGAGCAGTGTTATTAGCCCTGCTTGGGTCTTCCCTGTGGACTACAGATCACCTATGTTATAGAGATAAGGGTAGTGGTACTAAAGTCCAAATAAAAAAAATAAAACAAAAACTGGTGGGGGCTGACAACACTGTTTGGGCGTTTAAGGGGGAATTCGGTTGTCAGCTCAAGTAAGAAGGTACAAGCACATTGGATTTTTGGCAGATCTATGGGTATTTCCTTTACTTGTAACATTTGTACTTTTTATTGCCTAAACACTTTAACCTGCTGAATCTTTGAACACAATAAATTTAGTAAAATAATATTTTCTTTTTGACTTGCATAGCCGGCTTTGTCATGCTCATCCGACTCTGAAGGTAATTGAGATGTTCCATTTTCGGGGACCCTCTCAGGTTGGCGACCGGCTGATTCTAAAGGCTATCGTGAACAATGCCTTCAAAGACAGGTCAGTATTTTGATGCAGGCAAGTGGAAAGTTGTGTCTGACATCCAGATCAACATAAAGACAAAACTGTTAAACGTCCTATAATTTTGTACATTTTAAAAAAAATGTTAAAAGGTGGTAATAATAGTAACTAACAGAGAATAATGAACCTAAAGAGATCCTGTCACCAGCTTAAAAAATGGCCGGTAAAAGCATAGAAAAATCTAGCATTCTAAATGCATTTTCATAAATTATTCTTCATTCATGTGCATTGTGCTTTTAAAGTTGCTAGAAAAGTTTACTTTTTTGGAAAGAGACTATACCCCAGCACAGCCACCCTTCCCCCCTTTACATTATAGCCCTTTAGTCTTTTGGGGGGTATTTAAATCCTGTCTGTGTGGGCCCAGCTCCTCGCCTCCCTACATAACCATTTTTATATAGCAGCTGGGGAAGGAGTAAAAGGAAATTCACTTGAGTGACAGCTCTGAGTCTGCTAGGGCTGTTGACATCACTTTCAAGATGGCAGCTGTCTCCAGCCTTTTGGATATCTACACAAGGTTTTTCTAGGTAAATAAAATGCCTAAAATATCTTAAAAGGACATATAATCCTGTAATAAGATTGTTGTTGAAATGACTGGTCTGGTGACAGGGTCTTTTTTAAGATATACTGGTAAACCGCATATCTTTCATGATGAGTGAATACACTATGATAATAATATTTAGCTATGTAAGGGTAAGCATTACATCTGACAACACTGGACAAAGGGATCCATAGTAAGCCAATGTTTCAGCTGAACATCATCATCAAACCCATTGTAGTTTCAGAATTCTGCTTAAGCTATGAACAGGTCTTGCACATACCATTTTTCTACACTGCTACAGCATGACTAGGGTATAAAAGATGATTTTGTCTCTGTGAACTGCTTGACCAACACTCTCCCTTATTTCTTTACCCAAGTAAAACACTGGACACCATAATTGGAGTTTAATGTCCAAAACAGCCTTTTATTAAACCAAATTGTATAAATAACATATATATAAATCATACCAGCAACAGTAAGTACATTCTGAAATTTGGAGCCCCCAAGGTCCTTGTAGGCACCACTACTTCACGTACCTGCTTAACCAAACTTAGGCCTCCAGACGCAAAACACAGACTCGGAGACAACACCACTATTAGCAGGTACAACCCAGACAAACCACAGGGAGCCGTACCCAAGACTGGTCCCTACCAATTTTTATTTATCAAATAAAGCACATACAAGGACTTTGTACCCCGCCAGCTGCCTTTGACATACCACCCAGGAAAACAGCCCAAAATCACACAAGAACGTAAACAACAAACAAAAGGGGAGGGAGGGTGGGAAGTTGTTTCAATGCTGTCTCTCTCGTGACTGAAGACCTCTCCAGGACCCTCCTACTGTTTGAGCCCTAAAGCCACACCTATTCCCTACGCTCCACCAATCCAGTAAGTTTCCCTTATTATTTCCTTTTACCCTCCTTAAATTGCCACTCCAAACCCCCTTTTAATCCTGTCATGTCGGCCCTCCGTCTAGGTTCTTCTTCCCTTACTCCGGGCCTTGCTTTACTGCAGCTGTTTTGTATGTACTCTGCCATCTTCTGCAAGAACTAGTACACAAATTCCCATTCCTTTTAACCCTATAAATGGCTACAAGGCTGCCAGATGTCTATCCTGAGTCTATGCAGCTCAACATTGGTTCTAGGCTATATAGCCAAAATAGCTTTCAAATTTGATTCAAGTACAAAAACATTGATAAAAACACCCACTAAACATATAAGTAGTTGTGAGATAAAAGCAAAGTAGAGCAGCACTTATGTTGTCTGTAGCATTAATTAGCATTAATTTTTTCTAAATGTATTTCTAAAGTCAAATCATTTAGTTAATTTTGAACATGAACTTGATAACATTAACACAAAAATAAGGGCTCTTTCACACAGCGGACCGTTCAGATCCGCCTGTACATTTTTTTAGCGGATCTGAACGGTCCCCCCATGCATCCCTATGGGGTATCAGATGTCAGCAGAGACATGTCCGCTGACATCCGATCCGTCAAATCTGGAGGGATGGAAACCCTATTTTCCATCCGTCCAGCAGATCGGATGGGATCGGATGAGAATGGACCGACGGTCCGTTCCCATCCGATTCCCCCATAGAGATGTATGGGGAACTGACAGCTGTATCTCCGCACACAGGGCAAAGAACAGCTGTCATTCTCCTGCTAAGAATAAATATATCTGGTAATCTGATAAACAGAGTCCGTCCGACGAACGGATAGTGTGAAAGGGGCCTTAATCACCAGGACGGGATGGCATCCATCTGAGAGTACTCAAAGAACTCAGTAAGGTTATATTTAGACCACTGTTCCTGATCTTTGCAGATAGTATTTTGACAGGAACTGTACCAGGTGACTGGAGGAAAGCTAACGTGATACCAATATTCAAAAAAAAGGGCAGAGGCATATCTCAGGAAATTATAGGCCAGTCAGCCTGACGTCAATAGTATGTAATTTACTGGAAGGGGTGATAAGGGACTATATCCAAGAATTTGCTAAAGTCAACAGTAGCATCAGCAATAATCAGCACGTAGTTTACAAAAGGGCGTTCTTGTCAAACCAATCTGTTAACATTCTACGAGGAGGTGAGCTGTGAGCTAGATAGAGGGAGACCTGTGGATGTGGTGTATCTGGATTTTGCTAAGGCATGCGATACAGTCCCCCACAAAAGAAAAGTTTACAAAATAAGGTCGGCAGGCATAGATCACAAGGTTTGCTCTTGGATAGATAACTGGTTAAAGGGGCATGTCCAAAGGGTGGTAATAAATAACGTGTACTCAGTTTGGTCAGGAGTGGTAAGTGGGGTCCCCCCAAGGCTCACTCCTGAGACCAATATTGTTCAATTTATTCATAAATCGCATTGAGGACGGGATCGCTAGCTCAATATCAGTTTTTGCAGATGACACAAAATTAAGCAGGGCAATAACTTCACATCATCATGCAGAAATCTTACAGAATGACCTGAACAAAATAACAGAGTGGGCAACTACGTGGCAAATGAGGTTTTATGTGGAGAAGTTTAAGGTATTGCACTTGGAGAATAAAAACCTAAATGCAAAATATGTGTTAGGGGGGAACCTCTGGGGGAATCAAGAATGGAGAAAGATCTGGGGGTCTTAGTGGAAGATAGGCTAAGCAATAGCATGCAGCAATGTCAAGCTGCAGCTGCATAAACAAGCAGAATATTAGCATGCATAAGGAAGGGGATATATTCCAGAGATAAGACTATAATCCTACCACTTTATAAAACTCTGGTCGGACCACATCTGGAGTATTCTGTCCAGTTCTGGTCGCCAATCCTCAGAAAGGATGTGCTGGAACTGGAAAGAGTCCAAAAGAAGGGCAACTAAGCTAATTGGGGGATGGGAGGACCTAAATTAGGAGGAGCGTTTACAAGCACTGGATTTATTCTTCATAGAGAAGAGACGCATGAGAGGTGACATGATAGCGATTTTCTCAATGGTGATCTCAGCATAGAAAAAAAAACGATTCAGTCGCAAGGAGTGTAAGAGGAAACAAGGCCATACAATGCGATTAGATGAGAAGCGATTTATTCTTAGGCTACGGCTACGTAAGGGATATTTTACAGTAAGGGCTATAAGAGTGTGGAACTCTCTTCCACAATTGGTGGTAAGTGCAGGGAGTATGGCCACTTTTAAAAGACTCTTGGACATACAGGGGTATGGGAAATGAATACATCGACACACACCTACACAGGTTGAACTGTATGGACTGTTGTCTTTTTTCAACCTCAACTACTATGTAACTATGTAACTATGTAACATAGTGGTAACCATGAACTTAGCCCTCATCTAACACTTAAGCTGACTGTACTGTGCATGGTTTGAATTTGTCTGTTTCCTGCTGAAACAGCCAAAATTTGATCCATGAGTGGCCCTGCCAGCACCAACTGGCTCGAAGAAGCTGGGCAGAAAGTTGTCTGCAAAACAGTGACTGCAGCCATTCAGCAAAAGACCTTGTTTGGGTATGCAGACAGCCCTGGGTGCCAGCTGTCAGAATAACCCCCAGGGTGATTCCTTCATCCAGGTTGTTTAGAATCTGGCAAATTTCCTTCGCTCAGCCTGCAGGCTGAACAAAAAAATCTTTGCTTGTATAGCTAGTGTAACCTGCACCTGGATACTGAAGTGGTGAGGAGTCATATCATTTGTATTGCTTATATGGTGCAGAAACAAAGAAAAGTGAGAGTGCACCGGCCTAGTACAACACCTTCTGACCCCATTAAATTGTTAAAAATTTACTAAAATACTCGCAAAAAAAATCACAGGCATATGATCATATCCTAGATGCAGACTCCCTTCACATCTTCCATGGCTGAATGTAAGGACAGAAGACCTTTCCAAACTAATAATGCATTTTAAGGGGTCAAGAGCTCGGAGAAACACATTATAAGTAAAGTTGCCTACTACAGGAGTAAAGCTCTTTCAGCCCAGTTTCTTTGTCTCCCTCAATATCTGAGTACCGTCATTTGTGTATATTCATACCATCATTTTTATAGTGAAGGAGCGCTGAACTCTCTAGACCAGGGGTCTTCAAACTATGGCCCTCCAGTTGTTCAGGAACTACAATTCCCATCATGCCTAGTCATATCTGTGAATGTCAGAGTTTTACAATGCCTCATGGGATGTGTAGTTCTGCAAAAGCTGGAGGGCCATAGTTTGAGGATCCCTGCTCTAGAGTTATTCTATATGGTAGTATGCTGTACAAAGGTCCTAAAGGCTGTTCTCCATCAACTGGGGTATCCTACTGGAAGTTCAGAAGAGATCATAAAAAAGGTAAGCCTGAGAGCGCCACAAAAGCTTTGCACAGCTAATAAGTTTTCTTTGCACAATATTTGCGTGGATAAATCTTCACATGGACTGCACAAATTAGCATGGCAAACCAATCCTTTTACGTTTTTCTTTTTTTTTTAACATATATCATTTATAGCGGCGGACACTAAATGGCGGCCCGCGCGATGCTTCCGCCCGGACCGCGAGCCCGCTACCTAGGTTGAGTCCTTCCCCCTCCTCGCTGCGGCTCCCGGCTCCCTCGCAGCCGGTGTCCTGTCGGGCCGCGAGTTGGGGGCGTGATGTCACGCGCGCGTCCCGCCCCCTGCTCCTGACTGCGGCTCCCTCACACTCGGGCAGCGAGCTAGGGCATGACACTATGTGCACGCCCCGCCCCCCTGTTCGCGGCTTTTGGCTCCTGGCTGCAGTTCAGGACTTCAGGTATGTGGAGCACATTTTAGGGGAGAATAGCTGCACAAGCATTAGTGTGCAGACTGGCATATTTTGCCATATTTTGTTCTGCTCATTAGAGTGCCCAACAGAGTGCTCCCTTGACATAAAATGTGCCCATCAGCGTGCCCCTTATTTTATGCTAAGGGACATGCTGATGGGCATATTTTATGTTAAGGGGCACTCTGATGGGCATATTTTATGTTAAGGGGCATGCTAATGGGCATATTTTATGTTAAGAGCAACGCTGATTTAAATGTTTTGTTTTGCCCATCAGAGTGCCCCCTAACATAAAATGTGCCCATCAGCATGCCCCCTAACATAAAATGTGCCCATCAGCGTGCCCCCTAACATAAAATATGCCCATCAGCGTGCCCCTTATTTTATGTTAAGGGTCACGCTGATGGGTATATTTTATGCTAAGGGGCACGCTGATGGGCATATTTTATGTTAAGGGGCATGCTGATGTGCATATTTATGCTGTGGTACACACTGATGGGCATATTTTATGTTAAGGGGCACTCTGATTGACCTATTTATGCTATGGGGCACACTGATTTGATAAGACATACGGTGACTACAATCTTTCTGTCAGCACCGACTTGAGATTCGGACCTCGGCCCAATGAAAATTTTAGCGACCGGACCTCCTTGAATTTTAATTCATTACCCCTGATTTATAGAAACATGTGCAACATTCTACATGTAGAATGGCAGTAGAATCATACAAAATAGTACAAGCTTAAAAAGGGGTCATAAAAGACAGTTGTACACAATCTACAGGATTCAACCAATCCTTTTAACTTTTTACGTACATTTATATTGCTGTCTGTGTCCCCACTGGGGAGATTTACCCTCTCCATGTGTCCTGGTGACTTTTGTCACTGGTGAAGAAAGTGAATGAAAATTTAAAATGTTCTAGTTCTCAATGAAGAAGGAATAAAGGAGACACTTGTCGAAGATGGGTATTTCCCCTCACTTTGGTGAGATTTCCTCTAACTTCCTATTGTGTCTCTAGGGCAGAAAGTAAATGGAAATGTCCTTAATGGGATGCATACATAAAAAACTTACAGTGGCTTTAACTATTCATTATTCTAACCAAAACATAAAAAAACCTTTCTAAACCTTTTCAACACAGAGGAACCCTTGAAATAACTATCTGGTCTAAGGGAACCCCTCCTCAAAATTACTATATCTAAAACTTATAATACAGTATGATGTTCAGTGGGAAGAATTGCCCCCATACAGACAGCTAAAAAAGATCAATGATATCAGTGGGAAATTATCTCAGAAGCAGAACTTGCTCATTACTCAAGGAATCCATAACAACCTCTGGAGGAACCTTAGGAATACTGGTTGAGAAAACTAGAACTAGAAAAGTTTGAGAAAACAAAAACTAGAAAAGCTTTAGATACACTATATATTGCCGAAAGTATTGACACACCCCTCCAAATATTTGGATTCAGGTGTTCCAATCACCTCCATGGCCACAGGTGTATAAAATAAAGCACCTAGGCATGCAGACTGCTTCTATAAACATTTGTGAAAGAATGGGTCGGTCTTAGGAGCTCAGTGAATTTAAGTGTGGTTCCGTGCTAGGTTGCCAACTGTGCAACAAGTCCATCTGTGAAATGTCCTTGCTACAAAATTTTTCACGGTTAACTGTTAGTGGTAGTATAACAAAGTGGAAGCAACTGGGAACAACAGCAACTCAGCCATGAAGCGATAGGCCACGTAAAATTATAGAGCGGGTCAGCACATGCTGAAGTGCACGGTGCGCAGAAGTCGTCAACTGTCTTTAGAGTCGATAACTACAGACCTCCAAATTTCATGTAGCCTTCAGATTAGCACAACAACAGTGTGTAGAGAGCTTCATGGAATGGGTTTCAGCGACCAAGCAGTTGCATCCAAGCCTTACATCACCAAGTGCAATGCAAAGCGTCAATTGCAGTGGTGTAAAGCACACCACCACTGGATTCTAGAGCAGTGGAGACGTGTTCTCTAAAGTGACGAATCATACTTCTCTGTCTTTCAATCCGATGGACATGTCTGGGTTTAGCGGAGAACGGTACTTGCCTGACTGCATCGTGCCAAGTGTAAAGTTTGGTTGAGGGGGGATTATGGTGTGGGGTTGTTTTTCAGGGGTTGGGCTTGGCCCCTTAGTTCCAGTGAAGGGCACTCTAATGGGCCATACACACTATACAATTGTCTTTAGATTTTTTCCTTTAGATTTACCAAAACCAAATAATATGAGGTCATATCTAAACACTTTCAATTTGTGTGCAATCAAGCAGGCCCTCGCACTACATAGTTGAAGGTAAATCTAAAGGAAATCTAACAACAAAAGTTGTATAGTGTAATATAAAAGGGAAATGGCTTATAAAATACATAAGATCTCCACCCTGTGCCAAAAACAAGGTTCTAATAATAATAATCAAACAGCAGCCACCAATAAAAATAAAAGTCAAATAAGCATAGAGTGTTAATCAGGACTGAAAAAAATTAATTCAAATTATTCCCAATCACCCAGCGCTCAGGATAACATATATAGAACAACCATGAATGGTATAATGGATATAAAAGCTGCTGCCTAAAATACATAAATAAAAGAAAGGTGCATACAACTCCTTCTAGAACTAATGCATGAAGAGTAAATATCCACAAGCAGCGCTACAATATTCCATATGAAAATATATGAATAATTGCAAAAGTCCACAATGTCCTTATACATCCCAGGGATGGGATGGCCAACCGTGCTGGAGTAGAGTAAATCTATCCCCTTCACCTCACCACGTGCCCAGTCCCCCAGAATTGCTCACTCACCAGATACAGGTGATAGTTAGACCTTTTTGTATCCTCCAAAGGTACATATGGACTGCAGATTTCCACTGCTCCAACCGGATGTTCCGATACTGTTTGCTAACACAGATCCTCCTCCTGTTTTGCCTATGTTGGACTCGGTGGAAGGTAGTGCATTAGGGAGAAATAAAGGGGCTCATAGAGTAGTAACGTAATGACCACTTTATTAATTCCCCTACCCCCACACATATGCACTTACAGAAAAAAGGTATAAAACAGCGTGGAAATCAATACAATGACAACACAGCCGTCCGCGTAGCCTACCTGTGCCTCCGTCCCGCTCGTCAGCGTCTGGAAGTCCCTGAAGCGATACGAGGTTGCCGTCCGGTGTCTGGTTGCCTAGGTGACCGCTTTTCTCACGCGCTAACGCGTTTCGTCATACACAGACTTCTACGGAGGAAGTTCGTCCAGCGGAGCTTATCAGGCAGGGGGAATCAGCGTGCGCAACTCTGTAGAAGAGAAGCCGTGTGGTCCCACCCTAATGCGTTTTGTCATCACTTCGTCAGAGGGCGTGGCTCATATGCATTTATAGGGATGCATCCCTCGGCACTTAACCCCTGCTCACTACAAGCAGCTGGGACATGCCTGTTCACTGCAAACAAGTAGAACATGCCTATTCACTGTAGACACACGGGACCCTATCCAAATCATAGAATCTAGGATGCCAGAGTGCCCAAAACCTCATAAAGAAGATCGGTACATGCACATGTATCTTAAAGGACCATACAACAAGGTCACAATCTAAATAATCAATAATAATAATATAATAGGATCTCCATGTATATATTATGAACATTTACTTGGCACAGCCATTAATAAAATGCCCCAAACCCATATGCTGCCAGATTATCTTACTCAACAGCAAGGGACAAATTTGTATAGTGTGTATCCAGCTTTAGGCGTCAGCATACCAAGACATTTTGGACAATTTTATGCTCCCAGCCTTGTAGGAAAAGTTTGGGGATGGCCCTTTCCTGTTTCAACATGACTGCACACCAGTGCACAAAGCAAGGTTGATAAAGGCCTGGATGAGCAAACTTGGGTTGGAGACACTTGACTGGCCTGCGCAGAGTCCTGACGTCAACCCGATAGAACACCTTTGCTATGAATTAGAGCGGAGACTGCGAGCCAGAACTTCTTGTCCAACATCAGTGCCTGACCTCACAGAGGCACTTCTGGAAGAATGGTCAAACATTCCCATAGATGCACTCCCAAACCTTGTGGACAGCCTTCACAGAAGAGTTGAAGCTGTTTTAGGACTAAGACTGGGATGCCCTTAAAATGTGCGTGTAAAGGCAGGCGACCTCTGGCAATATAGTGTATATTTTAAGGGGAACATAAAATAGGTAACAACAGCTTTTTAAAACAGATTAGTTTGTCTGCAGCTTATTGCCATCCTGTTGAGCTCAGGCGTGTTTAGTTTCTAATGATGAAAATAAAGGTGCCCTATGTATAAATCAACAATTCACAAAATATATGTGACAAAAACATATACAATAATTGTTGTGCAAAATAATAATGGATTCACAAATGCATAAAACAGTGAGTGTTATAGAAATAAGGGACCAATGTCCAAATGTGATAACGTCCACTGTAAACAATATCACCACGTGTGTAATTGTGTACAAAGGTGAAAACAAATCCCAAATATAAATCCAATAATCAAGTCCAATGATATTCTCCACCAAGTGCTGAAAGTCAAGATGGATTAAGGATGCTGTGTCCAGTGCTCCGTGATTGAAAATCCCACCACCAAATAGCTTCCCTCCTTACCAAAGGTATTAGAGTTGAAGGCAGAAAGTAATCTGACTGCTAGATGGTAGGGAGGAGATATCTAGGAATAAATCACCCCGCAGTAGGATAAGGATGGCCTCTTACCAAATGCTGGGAAAAAAACAGGCACAGATTGAATCCAGTAATGATCGATTGCCAGATAGTAAATCCCGCTCCTGCTGAAGGTTCCTATTCTCTGTTAACTCTCACAAGTAACATGTGTAGGGCAGAGAAAAAAGACCATGGCATAATATCCCCGAGATACGTTTATTAAGACAAGTATTGCACTTACATTGAACAAGGGGATTCGAGCGTGGATAACAGGCAAATACACAGATCCCGGCTGCAGACCGGGCTTGTGTGTGACGTCCGTGGCGGCGCAACTCGCCTCCTTTCTTACGACGTTTCCTCTCAACAGGCTTCTATTGACTGTCTCATTATTTTGCACAACAATTATTGTATATGTTTTTGTCACATATATTTTGTGAATTGTTGATTTATACATAGCGCACCTTTATTTTCATCATTCTTTAATACTATACACAGTTCAGGTAGCAGCTCTAAGTTATCAGCGCACCCTTATATCACAACATGTTTAGTTTCTAGACTAAAGCTGTCACTGCACCCCGCCAGTCATAAACGACTGAGGCATTCCCTGCCCTGTAGCCACAGATATACATGCCGCTTATAAACGGCTTTGGGGTAGGAAATACCTCAACAGTTTGACTGGCAGAGCGCAGTGACCGATTCCTTGCAGGATAGTTCAGGCGGGTTCAGACCTAGACATGCCTGAGCTCATCCCTACTGATAGGTAGTATGTCTTCCCTTCATTTCCATTTCAAATTGGCCAATTTCTGACCCGATTAAAGAGAAAGCAACCACATAGGCAGATGTCCTCTCCACAATGTCCAGTAGTGTAAATCAATACGGTTCCTCAAGTTTTTAGCACAAGGGTTGTTATTTCTGTAGTTTTGCTATTTTGAACACCAGTGTTGCTAGTAACAAATTTTGAAAAATACTTCACTATCACATAACAAGTACCTAAATATCAGCTTTAAAGTAAAATGATTTATAGCACCTAGTAAGAAGTTGGCATTTACCAGTGCAGTCTATTCAGACCTAGTAGCACATTTCGTACCTACGTTAGGTTGCTATACACCATTTCTCTTTGTCTCATCTTATTTAATGCATATATATTTGTTTTCCTGACATCACCTCTGCAGTTGCGTGATGCATTGTAACCCATCTTCATTGTTTGTAACGATTGTACTTTTATCTGGCTCTTACCAGTTTGTAGAAAGTATGATAATGCTGAGTATTTTGCTTCAAAACTTGAAGAACTGCTGTATTGTCTGCACAAGACAAACAGAAAAGGACAGGGCTTTGGAATCTGATCTGCGGAAGTTTAAATTGCTTTAGAAAGCAAAGAGTTTAACATGAACTTGCACAGGTGTGGGTTTCTGTCCCATGTTGTATAAGCTATCAGTTTACAAATTCCGTGACTGCAAAACAGTGTTTTATAAGACATACTGTAATGGAAGATGTCTTTGTAGAACTTAAAGGACAAGCCATTCTAAAGCTGCTATTACAGTGATTGTAAAGGTGTGTTTTTTTTTTTTTTTACCAAACAAAGATGATACACTTAATTGCTCTGTGCAATGATTTTGCACAGAGCAGCCCTGATCCCCCTCTTCTAGGATCCCCCCTGGCGCTCCTGTCTCCTCCCCTTGCCCCCGTAGCAAATCAATGGTTGAACAAATGTTTGGAGTAAAGGAATTTAAAATATAGCTAATACTAATATAAACATACTGTACAGTAGATATCCAAAGCCCTACTCAGGCCAAAGACTAACTTTAACCATACTACCCACTCACCCCCCTCTAACCCATATTCCAAACTTTATAATATTTGAGAGTACAACCTCTCCTCCCATATATAACTGCTTCCTAAGCATATCTAAACCATGCAAAAGGACCAAATAAGAGCAGTCAATTATTAAGGTTTATGTATATTTTAAGTTTTGGGGAAGGACAGTTATTAAAGTATTACTAATAGTGGTGCACCGAAATTTCGGCAACCAAAATTTTCGGCCGAAAATGGGCTTATTCCATTTCGGCCGAAAATGGGTTAAAGATGCAGATACTAAAGATGGCCGCCGCGGGCGCAGCGCAGGTTTAAAAAGACCCGCCTTTGGCCGGTGGCCCGCCTCCCAGTGATGTCACTACTATTATGATGTGCATGAATGAACTAACACACCGGGCGGGCGAGCGGCCGCTAATAGCTGTAACTATGTGAGCGCTTCACTTCCCTATCAGGCGGGTATCTCCGCTGACAGGGAAGCGAAGCACTCGCATAGTTATAGCTATTAGCGGCCGCTTGCCCGCCCGGTGTGTTAGTTCATTCATGCACATCGTAGTAGTAGTGACATCACCGGGAGGCGGGCCGCCGGCCAGAGGCGGGTCTTTTGAAAGGAAGGACACAGGAGGAGCTGAGTGAAAGTGAGGAGATTGCATTGGGATGGTGAGGGACGCTGAGGCAGTGGGGGGGGGGGACGCTGAGGTGAGCTTACCAATGGTATTTGTATTATGCAGCATGAGGGGGTTAATGTATTGCCACTGCTGGTCACTGATGAATTAGTGACTGACCAGTGGCAGTTAATTAACCCCTTTGTGCTGCATTAGTGCAACCAGTAGCAGTGCAACCAGTGTTAATTAACACTGATACTGGTTGCACTAATGCAGCACAAAGGGGTTAATTAACTGCCACTGGTCGGTCACTAATTCATCAGTGACCAGCAGTGGCAATACATTAACCCCCTCATGCTGCATAATACAAATACCATTGGTAATTAAATTAACCACTATACTGCGACAGGGTGGCAGCTACAGGTACGCCTGCCTGTTTTTGGTGTATGCCCCTGTTCTATCTATTTTAAAATCATTTGGGGGGAAAAAAGTAATTTTCGGTTTTCAGCCAAGGGCATCCTGCATTTTCCGTTTCGGTTTCGGCCCAGAATTTTCATTTCGGTGTATCCCTAATTACTAAACTCACAATAGTAAAGTCTGTATATGCAGTAAAGCATGGTTGTTATCAGTGCTTTTTTTTTTTTTTTTCTCCTAGAATAGGTGCAGGAACTCCCTCCTTCTAAGTCACTTTGTATCTCTGCCCCTACCCACCACCGAGCACCAACCTTTAGACTAGCCCCTACCCACCACCGAGCACCGACCTTTAGACTAGCCCCTACCCACCACGAGCACCGACCTTTAGGCTAGCCCCTACTCACCACCGAGCACTGACCTTTAGGCTAGCCCCTACCCACCACCGAGCACCGACCTTTAGGCTAGCCCCTACCCACCACCGAGCACCGACCTTTAGGCTAGCCCCTACCCACCACCGAGCACCGACCTTTAGGCTAGCCCCTACCCACCAACGAGCACCGACCTTTAGGCTAGCCCCTACCAACCAACGAGCACCGACCTTTAGGCTAGCCCCTACCCACCACCGAGCACCGACCTTTAGGCTAGCCCCTACCCACCACCGAGCACCGACCTTTAGACTAGCCCCTACCCACCACCGAGCACCGACCTTTAGACTAGCCCCTACCCACCACCGAGCAGATCTTTAGTTCCACCCCTACCCAGTAGGGCCCCTTTTGGAGAATATAGAGCCAAGTAGAATTTAATAGTGCTAAGTAATTTGTATGGGATTTAGTATTGATGATAAGAAAAGCAATAAAATAAATCCCTTGCAGCCAGCAACAACAGATCTCCCAGATCCCCCCCCAGCAACAACAGATCTCCCAGAAGCCAACATTAATACACTCTCCAGCTGTCAGCAACAGTAGATCCCTTCCAGCAACAATTAACCCTCCCAGTAACAAGATCACCCACCAGCAACAATAGATCACCTTGCAAAAAATAGATCCTCTCCAGCAACATTAGATCTCCCAGCAGTCAGCATCAGTAGACCCTCCATCACACCCCAGCACCCCCTGCCATTGCCTACATTCAGTGCTGTTGGTGCGGGAACTGCATTCCCCCATGTTCCCACTGAAAAAAATCCCCGCTTGTTATACTCGCTGTGGAACCTAAAGGGTTAATGATCTGCATTGTGTAAAAAGGCTGCTTGATCTTGTCCTCTCTGATTCCGACCCCCCCCCCCCCCCTTCTTTTACAGTCCCCAATCTATCTGCTGATTGAACAGAGCCTTGGGGGCAAGCTGCACATGCTCAGTTTGGTGTGTATTGCTAAAGAGGTTTTTTTTTTCTTGGGAGAATGCATGTGATCAGCACAGAGCCAATCATCAGATCACGGGTGCAATGTCCGACTCCTGCACACACTGCCTGCAGCTCTGTTTCCCATTCCTTTTGCATGGGCTATCATTGCAGAGCTGTAGGTAGTGTGAATGAACTATGGGGACAATGAACTATCAGCAGATCAGCGTGCCTGCAATTCATTCAAACTACAAATATATCTGCCGCAGTGACTGACGATACTTGTAGTTTATTCATTCACAGGAAACGCGACGCTCCACCCTCACAGCCACTCCACTTTTAAAAAGTGACAACAGGTGCGGCGAGAGCAACGCTTACTATCCAATAAAAGGTTAATTGTCCTGGAAAAAATAAGGTTTATTTCACCTGGATACCCAAAGTAGTACTGATGATATGTACAGTTTTACTAATACATTGCAAAGTTGTAATGTTGCGTTCAGGCGTTAAGATTTGTTTTACCCTCTGTCTTGAAGGGGTTAAACAACAGCAGTGTTTTTTGCCTTCTCCTGCCTGTTGTCAATAATTACCTTTCATAGTATTATTAGTAGTGAGAGGTGTGCTGGTGAACTTTACCTGTCCTGTACTCCTGACACTTGGGCTAAGGCCAAGAAACCTGTGTATAAAGCATGTAGGAAGGCCATGTGTATGTAACTTTGATGCTCCGAAAAAACAGATAAGTATATCTGTGTATGGTTTTATGTTTGAAAAATCTGGCTTAGATAATACTAGAACACTGAGTAAATCGATTTTGCTTTATTTTTCTGTATTCAACTTTGATAAACCTATGAGTCTGGGGCACTTGATATATCGCACATCTCAAGTGGTTAGAGTCTGGGGCACTTGATATATATCGCAGATTACAAGTCAATAGAGTCTGGGGCACTTGATCTACAGCACATCACAAGTGGTTGGAGTCTGGGGCACTTGATATACCGCACATCACAAGTGGTTGGAGTCTGGGGCACTTGATATACCGCACATCACAAGTGGTTGGAGTCTGGGGCACTTGATATACCGCACATCACAAGTGGTTAGAGACTGGGGCACTTGATATACCACACATCACAAGTGGTTGGAGTCTGGGGCACTTGATATACCGCACAAATTTAAGTGGTTATAGTCTGGGGCACTTGATATACCGCACATCACAAGTGGTTGGAGTCTGGGGCACTTGATATACCGCACATCACAAGTGGTTGGAGTCGGGGGCACTTGATATACCGCACATCACAAGTGGTTGGAGTCTGGGGCACTTGATATACCGCACATCACAAGTGGTTAGAGACTGGGGCACTTGATATACCACACATCACAAGTGGTTGGAGTCTGGGGCACTTGATATACCACACATCACAAGTGGTTGGAGTCTGGGGCACTTGATATACCGCACAAATTTAAGTGGTTATAGTCTGGGGCACTTGATATACCGCACATCACAAGTGGTTGGAGTCTGGGGCACTTGATATACCGCACATCACAAGTGGTTGGAGTCTGGGGCACTTGATATACCGCACATCACAAGTGGTTGGAGTCTGGGGCACTTGATATACCGCACATCACAAGTGGTTGGAGTCTGGGGCACTTGATATACCGCACAAATTTAAGTGGTTATAGTCTGGGGCACTTGATATACCGCACATCACAAGTGGTTGGAGTCTGGGCCACTTAATATACCGCACATCACAAGTGGTTAGAACTTCTAACAGCCTAACAGCATGGGGGTACAGATACTTGCTTCGTGTCCTGGTAAGGTTACTGTCGACATGAAGTTTGCATGATCTCCAAGTGCTTGCATAGCTTTCCTCCAGGTTCTCCGGTATCCTCCCACACTCCAAAGACAAAGACTCTACTATGATGTGTGATATGGCTGTCTCACCATCTGTCCCAATAGCAGATAAAGCAATTTGAGTCCCCAGAGAGAAAAGTGCTACATATATTCTTGCATCAAAACTAATTTAGCTTGTAAGTTTCGGATCATTCTGGAACTTGAAAAAGTAACTGTAGATAGTTGTAATCTTTACCAAAAAAAGTACTCTGTTCAATATGTTTCGGTGAAGAATGTTGCAAATGCCAGAGAGCATGTCAGATTCTGAATATAATAATGGACATTCCCCTATTGTGCCCCTTCCTCATTCAATGACTAATATCTTCCAGCTTGACTATTACAACACCTTCCTGTTGCCTTACCAACAAACAGACCAGCATCACTCCAATCCATCCTGACCTATTCTGCATGACTCAGCTATGTCTCTTGTTCCTCCTCCAAGTCTTCTATTTATCAACTCCTCCACAGGTCACCGGTTACACAGAAAATACGCAGAGAATACAATTCTAACCTTTTAAGCTATAAAACTCTCCATTCTTGACCCTCCATGCATTTCCTCATTAATTTCCAGATTCTACCCTAAACACAACATCTGCTTCCTTTAAGTCCCGTACACACACACCGATTGTTGGCCGACCGATCAGCCGTCTTTTGTCCAGTGTTGTTGTGTTGGTTGAAATGTGCTCTTGACTGCACACTAATTTTGTCGGCCAACAACAACCAACTGCAGAAGTGATGTCATGTTCTGGTTTACTTTTCGTGTGTTTTTTCTTCTCTGAGCATGGCCAGTCTTGCTTATCTGACTTTTGTCTGCCGAAATCTGTACTGACTGACGAACAATCGGCCGTTCTGGTGACGGCCAACAAAAATTGTATAGCAAGCACACCAGATTTTGTTCCCCCGAAAAGTCGCAGTCGGTTGTCGGAAGCATCATACTAACAAGCCGACAATTGGCCGATCGGACGTTGGCCGAAAATTTACGGCCAACAATCGGTGCGTGTGTACGAGGCTTTAGTCTCTACGGCCATATTTATACCTGTAGGTTGCGATAACATGTGGCAAAACCGTGTTTTTGTCTTTCATTACTGAAACATACAGTAATGCATGAAACCCAGGGACTTGCCTTTTATTTTCACTGTAACCCCAATACACCTAGACAGCACACCCACAATGCATGTGTGAAAACTTCTGAACCATTGGTGCAATCTGTTGTGCTGTGGTGAAAAAAAACAATGCAGGAGCATTAAAGCCTGCGTTGTGTTGTGTGGGTACGTAGCACATTCAAAATGAACATGCTGCCTTTCCACAATGCAAGTTAGCCCCCATTCACATCAGGCTCATTAATCAGGCGCATGCCAAATCGGAGCCTACTGCGGCAATGGCACCAACCAAAATGGTGTGACGCTGACTTTGCAGTGCCGCACCGAGTCCCAAAAGTAGTTCTTGCACTACTTTTGGCGACTTCGGCGCGCGGGGGGGGGGGGGTTCAATGGACATCCGTGCATGAGCTTTAGTAAATAAATCCCTATAATTGGAAAACATCTAGTTAAAGTGATACTAAACACACACTGTTTAATGCACATTGTCCCTTCTCTTTCTGTATGTGGATAATGGCACTGTAAATATTTTAATTCAAAAAATAAAAAAAATCTTAGTAGCTTTTTTCCTCATCGATATACAGCCGTCACATGACCCAGATCTTTCCAAGCCTGTCTGCAGAGAAACCGTGGCAGTAGGAGCTTTTTGTCCTCTGCTGCTGGTCATATGTTCAAAATAATAATAATAAAAACTTAGGTTTGGGATACAGAGTAAAAATATCAATAAACTGTTTGAAATTGTCATACAAATATATATTTGAAATAAAAGCTTTCATTTTTTTTTTTTTTTTGATAATAACATGGTGTGGGTGGATTTCTGACAGTCACGGGTTGTCACACCCCTCCAGCCTGTATCTTAGAATAAGAGGGAGGTAAAGCCTCTGTCAATCAATACTGTACATATACAGTATCTCACAAAAGTGAGTACACCCCTCACATTTTTGTAAGTATTTTATTACATCTTTTCATGTGACAACACTGAAGAAATGATACTTTGCTACAATGTAAAGTAGAGTGTACAGCTTGTATAACAGTGTACATTTGCTGCCCCCTCAAAATAACTCAACACTCAGCCATTAATGTCTAAACCGCTGGCAACAAAAGTGAATACACCCCTACGTGAAAATGTCCCAATTGGGGCTAAAGTGTCAATATTTTGTATGGCCACCATTATTTTCCAGCACTGCCTTAACCCTCTTGGGCGTGGAGTTCATCAGAGCTTCGCAGGTTGCCACTGGAGTCCTCTTTCACTCCTCCATGACGACATCATGAAGCTGGTGGATGTTAGAGACCTTGCGCTCCTTCACCTTCCGTTTGAGGATGCCCCACAGATGCTCAATATTGGTTAGGTCTGGAGACATTCTTGACCAGTCCATCACCTTTACCCTCACCTTCTTTAGCAAGGCAGTGGTCGTCTTTGAGGTGTGTTTGGGGTCGTTCTCATGTTGGTATACTGCCCTGCGGCCCAGTCTCTGAATGGAGGGGATCATGCTCTGCTTCAGTATGTCACAGTAAATGTTGACCTTCATGGTTCCCTCAATAAACTGTAGCTCCCTAGTGCTGGCAGCACTCATGCAGCCCCAGACCATGACACTTCCACCACCATGCTTGACTGTAGGCAAGACACACTTGTCTTTGTACTCCTCACGTGGTTGTCGCCACACATGCTTGACACCATCTGAACCAAATAAGTTTATCTTGGTCTCATCAGACCACAGAACATGGTTCCAGTAATCCATGTCCTTAATCTGATTGTCTTCAGCAAACTGTTTGCGGGCATTCTTGTGCATCATTTTTAGAAGAGGCTTCCTTCTGGGATGACAGCCATACAGACCAATTTGATGCAGTGTGCGGCGTATGGTTTGAGCACTGACAGGCTGACCCCCACCCCCCCCCCCCCCCACCCCTTCTACCTCTGCAGCAATGCCGGCAGCAATCATACGTCTATTTCCCAAAGACAACCTCTGGATATGACGCTGAGCATGTGGACTCAACTTATTTGGTCGACCATGGCGAAGCCTGTTCTGAGTGGAACCTGTCCTGTTAAACTGCTGTATGGTCTTGGCCACCATGCTGCAGCTCAGTTTCAGGGTCTTGGCAATCTTCTTATAGCCTAGGCCATCTTTATGTAGGGCAACAATTCTTTTCTTCAGATCATCAGAGTTCTTTGCCATGAGGTGTCATAGTGAACTTCCAGTGACCAGTATGAGAGAATTAGAGCGATAACACCAAATTTAACACACCTGCACACCTGCACACCTAAGACCCTGTAACACTAACGAGTCACATGACACCGGGGAGGGAAAATGGCTTATTGGGCCCAATTTAGACATTTTTACTTAGGGGTGTACTCACTTGTGTTGCCAGCGGTTTCGGTATTAATGGCTGGGTGTTTGTTATCTTGAGGGGACAGCAAATTTACACTGTTATACAAGATGTATACTCACTGCTTTACATTGTAGCAAAGTGTAATTTTTTCAGTGTTGTCACATGAAAAGATATGATAAAATGTTTACAAAAATGCAAGAGGTGTGCTCACTTTTGTGAGATACTGTATATTTGAAAAACTTTAAAAAGATGCAGGTATATTTTTTGGGTCACTGAGGGTGTTTTCACACTAGCACTTTTGGTGCGCACCCGAGTTCGATTGACGTCAGAATTAGGTTATTTTTGATGATGCAAACACTGTCTTTGAACTTGGGTGCGCACCCGCGAACCATACCCGAGTCCACTTAAAAAGGGTGGTCGGGGGTACGGTTCATGTGAACTCCAGTACGGTTTGCTTCTGATAAGAACGCAATCGTACCAAAGCAAGCAATTCTATCCATTTTGGCACCTTCTCGTTTACAGCGGTTGCCAAGCTACATGAGTACATGCCGGCTGCAGCTTGATGACACAAGTGTACCGCGGTTCGGATACAAATATCAAATGTGAACACAGTCCATCGGGGGCAGGGGGAGGGGGGGAGCAATCGAAATCGGGTTCAAACCAGGCAATCGCACCAAGTGTGAAAACACCCTGAGATGCATTGCTAGCCCATTCGTTTATAATAGACTGCCTAGCACAACACACATTAACCCTTTCATGCCTAAGCCTTTTTCTGACATTTGTTGCTTACAAGTTAAAATCAGTATTCTTTGCTAGAAAATTACTTAAACCCCCAAACATTAAAAAAAAAAAAGTACAGTTAGCACATTTTTTTTGTATAATGTGAAAGATGATGTCACACCGAGTAAATCTATCCCTAACATGTCATGCTTTAAAGTTGCAAACACTCGTGGAATGGTGACAAACTACAGTACGTAAAAATCTTCATAGGGGGCACTGTTAACAGTTACCTGTTTAGAGTTACAGAGGAGATATTGTGCGAACGCAGCAAAATCTCACATGTGTGGTTTGAACGCCATTTACATATGCAGGCACTTCTGGGCGCGAGCACAGAGGGACGGAGTGTTTTTTACTTTTTACACTGTTCCTTTAAAAAATGTAAACCTGCCTTGTGACAGTAATAGGCAGTGACAGGTACTCTTTATGAAGGATCTGGGGTCCAAAAGACCCTAAACCCCTCCTTTGCCCTTAAAGCATTCCAAATGCCAAATTTGGCTGTTTTTATTACTGTCATTTTTTTTAAAAAATCTGGCGCCTTTTAAGGCTCCGGTACCCGGAAGTAATGTCATGACGCCGCTTCCGGGTTTCTACATTGGAGACCCAATCAAAGCTGAATCCAGTGGGACAGGAGACCCGGGCGAGCCACGGAAGGTGGCAGGAGGGGGGGGAAGTCCCCTCCCACTCCTTGTAATAACAACCGAGTGGCTGCTCAGTCGCATTGGTTGTTGTTAAAAGAAAGCAAACCATCGGCTCTGAACAACGGTACCAGGGTGATGCCTCTAGCTGCAGGCATCACCCCGGTAAAACTCCCTGAAGGCGAGGACGTATATTTGCATTCTGTTGGCATAAAGGGGTTAATGTGCAAAAAAAAAAAAAGTAGCATGTACAACTGATGCTTCCTTTGTATTGCTGGTACCTTTGATACTATACATGTACTGAGAAATGAACACAGATTTTAAATCAGTAGTTAAAGTGTTACTAAACCCAGGAGCCTGCATTCACTATATCTGGTCTCCCACAGTACACAGAACATGGAAATGGATAAAGTGCTAAATACCTTTTCTCATCAGCAGTATATAGCAGTCTCGTGACTTCTGTCAGTTCCTAGTAAAGTATGTAGAAGGAGTTTTCATACTTCACTGAGCTGTCCTATGAGGATCCGGGACCCCTGATCCTCTGTCTGGACAGTGCTGATTGGCCCTGTGCTGATCACATGCACCCTCCCAACAAAGGAAAAAAAATGTTCTCTAGCAATATACACCAAACTGAGCATGAGCAACCTGACTCCAAAGGCTCTGTCTTTATCAAGCATGCTTTACTGCATAATGTACAGACTGATTTTACTGTTGTAGGTTTAGTAACACTTTAACCAGTTCCCGACCGGGCGCCGCCTATTGACTGCGGCAATGTGGCTCTGCTGCACAAATCGACGTAGGTCTACGTCAGTCGCAAGCAGGCAGCTAGGGGGCGAGCCAATGCACGGGTCAGGTGGCTCCGTTGTAAACACAGCTGACCGTTCTTCTCCGTGGAATGATCACAGAGCCCCTGTGATCCTTCTATATAGGATCACATGTCTCTATGATCATTTCATAAGCCACGCCCCCCACAGTTAGAATCACTCCCCTAAGCTCACATTTAACCCCTTGATCACCCACAATGTTAACCCCTTCCCTGCCAGTTTCATTATTACAGTAACAGTGCATATTTTTAGCACTGATTACTGTAGTAATGTCACTGGTCCCCCCCAAAAGTGTAAAAAATGTCAGTCAGGGGTCCGATCTGTCCGCCGCAATGTCGCAGTCCTGCTAAAAATCACAGATCGCCGCCATTACTAGTAAAAAAAAAAAAAAAACAATAAAAATGACATAAATCTTTGCTGTAGTTAGTAGACGCTATAACTTTTGCTCAAACCAATTAAAATATGCTTATTGTGATTTTTTTTTTTTTTTTTTAACCAAAAATATGTAGCAGAAAGCAAAATGTTAAAAAATGTTGATTTTTTTTTGAGAATGTTATATAGCAGAATGTGAAAAATATTGTTTTTTTTTCAGAATTGTCGCTCTTTTTTTGTTTATAGCGCAAAAAATAAAAATCGCAGAGGTGATCAAATACCACCAAAAGAAAGCTCTGTTTCTGGGGAAAAAAGGACATCAATTTTATTTAAGTACAGCATTGCATGACTGCGCAATTGTCTGTTATATAAGGCAGTGCCGAAATCGCAAAATATGGCCTGGTCATTAGGGGGAAAATCTTCCGGTCCAGAGATGGTTAAACACAAAATGAAAAGATCAGTTTGGTTCACTTTGATTGGATTAAAACATTTTTCATTTGGCTGATTGTCCCTTTTTAATCAAAACAATAGTTTATCGATCACACTGCCTGTTTTTTTGCAAACTATTTCTGAAAGGCTTTAGTCATCAAAATTATAATTTTATTAAATGGTCATACTGATGTATGTATTCTGTCCAGCAAAAATAATAATCTGGTTAGACTGAATGCTGATTGGTTATTGTGGGTTACTGTACTTTTTTTTTTTTTTCACTGCTATTGCTGCCTACTTTATTGAAATAGGCTGATAGAGCATATAAAATAGGAGTATACCACTTCAGTCTGATAAGATTCACAGTGAAAAACAATAAGGCTTCCTTTAAAAAAAATATTCACGGTGTGAACATGCTTGTGTTGCAGTATGGAGGTGGGCGTCTGTGTGGAGGCATTTTGCCATGATGTCACTGTGCCTAGAAGACACATAAACAGCGCTTTTATGACGTTTGTGGTTCTGGATGAAAATAACCATCCCTGTATTCTACCTCACATCAAACCGGAACCTGGGGTAGGCAAATTTATACAGCTTTAATTATCTTATGTTTCACTATTTTATCTCTTGTGTAAAAGTAAACAAACCTCCTAACTCTTGTCTTATTGTGCTATAACGCTTTATGGATTCAGGCCCCGTTCACACTGGGGCGAAGCTACTTTGCCGGGCGACCTCCTAGGTCGCGGCGCGCTGCTCGCCCCGCGACCTCGGAGCGGCCGGCACGGACTTCATAACATTGAAGTCTATGCAGGTCGCTCCAGGTCGCCCCAAAGAAGCTCCGGACCCTTTTTCTGTCGCTCCTATTAGAACGGGTCCGCAGCTTCTCTATGGAAGGCGACCTGTGAGGCGACCAGGTCGCCTCACAGGTCGCCTTAGTGTGAACGGGGGGCTCATAGTTACATAGTTACTCAGGTTGAAAAAAGACACAAGTCCATCTGGCTCTATCAATAAAAAACAAAAAAACAGTAAAGAAAACCCAACCATACAATCCCATATACACAATCCTATAACCACAGTTGATCCAGAGGAAGGTGAAAAAACCCCAACAAAGCATGATCCAACTTGCTACGGCAGGGGAAACCATTCCTTCCTGATCCCCCGAGAGGCAATCGGATATTCCCTCGATCAACTTTACCTATAAATATTAGTACCCATTTATATTCTGTACACCCAGGAAAGAATCCAGGCCTATTTTTTTTTTTAAAGCAATCTAGTGAGCTAGCCAGAACCACCTCTGGAGGGAGTCTATTTCACATTTTCTCAGCTCTTACTGTGAAGAAACCTTTCCGTATTTGGAGACTAAATTTGTTTTCCTCTAGACGTAAAGAGTGCCCCCTGGACCTCTGTGTTGACCTTAAAGTGAATATCTCAACACCAAGTTCACTATGTGGACCCCAAACGTATTTATACATGTTGATCATATCCCCCCCCCCCCCCAGTGTTGCCAAGCGCCCAGTAATTTATGGGCAGCCTGTACATTTCAGGCCATTTTCGGGCTACCCGTAAATGCCCGTTACGGGCAGCGGTACCCGTAAAAAAAATGGTTGCTGGCCGACATCACAACAGCGCATGCGCCGTTTCTGATGCCTGCTGGGCTCGGGAAAGCTCGTACAAGCTTGGCTGGGAGGGCGCTTGCGCAGTTATGTAATGGCGCCATTTTTAAATCAAAGGCACTCGTTCTCAGCGGTGCCTCGCCGGCTCCGCCACAGCAGAGAAGGACTCCTCGGAGTGAAGACATGACATTCGCAGACACGAAGGTAGGATGTGGCAACTAGAGATAGATCCATTTCTATGAGGGGAAGATGGCAGAAGCAAGGCAAGCATGCGTTCTCAGACTTCCTTACCTTACAATATGAGATGATACTTCCCACATATGTACATGAAGTCTTGCTTGCATTCACCATTGTAGAAGGATGGCATCATGGAGTTATGGAGAGATGGAGGGAGAAAGCGATGAAGGAATGAGGTAATAAACAGAAGCGGGGATGGACTTTTGGATGGAAGGAATGATGGAAAAACAAAGGACAGAAGGGGACTGGAGGTGATGGAGACTGGAGGTGATGGAGACTGGATCGTGATTGGATCATGATTGGATCGTGATTTCTGTTTTTTTTTTTCTTTCGTTTATTTGCCTTCCTCTGGATCAACTGTGGGTATAGAATTGCGTATGTAGGATTGTAAATTTTTTATTTTTTATCCTTTTTAGTGTTTTTGAACTTGTCTTTTTTTCAGCCAGACTAACTATGTATACTGCTAATTACCAGCCAAATCACAGTGCATGTGTATCCGCGGGTTTCATGTGGTTACCCGCAGTTCTCCTTTGTATTAGGTTGCGTGTTTTTGCTGCGTTTTCTGAATCCGAATCAAAGATACAGCATGCGAGACTCTTTGGTGGACTTTCAGAAAACTCACAAAAAAACAATGTGCAACCTAACAGTCTATAGGAAACCGCAGGTCAACTACTTCAAACCCACAGGTATACCCAACTGCGGCCAAATTGCAGCGCAGCAGAGTGAAGCCACACTTAACTGCTTTCTGATTCTCTTTTTATTTCTTTTGTTTTTTTAGCATTATATTTTATTTTCCTTTTTGTTTATTGTATTATTGTTTTATTTCTTTTTTGTGTTGTATTAAAAAATGTGCAACATTGTTTAAAAAAGCCAGAAACACAGTTTTAGTGTTGTTTTAAATGGTAGACATTATAACATTTAAATGGATTGTAAAGGCTTGCATTTTTTCCCTAAAACAATAAACATTTTATACTTACCTGCTTTGTGCAATGGTATTGCACATAGCGGTCCCTTTTCTCCTTTTCTGGGGTCCCCCCTGCCACTGTTTTTGGTTCCTCATCCCTTCCAAGTGCCCCCATAGCAAGCCATTTGCTATGGGGGCACTTTTGCAGGCTTGATTCTGAGCCGGGTTGTGTGCTACCATAGACACATAAAGCTCGTCTTGCACCCCGCTCCCTCCTCTCAGGATTTCATTGACAGAAGTAGGCGGCAATGGCCACTTTGTCCACTTCTAAAAGTTCTAAATGTTCAGAACACATAGCTTTTTTTTTCTTCTGCAGGATGGGGAAAGACGTTACCGGGAGGCATATGCACGTAGGAAGATTAGACTGGATCGGTAAGTAGAAAAAGCATTGCAGAAAACCAATGTGTACCAATGACAGCACTAGGGGATCGTCATACTGATAACTTCCTATGGCTATAAAATGCAAGTGTATGACTATAGCCATATTAGACTATATGATGGCGCCGTAGTAGCATGGGGGTTCAGGTATTTTTTGGCAACATGAGGATTGTTCTTTTAAAACCTAATTAAGTCACAGAAATAGAAATATAATCAGGTAATCTTTCTTTGACAGTGAACCTAGTGGTTTTAAAATCTGGAATAAGACAGCACAAAGCAATTTCTTGCTCAGCTTGCTTTTACTATAAACCAAAAAAAATTTTACTTTTTTATTTATCTTAAACCTGCTGTCACATGATTGCCCAGCCTCCTTCATATCCTGCACCCCCATAGCAGGAGGCGTGTCTACAGCAATCTGGCAGGCACAGTGTGATGTCACACACAGGGGGTTCACTCTCACACCCGCTGCAGCCACAACACACCAGGGCTAAGCAGGGGTGTTCTAGCCACAATATTGACTACAGGAGATACAGCACAGCATGCCTGTATCTCCTAGTTGTGATCCTCGCAATGAATAAGCACAAGGTGTGAAACGCGTCTGCTGTCCAGTTTGTCTTGTGTTCCTGTCTGATGTTGTACCTTTGATTTGAAGAATAAAACTGAAGTTTCCAAGTTCCTGGGTTTGGAAGTGCCACTTTCTTTTCTACTCACATGGTCTCCTAGTTGTGATCCCAGTGACACAATTTGACCGCACCAGCATAGATCTGCTCCCATGCCTGGCGTGGTCAGTTTGATAGTAAAGCCAAGCGGAATTGCCAGGATACCAAAGTATATAGGCTACAAAAGATTCAATAGAATTTTTACAGGCTATATATTTCATTAACTGTAGGTATAATCTTCAATTTTGTGGTAACATACTCTTTTTAAAGTGGTTCTAAAGCCTACACAATTTTTGCCTAATGCATTCCCTGCATAGAGGTAAAAAATGTCCCAGAGTTTGTATTGCCCCCCCCCTTATATTTACCTGATTCCTATCTTGATCCAGCACTCTGCACTCCTCTTCTCCTGATTCTCTTTTTACAGAGGCAGAGTAGGAGCCATTGGCTCCTGCTGCTGTCAATCAAAACCTGTTACCAGGTAGTGGGGTTGAGCCTACAGGTGCGCCCCATAGGAAGCAGCTTCTTCCGGTGGCGCATTGAGAAGAGGAGGTGCCTGGAGCGCCGGTGGGGGGAACCCAGAAGCAGAGGTTCGAGGCTGCTCTGTGTAAAACCTTTGCATAGAGCAGGTAAGTATAATACATTTGTTTTTTTTCAAAATGTACCTTTTCAGACTATTTAATATGACTGTGCAGTTCTATAGGCAGAAGAATTAGACCCAGTACATTCAGTAATGTAATGTAACTGATCAGGAAAGTCTCTTCCTTCTCTCTGCCATTGAAGTCTATGAGGGAACTTGTACTAAAGGGTGTGGCTGTTACTCTGCTCTGCCAGGACAGGACACTGGAATTGGAGGGCAGGGAGCAACATTTCCATAGAAAGAAAATATTTGTAGGGCATTTCCCAGGAAAATCTGCTACAAGTTATAACATGTGGGATACAGGAGTATAAACAGATAAACCCCATTTAAAATCTAATACCATTTTTAAGATCAAATTATTTTGGGTGACTATCGAACACTTTTATCAGACTAGTAAAGAATAAAGTGCATGTTGCAGCATTGAACTAGCAATAGAAAGTCCGCTATCTCCCTAAGGCCAGCCATACATGGGACGAATTTTGAAAAGAATATTCTTTCGAAAATCTTATCTAAGAATTTTCGTTTGAATATCACACCATTGTGGGCTGCAACAAAGGCCAATTTTCTATTCAATGCTGGGAGATTGACTCACTGTATTTTGTTCTTTGTGACATATCAGAGTACTCATCAGTTTATTCACCATATGTATTAGTTAATAGTTTACCTAATTGTTGCACTATATTGCCTTTGTTCACCTCAACCTGACTGGTTGACACTTATGAGTTTAGCGCATCTGCTTTTTTATATCAATGCTGGGAGAATAGTGTGAGAAATATAATAAAAAAAGAAATGCTCATAAGCACAAGAAAAGAAAGTTCCTGGAAGGAAAATAAAATTCCCGGAAAGAAAAGAAGATTCCTGGTCACAAAGATTATTTTCTGCAGCAACATGAGGTGAAATTAAAGGCTTGGTTGGTCGAATTTCGAAATCAATGGTGGCACCATTGGATCACTAAGCGCAAGAAATTTCTGATTTTCGAAAAATTTGTTTGGAATTTGACCCGTGTATGGCCTGCATAAGATCTTGCAAAGAACTCTTTGTAGTACCAGGACTATTCCTCCCGCAGCACAACTGGTAGATTGAAGCAAAGCAAGTGCAATTGACACCTTCCTACCCTCTTTTTTAGAATAGAAATTTCCCAGAGATTTTCTAAGAAGTCAGATCATACATAAGCCAGTTGGAAAATATCAGTGAGCGATAACGAATGTTTCAGTGCTCATTATCTGGCCCTGTGGTCCATTCCTCTACTTACGCACAAAATTTTATTTCTGCCAACAGTAAATATGTTATATCCTGCAAGCAATCAGAGGTGCCAATATCTGTTCCATGGGATCCAAGCAACCAGGTAGGTCCTCTAGGCCAGTGTTTCTCAACCCTTTTCCAGTCAAGGCACCCTTTACATTTATGCACAGCTTTGAGGCCCCCTTAATAGTTTTAAATGCTGCAGCAGCAAATACATAGGACACCAAAAATTTAAGATGGATTTATCCTTGCAACGCACACTGGTACTGACTAGTATTCTAGCATTTGTTTTCCCTCATTTTCTCTCCACCACGCAGTTGATATGACCCCGGTGCTGACAGAGAGGGGAATGGGGGTAAAGTAAGAATGCTGTGCAGGTGACAGACATCCACCTTATCAACCAATGATGTCCGCAGTTGTTAGGAAACTTAAAGTGATTGTAAAGTCTTGTTTTTGGTTTTCAAAAAAATTAAGACATGTTATACTTACCTGCTCTGTGCAGTTGGTTTTGCACAGAGCAGCCCATATCCTCCTCTCCCTGGGTTCCTCTTCGGCTCTCCTGGCCCCTCCTCCCTTGAGCGCCCCCACAGAAGGCAGCCTGCTATGGGGGCACCTGAGCCGAGCTGTAGCTCCATGTGTCCATTGAAACACAGAGCTGTTGTTCGGCCCTGCCCCCTCTCCTCATTGGCTAACTGGCTTTGATTGAGAGCAGTTAGAGCCAATGGTACCAATGCTGTGTCTTAGCCAATGAGGAGGGGAGTCCCGGGTGGACATTGCTGAATCGAAAGGGGGCTCAGGTAAGCATTGGGGGGGGGGGAGCTGAGGGGGGCTGCTGCACACAGAAGGTTTTTTATCTTAATGCATAGAATGCATTAAGATAAAAAACCTTCTGACTTTACAACCCCTTTAAAGTGATTGTAGGGTCACCTTGTAAAACAACTCATTCAGTTTAAAATAGAAGTGAAAGGCAAAACATTTTTGTATAGATATACAAAAAAAATTATAAATGCCTTTTATCCCTTTTTTATAAGTGATCACATTCCGTCTGTTCTCAGCTGCATATGAGCTGGGGGGAGGAGAAGCAGCAGCAGACTGAGCTTTCCAGTGAATGGCTGTGCAGCGAGGGCTTGTCAGGACAAGTCTGATCATTGGAGGAGAGTACACTGAGTTCCCAGCATAACTAGAGGACTGACCACTGCATGTTCTGCTTAGTGTGGTCAGTTTTTATTAGGAAAGCAGAGGGACTGGCAGGAATACCAGGGATTTCACATAAAAGAAGCAATACAAAGAGAACAGGGTATTTTCTCATACAAGTACATGGTACAGCAGGCACATATCAGGAATATGAAGTGTTGGGGTAACAAATGCTTTAAGGCTGGCCCACATGGTGCCCAAGGTTGGAATGTTACATAATAAAAACTTTGTGTAACAAAAAGGCATGCTTGATCCAATTTTAGGGCAATTTGGGAACATTTTTAGGCATTTTGTGAGGGCACCCCTGAAGAACCTAGAAATACAATGTGGAAATAAATATGGTTTTACATTTTGACCATAAATATGCTTTAGCAATCAAACCTGTTAACATCTAGAGTTGTTTAATTGTTTTCTGTAGCATTTTAGTATATTAAGAATGTACATTTTTTTTAATGCAATGCCAGGTTGCAAGCAGCATTGTAATTGTGACAACTCTAAAATATCATCCTTGGTTTAGAAACTGAATTATGTTTTTCTTCTATCTTTATATCATTGCTTGGTTATATGAGTTAACTCCCTCTTAGGTCTGATATGGTAATTGTGATTAATTACAATCTAAGTCACTGATTTCCCGAATAGTCTCTGAAGGCCTGGTTTTTCTAAATCGTAATCATTTGTCATGATTTTAATTACTTTTTCTTAAATCTTCAGGTTTACCTGAGTTACAACAATGTTTATGCTCTGAAAATGTTGGTGTCTAAAACTGACTGGGTCCTAGCTGCAGAAATAAATAAGGTACTTGAAGCTACTGTTTGTGAATTTATTCTTTTCAACTGTTTCTTATTTATTGGCAATACCGTTTACTAGCTCTTTAAGACCCCGTTCACACTGGGGCGACCTGTCAGGCGACCTGGTTGCCTGACAGGTCGCCTGCCATAGAGAAGCTGTGAACCCGTTCTAATAGGAGCGACACAAGTCGCTCCGACTTAGAAAAAGGGTCCGGAGCTTCTTTGGGGCAACCTGCATTGACTTCAATGTTATGAAGTCCGTGCCGGCCTCTCCGAGGTCGCGGTGGAGCTGCGTGCCGTGACCTGTGAGGTCGCCCCGGCAAGTCGGATCGTCCCAGTTGAACGGGGTCTTATTCAATTAATTTTTAAGAATTAGAAGGTCAAAAACTGTACAGAAACTCTTTACATGTAACCTGCTATTGCTGACTTGACTTCAAGTTACAAGCTCCATTGCTGTTCATTCTTGTTTTACCACGTAGTGTGTCACTCACTTATGAAAGTGTGCAGGTCAAGTATATTGCCGTCACTGGCTGCATACTTGTTCCAAATAGTGAAGAAAGGATAAATTGGAAAGCCCTAAAGATAAGTTAGTAAATTCAGCTCCCATAGTTTTTTCTTAGATGGATCTCTGTAGTTCTTTTATATCTTTATATTATTTTGTAGATACCTAGCTCAGAAAATGTTCTTGTGCCTTTCTTGGAGGTAAACATTTTGCAAGCTGTTTTAATCTAAAATATATCCTACAAGTTGTGCCACTTTGCGTTGACACACTGTTCATGGCAGGTGTGCCAGATAACAATCTAACAACTTGAAAACTGAAGGGAATTCAACAGCAGATCTCCAACATTTAGTTAAAGCGGAGTTCCGGCCACAAAATGTTTTTTCCAATAAAAATACCCCCGGGGCAGTCAGGGCTAGTACATTCCACAATGGATAGCCTCTGTACTGTCCCGGGTCGCACTTACCTTTTAGAAGAAATACTTGCCTTGAAAATTTCTTCTCCAGCGCTGCCATCTTGGATGTGGGCAGCTGAAGCCAGCGCATCCCCTTCTGTGTCCTCTTCCGTGTCCTCTTCTCCCAGAATGCGCCTGCACCGGCCCCGCTCGTCACTTCCGGTGTGGGCACGTCATCCCTCCACAGCTTCTGGGCATGCCCAGAAGCTGTTTAGCAGGGAATGAGGCGCCGCACCGGAAGTGACGAGCGGGGTCGGTGCAGACGCATTGATTCCTGGGAGCGATGGCGTTCAGCTCCCAGGAATCAGTGCAAAGAGGAAGTGACGGCGCGGGCCGCGGCTGCAGAGGGAGGAAGTGGAAGAAAGGGGAGTATATTTTTCTTCAATAACAAGGTAAGTAAATAAAAAAAAAATTGTAACTATCCATTTCTTTTTCAGGTGACAAATAGCAAGCGGATGGCCCAAAATCGATTATGTCGATTTTGTGGCCGGAACTCCACTTTAAGAACATTACAGTATAGAATCTAGAGGACACTCATCTAAGCAGGGCAGGGTGTTAATGGGCCAACATCCCCAATTGCGAAGAACAAGAGAGAACCCCCCTAAGGGAATGAGACTTTAAAGGCCAAAAGTAACACCACCAATATAAAAATTACAAATTTTATAAATTTTAATGTAACACATTAAAAGTCACAGTGATAACATGTACATGGAAAATATAGTAGTGAGGTATACAAACATGTCATGATCACACAAAGATGATGGAGCATTGGTTTCCAGTAGACACCCTACGCGTTACGGGAAATCCCCTTTGTCAGGGGTGTGAATATGGGAACTTGTATGCATGAATCGTTTTTCTGTAAGAGATACCTGCCTGTATTTCCTGAATAGATCAGATGACAATCTATAGGTAGGTGTCTAAATATGAATCCTTAGGGATGACAGCATAAAGGAGGTGCTGGTAGATCATGACTATGCACTGAATAAGCTGGCTCCTCCTGACCCAGACGGTTGTCGGGCTTTATTGGCGTTCACAAGTTATCAGACCCCCTGGTCTACAGGCTTGGATTGCCACTATTATTCAGTGCATAGTCCTTCCTTGTTTTTGCTTTAGATTAACCTTAATCATACTGTAAAAGGTTTGAAAGATTCAACACAAGAAATCACAATTTGTGTGCTTGTTTTTTAAATAGGTTCAGCTGTACACCCTGGAAGAGAACACATTTCTGTCCTTCAAATTGGATATAAGGGTGACCGTCAATGCCAAACAAACCTTCAACCTGCTTTCTGACCTGTGCCGCAGGAAACAGTGGGACCCCTTCTATAAGTGAGCATGGGGAGATAAGATAGGCCAGTGTCTGGTATGTTTCCTTGAATAACTATCATGTTTTCTCTACAGAGAGTGCCAGCTGCTGCAGCAAGTGAATGAGGATGACGCTATTTATCATGTAATCAGTACAGTGTGCAGTGCAGATGGGAAGCTGCAAGATTTTATCATCCTGGCTTCACAGCGGCCGCCCTGTGCTACTGGGTGAGGAACTGGAGCACCTGTCTTAATGTAAAGTGACCTCTTTCATTGTGTGTAGCAGGCTGGGTATGTAAGTTTGTGTGAGGGAGAGAGATGCATGCTGACCTTATGGCCAAAAGTTTGTTGACACCTGCCCATCCCACTTATATCAGCTTGTTGGACACCCAATTTCAAAACGATGGGCATTAATGGAGTTTTACCAATTCTTTACCTTTTTATAACAGCTTCCGCTCTTCTCAGAAGACCCCCCTCCACCAAAAGAAAATTTGTAGGGTTAGGTACTTATGCTGGATGAGAAGATGTGGCTTGCAATAAGCATTCCAATCCACCCAGTGGTGTTTAGTAGAGTTGAGGTTATGGCTCTGTGTAAATGGAAACCGCCTACGTTTCTCACAATAAACTTACCAATCCGTGTCTTTATGGAGCTGGCTTTGAGCACAGGGTCACAGTCAGCTAGAACAGAAAATGGCCCTCCCAAAACTATTGCTACTAAGTTGTCTACATCAGGGGTGTCCAAACTTTTTAACTTCCTGGGCCACATTGGAAGAAGAGGAATTGTCTTGGGCCACACGTAAATTACACTAACCAGATATCATACCCCTAGTCAGGGCTTTTTTTCAGTGGGAATGCGGGGGAACGCAGTTCCGGCACCTTTAGCACTGAATGTATGTAATGGCAAGGGGTCCTGGGGTGTACTGGATGGTCTATTCATGCTTTTTTCTATGGATCTATTGTCACTGAAGGGGATCTATTTTTGTATGGGGGTCTATTGCTGTTAAAGGGGGGGGGATCTACTATTGAGGGAGAGGTCTATTGATGTTGACTGCTGAAGGGTCTATTCATGCTGGTTTTTGGAGGGTCTATTGATGGTGGCTGCTGGAAGGTCTATTGATGGTGGCTGATGGAGGGTCTATTGATGCTGGCTGCTCAAGGGTCTATTGATTCTGGCTGATGGGAGATCTGTTGTTGTTGTTGTGGGTCTATTTTTGCTTGGTTGGTATTTTGTTGCAGGGAGTCAATTGTTGATAGGGGAGGGGGGTCCATTGTTTTGAGGAGGATATTTTGATGGGGGGGGGGCTATTGTTGTTGGTGGGGTCTTTTGTTTTTGGGAAGGTCTATTGTTGATAAGGAGCGGGCAGGGGTCTGTTGCTGCTGGGGGTCTATTTTTGCTTGGTTGGTACTTTTTTTAAGGGAGTCAATTGTTGATGGGGGTCTATTGTTGTGAGGAGGATCTGTTGGTGGAGGGGCAGAGGGGACTATTGTTGCTGCATGGGATCTATTTTACTGCTTTTCTTGTTATCATTAACATATTCCATAAAAATTACGTCGCACCACAAAATGATACTTGGTTCAATATTTTCTAAAAGGGGCGGTACTGGGAGGTGGGTAGGGGGCGGAGACTAGGGGTGACTCAGAAGGGGGGAGTTCCTGCACCTATTCTCTAAGAAAATAAGCCCTGCCCCTAGTTGAACTTGAAGTTGCTGTTCAGTATCACAAATGGTGCATATCTTTTCTTTTACATCTGCTGCTTCTTCAATATAGTCCACTGGCTTCTGATGTCCTGAAGATACAATACTTGTTATCTGTGTCTTGTAACCATTGTTTAACACACTTTTTTTGTATTACATTGTATTTTTAACATCATATCTGGGTTGTACAAGTATAAATGCATTTGTTCACACACGATTTTGTATCTGTACTGCCTGTCTGTATTGTCTCCAAATACGTAATAATAAAAATGATTAACCACTTGACATCCGGAAGATCAATCCCCTCTTCATGACCAGGACATTTTTATGCGATATGGCACTCTTACTTTAACTGAAAATTGCGTGGTCATGCCACATTGTACCCAAAATAAATTTATGTGCTTTTTTTCCCCAATTTTTCCCCACAAATAGAGTTTTCTTTTGGTGGTATTTGATCACTGGGTTTTTTATTTTTTGCGCTTTGAACAAAAAAAAGACAATTTTTGAAAAAAAGAAAATATTTTTTTACTTTCTGCTATAAAACCTATCCAAATAAAAAATAAATTAAAAAATCAAATTTCTTTATAAATTTAGGCCAATATGTATTCTGCTACATGTTTTTGTAAAAACAAAAAACAAAAAAACGTGTTTGGACACCCCTGGTCTACAGTGTCTTTGTACGTTGTAGCATTTCCAGTATACTTCACTTTGTGAAGAAAGCCTTTAACTGGATTGATGTATAAGGAAAGCGAGAGATAGAAATCATGATTGCTTCTTTGGGGTTTGGTTTTTCTAGGCAGCAGATTTTATTTCTTTCTGGTGTTCCCATGTAACAATTTTGTGCAATGATCATAAATAAGATACTTTCTTTACAGGGACCCGTATGTTGTGGCATTTCGATCTGTTTCTCTCCCTACACATCCTCCTATTGATGAATACTCCCGGGGTGAGACCCTTTGCTCTGGATTCTGTATATGGTCAGAAGGAGACAAGACAAAGGTATGTCTTTCAGGAGATCGCATGTTAATGTCTTAGACATAGCTGCCATTCTCATGTATGGTGCCATATTATAAAACCGTATAGTTCTGTAACGGGCAGGGTTGCGGCTGTGCATAGCCAATCTTCCTGGAAGTGTCCTTCATGCATCAAATATTTGTGATGCAATTCCAATAAATGATATCACATTTATATATGGTTGCTTTTGTTGAAGTTATGGTTAGTGGATTGAGGAGAAGGCAAAGTACTTTACTGTGCATTGTTGAATGCTTAGAAGTTTTTGGAAATGTGTCTGGTGCATGTAAGGAGTGTTTTAGTTAGAAATGCAGGGAGTAGGAGGATTGTTGGCCAGTTGATAGATGAGGGAATGGGGGTTATAATAGGGCTTGGGAAGTTATGGGGAACAGAATTCAAACACACTATTCCCAATGTACTGGTACACGTTCCTCAAAAAATGGCTGTGAGTGTAAGTGGGTGCTGCAGCAAACTCCCAATTGGAAAACTAACACATTCAAAGCGGAAAGTATGTCACCAGTACAACCAAGGATTTCCAGAACATGTCCAAAGCTTTATTCAGCGATCACATCATAGTTACAGAAGCAATTTTTTGGAGCCCTGCAGGACCATTTCTTTACCACCCCTTTGCAAGATGCCACATGCCTGCTGAAGGGGTTCTGCGAGTCTCCGAAACATTGCTTCTGTAACTATGATGATATCGCTGAATAAAGCCTTGGACCTGTCCTGGAGATCATTGGTGTGCTTTGCACTTTTGATACCACATTAACCAGATTCCTCCTTTTTACATAGCATAGTATGAGAGAGGGAAAGGAAGAATCTGATTGGTTGGTTTTATGCTTCAGACATTGAGGTTGATTTATAAAAACTGGAGAGTGCAAAATCTAGTGCAGCTTTGCAGAGAAACCAATCCGCTTCTAGATTTTTCTGTCCAAGCTTAATTGAACAAGCTAAAGTTTAAAGCTGATTGGCTACCATGCACAGCTGCACCAGATTTTGCACTCTCCAGTTTTACTAAACCATCCCCATTGTCTTGTTAGTAGAACTAAAGGCAAAACATTTTCTGTCCATTTCGGATAGAATATGAGAGGGTTACAACACCTGTCAGTTTTTTGCCACCTGTGTCCCATTTGGAAGAGGGGGGGGGATTTCACTTCCAGGTCCATATGTAAAACAGGAAGTTAGAGGAAATCCCACCAAAGTGAAGGAATTCCCTGGTTGTCACCATATTGCCACAGTTAATGTCCCCAATGAAAGATTGACCCTCTATTCCAGTTCTACTGGCAACCCAAAATTTGGGATTTTCTTTTATTTTCACTCTCTGTGATAAACAGGAGGAATAGAGAGGGTGAATCTCCCCAATAGGTCACAGACCTCAGTAAAAATCTAGCAGGTGTGTAACCCCCCTCCATCCCATCCCATCCAGGACGAACAAAATGTCTGCATTTAGTTATAATTTAAAGGCAGGTCAGACAATTTTTTTTTTTTTTACTTTTGGATAGAGTGGAGAGGCTGGAATCCCTTGCTGGTGGTTAATGCTATCCAGTGTGCTGTTAGAGGGGTCCTGCTGACTATGCTTTTACCAGACAAAGTTAGTGAAAATCTGCAACGGGGACACAGACAGCAATACAAATCTGATTGGGGTTCTAGCCTTCCCCCACTCTGCTAAAGTGTCAGTGTTACTGATTAAGTGTTCCCCTCGCTTGTTGCCTGGTGAAACATTGTCAACCGGAAGTGAAAGTAACTCTCTCTTACTGAGCCCCAGATGGCATTAGGAACCCCACTCCAGCCAAAGCTTTTTCTCTTTTAATTTTGGATAGACATACCTATTAAAGTTTATACATGAGATCCAATACCAGAGCCAGAGCACATAAACTTTTGAAAAGGTTCATCACTGATGGGGACTTTCTGGTATAAGTGAGAATAGAATTAGGCTAGCAATCATAGTTTTTAGTATCTCCTATATCTCAGAATTTATTGTAAATTACATTACCCTTGATAACTGGTACTGTTTATGTAATTCACTCAACAGGTGTCTTACTATAACCAGTTTACACCCGGCCTCGTCTCACAATTAACAACCAACATTGCTGGACTGTCCTCTGATTTCGCCAGCACGTATCAAGCCTGCGAGAGGTTTCTGGTTGAGAACACAAAGGACTCTGCAGGAGATTTCAACACACCAGAACAATAGGAGACAGATTTTATATTACTCTAACTGTATAGAAATATATATATAATCTTTATAAAGTACTGACAGCTTCCACCTCTTTACCTTGTTGGAAAATGGGAAGGGTAGTTCGGTAGTTGATAGACAACATACATACTGCAGGGGCATGTAGATGATGTGAATGTACAGTATGCAAAGCACTGTGTAAATTGTCAGCCCTATATAAATAGTTGTAGTAGTAATAATAATATCATAGCTTAGTGACGAAAATATATGTAAATCCAGTCACTAAAATCTCATAAGCTTTAACTTGTTAAAGTAAATTTAAAGTAACTTCCAATATTTTAAATTTGCATCTTTCATTAAAATAATTCCTGACGTACAGCCAAACTGTGTAGAAAGGAAGAGCCTGCCGAAAAACCGCAGCATTGAGATACAAGAGATGAATAAAAGGTGAAAACATGACAATTCTTTCTTATACGCAGTGCTTTAGCATTCCTAATGGCATTCAGCCAGGTTTTACATCTACCTAATTCATAAAGAATAGCTATTGATTGCTACGCACATCGCATGAATGGCTCTCTATAAGTAGCATGTAGTAGTTATTCAATCGGTTATGATCTCACATTTGACATTATTTTGTGATTTATTCACTACTACATATTACTTATGTAACTCAAACCATAGGGAGCCATTTGTTCCAGGTATAGTGATCAATCGCTGCTTTTAGTAAGTGATCACCATCACCAATGCCTATGTGCTCCTGCATTATTTGATAATAAGCTAAGGCTTGGTCTTCATTCTCAAAAACTCTAATATCTTTTGCACAGACAACACTTACTTTTGGTAGGAGGGGAAGGGCTTTGATGTTAGTGTTCTTTTGCATGAGATACAGATATTGTCTGTGTGTACAGTGTAATTTGTTGAATACAGAAAAATATTAAACTCATTCTGTAACCATCCAAAAGTGTTGCTTTTGTATTATGCATTTGTTTCAGACTCGCTGCATGTAATACACTCAAAACGAAAAAATGAAACGCAGCAAGACTTTAACCATCAATTGTGGGCAGAAAAACCTTTATTGACAAATATTCCTCAATAGCTATAAAGAAAATAAATCCCCTCTGTGTGCACAAAATGCCTTTGCAAGCCCAGTTATTATGTTGTAGATGTATTGATGACATCATCACTGTGCTGTACACCGCCTATGAGGAGAGCAGAGCTGTAGGAGGGGCCTAGCAGGTCCTCCCACTACAAGCTGCCTTCAGAATAGGGGGTGGAGGCAAGACCAGTCACCCTGCACAAGGAAAGAGTAGCAGTGACCGGTCTTTATTACAGGAAGCTTCTGCACAGAGGCAAAGTTTTACACTGGATTACTTCACATACACAAGGCAAGTAGTAAGAATACACTTGCCTCTTGTATTCAGACAATACTTATCCTGGAGTTCAGCTTTAAAATAGTTTATCCTGAGTCTTGGCAACAGAGGCAAGTACTATTTTTACAGGTTAATGTTATTTTAACCCCTTTCTGCTGACTGAAAACATACATTATATTAGTCTTAGTCCGTAGGGTTCAATATTGGGTTGGCCCACCCTTTGCAGCTATAACAGCTTCAACTCTTCTGGGAAGGCTGCCCATGAGGTTTAGGAGTGTGTCTATGGGAATGTTTGACCATTCTTCCAGAAGTGCATTTGTGAGGTCAGGCACTGATGTTGAAGAGAAGGCCTGGCTCGCAGTCTGCACTCTAATTCATCCCAAAGCTTTTCTATTGGGTTGAGGTCAAGGCTCTGTGCAGGCCAGTAAACTTCCTCCACCCCAAACTTGCTGTTCCATGTCTTTATGGACCTTGTTTGTGCACTAGCGTGTAGTCATGTTGGAACAGGAAGGGGCCATCCCCAAGCTGTTCCTACAAATGTATGACTTGGCACAGAGTTTCTGCATGTTTTTCCACTAAGCTCTCCATGCGTGTCACAGACAACACTGGGGCCTCATCTGTCAAACAAATTAAGATTCATAGGGACAGGTGGCCTTAAATGTCACTGTTACATTCTACATTCCAATGCCATATACATAAGCGAGAACATACAATTTGAAGTAAAAAAAAAAAAAAACATAAGTTGTGAAATGAAAACCCATGTTTTTGTGTGTTAGTAACCATATAACTATATTTGGGTTCTATTTAAGGCCATTGATGCAGCTGGGTCCTGAGTTGTCTATGCCCCAGTAGAATTTCCCAAAAGTCATTAGTCAGGGCATTCAATCTCACCATCATTAAGCAAACTCATTTTGTTTAAAAGTCCTTAAAATTTAATCCAGACCTGCTATGTAAATAGTTTTCCCAGTCATACTAAATGGGTTTATTTTGTGCCTAGCACATTTGCATTACAATATGAACAATTTTTCCCAAATGTAGATCACAGAGTTTCTTTAAATTAAAACTGAAAAAATAACCCTCCTATTGTTTTCAGCCAAGGAAGCTGCTATCTTAGCCTTTGTTTGATTTGCAACCTCCATGGTGCTGCAGATGTGATCAATTATGTCACCAGCCATTTGATACGGTAGTTACATAGCTTTCAACCAAACTGTCAAACTATGTAACAAGCAAACGTGACAGTTAGCATTTCTGGCATGCTGGGGATGTACAGTATCACACAAAAGTGAACACACCCCTCACATTTTATTGTCTTTCCATGTGACAACAATGAATAAATGACACTTTGCTACAATGTAAAGTAGTGAGTGTACAGCTTGTATAACAGTGTAAATTTGCTGTCCCCTCAAAATACCTCAACACACAGCCATTAATGTCTAAACCGCTGGCAACAAAAGTGAGTACACCCCTAAATGAAAATGTCCTGTGACTCGTTAGTGTTACAAGGTCTCAGGTGTGAATAGGGAGCAAGTGTGTTAAATTTGGTGTTATCCCTCTCACTCTCTCATACTGGTCACTGGAAGTTCAACATGGCACCCCATGACAAAGAACTCTCTGAGGATCTGAAAAAAAGGATTGTTGCTCTATATAAAGATGGCCTAGGCTATAAGAAGATTGCCAAGACCCTGAAACTGAGCTGCAGCACTGTGGCCAAGACCATACAGCGGTTTAACAGGACAGGTTCCACTCAGAACAGGTCTCGCCATGGTCCACCAAAGAAGTTGAGTGCACGTGCTCAGCATCATATCCAGAGGTTGTCTTTGGGAAATAGACGTATGGGTGCTGCCAGCATTGCTGCAGAGGTTGAAGGGGTGGAGGGTCAGCCTGTCAGGGCGACCATATGCCACAAACTTCATCAAATTGGTCTGCATGGCTGTCATTCCAGAGGGAAGCCTCTTCTAAAGATGATGCACAAGAAAGCCCGCAAACAGTTTGCTGAAGACAAGCAGACTAAGGACATGGATTACTGGAACCATGTCCTGTGGTCTGATGAGACCGAGATAAACTTATTTGGTTCAGATGGTGTTAAGCGTGTGTGGCGGCACCCAGGTGAGGAGTACAAAGACAAGTGCGTCTTGCCTACAGTCAAGCATGGTGGTGGGAGTGTCATGGTCTGGGGCTGCATGAGTGCTGCCAGCACTGAGGAGCTATAGTTCATTGAGGGAACCATAAATGCCAACATGTATTGTGATATACTGAAGCAGAGCATGATCCCCTCCCTTCGGAGACTGGGTCTCAGTGAAGTGTTCCAACAGAACGACCCCAAACACACCTCCAAGACGACCACTGCCTTGCTAAAGAAACTGAGGGTAAAGGTGATGGACTGACCAAGCATGTCTCCAGACCTAAACCCTATTGAGCATCTGTGGGGCATCCTCAAATGGAAGGCAGAGGAGCGCAAAGTCTCTAACATTCACCAGCTCCGTGATGTCAACATGGAGGAGAGGAAGAGGACTCCAGTGGCAACCTGCGAAGCTCTGGTAAACTCCATGCCCAAGAGGGTTAGGGCAGTACTGGAAAATAATGGTGGCCACACAAAATATTGACACTTTGGGCCCATTTTGGACATTTCCACTTAGGAGTGTACTCATTTTTGTTGCCAGCAGTTTAGACATGGCTGTGTGTTGTGTTATTTTGAGAGACAGCAAATTTACGCTGTTATACAAGCTGTACACTCACTACTTTACATTGCAGCAAAGTGTCATTTCTTCAGTGTTGTCACATGAAACAATATAATAAAATATTTCCAAAAATGTGAGGGGTGTACTCTCTTTTGTGAGATACTGTATATGTTTTTGAAACCTGTTAAAGCGGTAGCTTTAGTTCCGCTTTAATAAACAAGAAACATTTTCCATCCAGCATCTTAAAGGATGAGTTTAGCGCAAATCTGAAAAAAAACTCTATACACCATAATCTCACCAAAATTCTTTCAATGGCCTGAAATAAAGGCCCTCTGTGATTGCTGCCAACACCTATCAGAGTATGTCCACCAATGACGCTACAAACCAAAAAAATGAAACGGTGAAAAAAATGTATTTTCAATTTTCATTTTTTTTTTTTTACTTTTTTTCATTTTTTTTATTTATTTATTTTTTTATCTTTTGCTCCTGTCAGCTTGTAGATCTCAATGAACTACCACGCCACGGTGCTGTGGAGTACCGTAGTAGTTCATTCCTGTCAGGGAGTATCAGCTTACCCGTACAAATGAGAGCTGAAGGGTGCTTTACAGGCTCCAAAAAAAAAGTAATAAAAAGTAAAAAAATGTACATTTATTTTATTTATTTTTTAAAGTGAACTTCTCATTTAAAATGTTCTTGTTACTACAATATAAAACTATCATGGCTGTGACCCCCATTAACCAGTAGAAAATCAAACAAACATTACAAGAATGAAAAAGTTCACACAAAATTTTAAATCTAAAACTCGAGAATTCCAACTTTATACACACTGCAGCTCATGAGTACAAGGTCTAAACACTCTTACGATCAATTTGCAAATAATAATAGATAAAAATTCAGCGCAACTGTATAAAATAATATAATAGAAAGCTGCTATGCACTAAAGGATCAATAAACCAAAAGTCCCAATAACAAATATATAACAAAAAGTGCAGCGCTATCAAATATGGATTATGAAGAAGATATCGAGGAGAGCAGTCCACAGGTGAAAATTATGGTGAAGCATGCACAAGATATAAACATTCAGTGCTCTTCAATGTGCTGGTAATCCTCCACCCAGTCTCATTAGCCTCTCACCTCACACTTAGCCCCTGTGTCACCAGACGGGCTAGTAAGACAAACTTTATCCAAGGATATCACAAATATAGATCAAATCAGTATTCCTCTTCATCAGAAGATAAGGCTCACAGGTAACAGATCACAGGTCCATAAAGCGGGTCACAGGTCCATAGGAAAACAAAGGTCCGGACATAGTGCATTACCGCAATAAATTACTTTATTGAACATAGCATAAAATCATAAAAATTACCTTGTAAAGCACTATACAAGTGCATGTGATGAGCAGATTGTATTACACACAGCGGTCTCGACCGCAATGGATGGCGGGTGACGTCACCGGCCCCTCCCCCTTCGCACGCGTTACGTCCCACTGCACGGGACTTCCTCAGCTAGGGAGCTGAGGAAGTCCCGTGCAGTGGGACGTAACGCGTGCGAAGGGGGAGGGGCCGGTGAGTCCCGTGCAGTGGGACGTAACGCGTGCGAAGGGGGAGGGGCCGGTGACGTCACCCGCCATCCATTGCGGTCGAGACCGCTGTGTGTAATACAATCTGCTCATCACATGCACTTGTATAGTGCTTTACAAGGTAATTTTTATGATTTTATGCTATGTTCAATAAAGTAATTTATTGCGGTAATGCACTATGTCCGGACCTTTGTTTTCCTATGGACCTGTGACCCGCTTTATGGACCTGTGATCTGTTACCTGTGAGCCTTATCTTCTGATGAAGAGGAATACTGATTTGATCTATATTTGTGATATCCTTGGATAAAGTTTGTCTTACTAGCCCGTCTGGTGACACAGGGGCTAAGTGTGAGGTGAGAGGCTAATGAGACTGGGTGGAGGATTACCAGCACATTGAAGAGCACTGAATGTTTATATCTTGTGCATGCTTCACCATAATTTTCACCTGTGGACTGCTCTCCTCGATATCTTCTTCATAATCCATATTTGATAGCGCTGCACTTTTTGTTATAGATCAATTTGCAAAGCCTTTTTTAGCAAGCTTCACTCCGCTTCCTTGAAGCCTTTGAAGCACCCTTCAGCTCTCATTTGGGAGATAATAAACACATTAAATGGTAGTGCTGGCTGTCACTTCAAACAAGGCTTCAGCAGGCTTTCAACACATTTCTGATAATACTAAAACTTACTGAAAACCTGGCTAGCAGCTTATTTAGAGCCTGTGTCAACGAGATTTGATGGACAAGTGCAGCATGCTTTAACATCTGTTTCAGATACTTCTGAGATCATTCAGAATTCATGGCAGATGAATTTGACTTGCAGTTGACCTTCTCCAGCTGCTTTTGCATTCCTGTAGACTTGGATGGAAATAGCAGCCATTCTAATGCAAACAAAAGCCCAACAACACTGACATTAAAACTAACCGCACTCTCTCCTATTAAGATTAGTGTTTAGCATCTCAAACTCGAGCTAAAGGGTGCTTTAGAAGCTCAAAGCTTGTTGAGTATTGCAAATACTTTGTAAAAGTTTGCTATACATACTGCTCTTTCATGAAATAAAGCTGCATATACATGCATGACGTCATCTGTGACATAAGGGGGCAAGGTCTCCCGATGATGTCATCTGGCGGCCACGCCCCTAATGGCTATATAATAAGCTGCAGAGACCGGAGACCGGCAAAATCACCGGAGATGTCGTCGTCGTCGGAGGACCGGAGGAAGAAGAAGAGCCGACAGCAAAAGAGCAGAAGACCGGAGAGGAGAAGACAAGAAGAGCGGACAGCAAAAGAGCAGAAGACCGGAGAGTAGAAGACAAGAAGAGAGGACAGCAAAAGAGCAGAAGACCGGAGAGGGAGAAGACCGGATGAAGATTTTTAATAAACTTTCCAAAACGTCTCCTGTCATTATTTACACACACTGCCTTTTATGGGGTGAATGGGTAGGGGTACAGTGTACCCCATACCCATTCACATAGGGAGGGGGTCTGGGATCTGGGGAGCCCCCTTGTTAAAGGGGGCTTCCAGATTCCGATGAGCCCCCTGCCCGCAGACCCCCACAACCACCGGCCAGGGTTGTGGGGATGAGGCCCTTGTCCTCATCAACATTGGGGCAAGGTGCTTTGAGGTGGGGGGTGCAGAGCCCCCCCTGCCCCAAAGCACCCACACCCCCCCATGTTGAGGGTGTGTGGCCTGGTATGGTCCAGGGGGGGTGGGGCCACTCGCTCCTCCCCTCCCCTTTCCTGGCCTGCCGGGCTGCATGCTCGGATAAGTGTCTGGTATGGATTTTGGGGGGGGCCCCCACGTCTTTTTTTCGGCATGGGGCTACCCTCAAATTCCATACCAGACCCGAAGGGCCTGGTTTGGAATCTGGGGGGGAACCCCACGCCGTTTTTTCCGCATTTTGGCGTGGAGTTCCCCCTCAAGATTCTCACAGCGCAAGTCGGATCACCCTGATCCCATAGGGAACCATTGATTTTGAATGGAGGCAGAAAAAAACGCTGCTAAAAGCTACTGTGACCAAACGTGCAATAACGCTAATGGAAAAAGCTACTAAAAGCACGTTTTTACAGCTGCTTTTTCCCAACGTCAAGAAACAGGTCAGACAAACAATCAAAAGGGTAGCACACTTATTTCATGGGTCCTGGGTCCTGCATCTGGGCTAAGAGCGTTTTGATTGTTCATCTGACCATCTGACCTCCTTTTTTTACTGTTATAAAACTGTATCTGGACTGTTGTGCAGTCGTGTGGCACTTCAATTCACATTTTTGCGGTAGTACATTATAAACCAAGGAAACTGTGGAGATTCTCGGTGATACAGACACTGTCTGCAACCAGATCACCTACACCAATATCATTACAGTATAGTGGGATAGCAATGCCAATAGGATAACTTCACGGGGCGCTTTATTTCTACTTTCTTAATGGCTTGTAGCCTGACAGACAGGGGCGTAACTACAGGGGTTGCAATTGCAACCAGGCCCCATGCTCCAGGTGGCCTGTGCGGCTCCCCTGTAAACCTGGATAGGAGGGGCGGTGGGGGCAGCATGTAGAGAAATCAGTGTCCTCCTTTTTTCCTCTTGTAGCTGCAGGAAGAAAATGGGGGAGATTGGTTCCTCTGTATGCTGCCCCGCCACTCCTCCTACCCAGTTCACTTGTTGTGTTCTGCTGTCTCTGGGCCCCTGTGTGCTCCCCGTGTCCCCCCCCTCCCCACTATGCTCCCTTCCCTCTCCTGCCGGATGCTGCAGGGGATGTGTCACAATAGAGAACCAGGAAGGGGTCGGTAAATATGTAATTTACCAGCTCCTTCCTGAATGGACAGAGTCATAGTCAGTGACATTGTAAAAAAATAAAATAAAATGATAAAAAACAATACAATTATAATACCAAAAAATAAAAACTACTGACACCAGTGGGTGAACTTCCAGTATCGCAAAGGTCACACTTGCAACCGGCCCTGGCATTCCACCACTGTGCGAAGGCCTCAAGATGGCAGGAAGGGGGCCCGCTGCGGAACTGTAATAAAGGGCCCCAGGATCAGTGGGAAAAACCCCAGGCTTGAAGGGAAGGGCCCCCCGGCCAGGGGTCCAGGGGGCCCTTCAGGGTTTCTTGAAGGTTCTAGTTACACCTGATGACAGAGGTATGTAAATCACAATCACATAAGTTTGGTTTTGGGAAATTTGCGAATCATTAGAAATAGAAGCACTATGGCAGATAAAACAGTTGAACAGTACTTTAAACTGTTTGTCTGGAGTTTTGCTTTTGTAGTTAACATGATTACTTGCATTTTAACTAATTCTTTAAAGAATCTTTTTTTTTTTTAAATAAAATTAGATTTTATTGTAAGGATTTTGAATACATTGTATAAACTGCCAACATCTTTTATTCAAAACATTTGTGCAATTGACAGTACCCCTTACTCAGGTTCCTCCCCCATCTACCTTTCAATCTCAACAAACAATACTTTTTTTCTGACTAAATATCTTTTTTTAATCCAGCTAACTGATTGTGGAAACATTTTGAGAAAAAATTTAAAAGAGTTTGTGCAAAAATATACATCCAATTATACATTAATTGCAGGTATTGAAAGATTTTTCTTCTATGTGGTGTAGATGCTTGACATAAGGGAAGAGTAATAATCTGGGGATAGTTTGTAATAAACTCTGTTTGCGGTGTGTGTTCTGATAGTTATTAAGCCATGGTATCCTTCCATGAATGTCCCCTGGTCTTTTGTATGCTCTACAGTTAGTGTGTATGTAGTGGAGGCCTTCAAAAGATGGATAGTGCTTAGCCAACCCTTGCCAAGAGCCACCGCCTGCAGTTGGAAGGACACATCCTGCCACACCCCTTCAAAGAGCTTTAGCATATCCAGCACCATTGGGTCTGTGTATCCATTATCCAGATTCTCAGGAGGCCATCTAGGGGCAATGGTGACCCCTGGAAAAATGTCATTGATGCTGCTGATGAAGTCTTCTCCTTTGATATATCCTGGTGTGCTGAAACTACCATAAGATATCTCCATGCTGATCCACACTGGAACATACAGCAGTTTATCGTTGTTTAGCCTATTTAGTAGACGCAAAGTCTCATTGAGAGAAACATGATCTTTAGGTTTCAGATAGACACCCCATGGGAGAGCGGAAGCAATCACCAGCTTAAGACAGTCTTCCAGAGGAAGTGTAGCAGATGATTGGGCAACCACCACCACCGGTATAAGAGTTGAACTGACCAACTGAACTTCGACTTGAAATGTGAGCATTCCGAAGCTACCTGCAACACAAAGAACATTGTAATTGTGTGAGATGGGATATGCATTATTATTTAGATGCCTGTACATATCCTCAGGCTTTTAGGAGTATTACATGACTTTCTCCGAAACATATTATCAATGACTGAAGGAGCTAGATGAGCTGGTAAGACAGGTTTGAGCAATAGAGGATAAACAAAGAAGGGTGCACCAGCCCCTGTGCATTATCTGAACTTCACTCTCTCAACCAACATTGACTATTTTTAATCCTTTTGTGGCTAGCATTAGTAAATAGATAAGAAAAGTTTAAAACAAGTAAATAAAATGTACTTTCCTTACATTTATTCAGTTAACTTCTAGTTTTCAGGAGTCATCAGGATTTTCTCAGCTAAACACACCTTCCTGTCTGCATGCCTGTGCTAAAGGCAGATGGATTCCAGGAAGTAAATGCTACATGAATCATCTGCCCTTGGATGGCCAAGATGGCCACAGCCAGAAATGCTAGGGGATGTTTTTCAAAGTGATTTCTTAGCAAAATAAAGCATAGAGACATATACTCACAAACAACAAGAGGCACAGGTATATAAATCGCTGAAGTGTTAATTCGTTTTGAGGACCTGGATGACACCACATAGCAGATGCAATTTCTATTGTGTTTAGAGAGGTATACCCTCTCTATCAGAATAAATGGTGCCTTAAGATAATGCACAAGGCTAGTGCGCCCCTCTTGTTTTTCTATTAAGTATCTAGGATGAAGAGGACAGTAAAGCCAAAAGCTAGCCCAGGCACTTTATTGGAGCATAGAACCCACAAGTTCTTCTGTCCCATGGATAACTTATACACTTTCTACTGGTTCACAACTTCTTAGCGCTAATATAATGTTCATGCTTTCATATTTTGAGCAACAGAGGATATGATAAATGTCTTATTACTTTTTACTATTTTGTTCTCATTTCTTAAACAGTAGCTCCACCTCCAACCAAAATTATTTTTTAAGTTTATATAAAGTAAGTGTGGTACCATCTAGTGTGTAAGAGTAATAGTACTAGTATCTAGTAATAAGAGTAGGAAAAAGCATACTCTGGCCAAGAATAACCTGACTCATTGAATTGGTTCAGGGTTACTAGAGGCCAGGGCTTAATGACTTCTCGTGGCAGCTCTCTGGTGCCTCCCCCCAGTGTCTGGAAGTTTGGAGAACCCTATAGAACTAGAGGACGGGGGTTAGGAGGAGCTGCCATAAATATGTACAGTCAGGTCCATAAATATTGGGACATCGACACAATTCTAATCTTTGTGGCTCTATACACCACCACAATGGATTTGAAATGAAACAAACAAGATGTGCTTTAACTGCAGACTTTCAGCTTTAATTTGAGGGTATTTACATCCAAATCAGATGAACGGTGCAGGAATTACAACAGTTTGTATATGTGCCTCCCACTTTTTAAGGGACCAAAAGTAATGGGACAGATTAACAATCATAAATCAAACTTTCACTTTTTAAAACTTGGTTGCAAATCCTTTGCAGTCAATTACAGCCTGAAGTCTGAAATGCATAGACATCACCAGACGCTGGGTTTCATCCCTGGTGATGCTCTGCCAGGCCTCTACTGCAACTGTCTTCAGTTCCTGCTTGTTCTTGGGGCATTTTCCCTTCAGTTTTGTCTTCAGCAAGTGAAATGCATGCTCAATCGTATTCAGGTCAGGTGATTGACTTGGCCATTGCATAACATTCCACTTCTTTCCCTTAAAAAACTCTTTGGTTGCTTTCGCAGTATGCTTCGGCTCATCGTCTATCTGCACTGTGAAGCGCCATCCAATGAGTTCTGAAGCATTTGGTTAAATATGAGCAGATAATATTGCCTGAAACACTTCAGAATTCATCCTGCTGCTTTTGTCAGCAGTCACATCATCAATAAATACAAGAGAACCAGTTCTATTGGCAGCCATACATGCCCACGCCATGACACTACCACCACCATGCTTCACTGATGAGGTGGTATGCTTTGGTTAATGAGCAGTTCCTTTCCTTCTCCATACTCTTCTCTTCCCTTCCCATCACTCTGGTACAAATTGATCTTGGTCTCATCTGTCCATAGGATGTTGTTCCAGAACTGTGAAGGCTTTTTAGATGTTGTTTGGCAAACTCTAATCTGGCCTTCCTGTTATTGAGGCTCACCAATGGTTTACATCTTGTGGTGAACCCTCTGTATTCACTCTGGTGAAGTCTTCTCTTGATTGTTGACTTTGACACGCATACACCTACCTCCTGGAGAGCGTTCTTGATCTGGCCAACTGTTGTGAAGGGTGTTTTCTTCACCAGGGAAAGAATTCTTCGGTCATCCACCACAGTTGTTTTCCATGGTCTTCCGGGTCTTTTGGTGTTGCTGAGCTCACCGATGCGTTCTTTCTTTTTAAGGATGTTCCAAACAGTTGATTTGGCCACACCTAATGTTTTTGCTATCTCTCTGATGGGTTTGTTTTGTTTTTTTCAGCCTAATGATGGCTTGCTTCGCTGATAGTGACAGCTCTTTGGATCTCATATTGAGAGTTGACAGCAACAGATTCCAAATGCAAATAGCACACTTGAAATGAACTCCGGACCTTTTATCTGCTCCTTGTAAATGGGATAATGAGGGAATAACACACACCTGGCCATGAAACAGCTGAGCAGCCAATTGTCCCATAACTTTTGGTCCCTTAAAAAGTGGAAGGCACATATACAAACTGTTGTAATTCCTACACCTTTCATCTGATTTGGATGTAAATACCCTCAAATTCAAGCTGCAAGTCTGCAGTTAAAGCTCATCTTGTTTGTTTCATTTAAAATCCATTGTAGAGCCAAAAAGATTAGAATTGTGTAGATGTCCCAAAATTTATGGACCTGACTGTATGGGGCCTCACCCAATCCCCAGAGATGGGTTTGCATGGGGCTGAGACAACCCCATAAGTAGACATGGGCCACTCCAGCAGGGGAGTCAGATGGAAGATGGCCCCGGCCAAGCTGTTGTGATAAAGTGGAGAGTGTCGTCTGATTGCGGTTCTGTGTTCCTGGGGTATCCCACAGCTCCCTATGCCTTACCCAAAGTATTCAGCAACAAATTGAAAAGGCAACCCACCTAGACTGTTCACTGAGCCAGAAGAGTGGATGCTGCTGTGTGCCTAGCTGCTGTTGCACTAATTTGGGGGGGGGGGGATCTGAGGCAAACCAGCATCCCCTAAGGGGGTGCGCTCTACAATTGAATGCAGAAAAAATGGAATGGGCAAGCATAAGGATTTGAGCGACTTTGACAAGAACCAATTTATAATGGCTAGATGACTGGGTCAAAGCAACTCTAAAGCCCCGTACACACGTACCGATGGTCGGCTTACAAATGTTCCTCTTTTCTCCCCGGGATGTCGGTGTCTGCTGAAAAGTGCAAAGACAGCACAAGGACAGCACAAGAATTTTGTCCGCCGACTGCAGAAGTGATGTCATGTAATGGTTAACTTTCCCTGTGTTTTCTATTTTCTGAGCATGCCCAGTCTTGCAAATCTGCGGTCTGTCGGCCGAATTGTGTACTGACAGGCGAACAATCGTCCGTTCTGGTGTCGGCATACAAATATTTTCATGTTTGCACGAAAGACTTTTGTCCGCGGATTGTGCGCAGACATCTGTCGGAGGCACCATACTAACACGCGTACAATCGGCAGATCCTTCGTCCACCGACGTTTGTATGCCGACGATCGGTACGTGTGTACGGGCCTTTAAACTGCAGTTTGTGTGGGATGTTGCCGATCTGCAGAGGTCAGGACCTACCAAAAGTGGTCCAAGGAATGAGATCCAGTGAAGCAGCAAGAGGGCCATGGGCAGCCAAGGCTCATTGATGCACATGGGAAGCGAAGGCTTTCCTGTGCAGTATGATTTAACCACTTGCCTTCTGTGCACTTAAACACCCTTCCCATCCAGGCCAATTTTCAGCTTTCAGCGCTGTCACACTTTGACTGACAATTGCGCGGTCATGCTACACTGTACCCATATGAAATTTTTATCATTTTTTTCACACAAATAGAGCTTTCTTTTGGTGGTATTTAATCACCTCTGGGTTTTTTATTTTTTACAAAAAAAAAGAATAAAGACAAAAAATTTTGAAAAAAAAAAAAAGTTTTTCTTATTTTCTGCGAGTAAATTTTGAAAATAAATTTTTCTCCTTCCCTGATGTGCGCTGATGAGGCGGCACTGATGGGCACTGATGAGGTGGCACTGATGAGGTGGCACTTATGGGCACTGATGAGGTGGCACTTATGGGCACTGATGAGGAGGTACTAATATGCCGCACTGATGAGCACTGATAGGCGGCACTGATAGGCGGCACTGATAGGCGGCACTGATGAGCACTGATAGGCGGCACTGCTGGGCACTGAGAGGTGGCACTGAGAGGTGGCACGCTGGGCACTGAGAGGCGGCACTGCTGGGCACTGAGAGGCGCCACTGACGGGCGTCACTGATGGGCACTGAGAGGCGGCACTGATGGGCACTGGCGGATGGCACTGATGGACACTGACGGGTGGCACTGATGAGCACTGGTGGGCAGCACCATCAGTGCCCACACTCAGTGCCCATAGTGCTGCCAGTCAGTGCTCATCAGTGCCTAGATGAGCAGGCACTGATGGGCACTGACTGGCAGCACTATGGGCACTGATTGTGGGCACTGATGGGGGACACTGATGGCGGGCACTGTGGGCACTGTTGGGGGCAATGTGTGTATGTTTTTTTACCTTGCAGTAATCAGGGCACTGGTGATCAGTGCCCTGATTACATGTCTCTGTGTCCCCAGCGCTGTGAGGCTCCCCCTCCTTCCTCACACTGCAGGCTCCGTGTGAGGAAGGAGCGCCGGCGATGAGAGATGATCTCATATGTTTACATATGAGATCATCTCTCATTGGATGGTCCGATCACGTGGTGAATGGCCGCTGTGATTGGCCATTCACCACGATCTGTGATCGGCCGTGTCCAAGGGACACGGCCGACACAGTTTCTCCCCGATGCGCGCTCGCGGGAGCGCGCGGGGATTCTGCTTCTGGGAGGCCGTTTAAAAACGGCCTCCCGAAAATTCGAGTCCGCGCTGCAGCCGTATATAGGCTGTAGCGCGGATGGGATGTAGTTAATTAAAGAGGTGCTGTAGCTCGAATTGCTGAAAAAAGGTAATGCTGGTTCTGAAAAAAAACACACAGCACATTGCAATATGTGTATGGGGCTGCATAGCCGCAGACTGGTCAGGGTGCCCATGCTAACCCATGTCCACAACCAAAAATGCCTACAATGGGCGTGTAAGCTTAATAACTGGACCACAAAGCAATAGAAGAAGTCAGCCTGGTCTGATGAATTCAAGATTAGTTAGAGGAATGCAACGAGTTTGAAGTGTTGTCTTGGCCTCCAAATACGCCAGATCTCAATTTAATTGAATATCTGTAAGATGTGCTGGAAAAACAAGTCCAATCCATGGAGGGTCTACCTCACAACTTACAGGACTTAAAGGATCTGCTACTGATAGCTTAGTGCCAGATACCACGGCATGCCTTCAGAGGTCTAGAGGAGTTCATGCCTCGACGGATTATGGTGGGTGGTCATAATGGTATGACTGATCGATGTAAAACACACTCTCTCCTTCTCTTTCACTGCATTTATATAATACACTACCTTAGGGCACCCCCATGTTCTTGTTATAAATGGAAGCTAAGCTGTTAGTTCTCTATTGGAAGAAGAGTGATCATATTCATTCTGAATTGTGCAATCAAGTGTGGTGTTAAATGTGTTGCATTAAAGCCTAACTGAACCTTCAGTTTAAATCAGCAAAATATTTGTACTAGGTGCCTAAAAACAAAAGACGCTTAAAGTCCATTCACACTAATGCGACTTGTCAGCCTGACAAGTCGCGGCCCATCCCGATCCATTGTGTGGTACGGGAACCGTTCTAATAGGAGCGACACAAGTCGCTCCGACTTAGAAAAAGGTTCCTGTACTACTTCGGGGCGACCTGGAGCGACTTGCATAGACATTCATTTTATGAAGTCCGTGCAAGGAGCGCTGAAGTCGCGCTGCAAGCGACTTCACAGGTCGCCCCCGAAGTCGTGCCGCGTTGGTGTGAACCAGGACTTAAAGTCATACAGTTCATTTTCTTTGAAGAGTAGCCACAACCTAAGTAGAAACGTCTCTCTCCCGCCAGCACTTGAAGAAAAGGACCCATGTTTCTTGTGTAGAAATATTGACCCCTTTAGAAGTCCACCCTATCTCCTGCTGAGTTGGGGCTCTCCAATTAGGAAGAATATGCTTGGCTATGGGAAGAGCTATAGGTCTGATTCAGTAGGGTGGGTGTTAGACTGCTGCAGAAGGACCATTTCTTCCCCACAGAGAGCAAGTGTCCTTATCTGCAGCATGCTGGCAGGGCACAGGCTTTTCTAATCAGACAGTGGCTGCTTTCTCAAGGAATCCAACCAAGACTTTGAGCATCTTTTATTTTAATGAATCTGGAATGTATTTAGCTAATTGTAACTGAAAGTTTAATTGGTGTTTTAGGGCAGCCCGTTAATTTTGAACTGGCTGCCAACACATGGCAAATCTTTTTAAATAGAAATTCGTAACTTTATACAATGTAGTGCACCATAACGCACAGATGTTAACCATCTGGTGTGCTAAATCGTATGTTTGTTGTGGTTTGTACCTTGGGTGTCCGCTGTATCTGTTAGTTCTGTGCATTAACGTGAATTGACATTTCAATGTATCCAGACACATAGGTGTGTGCAGCCAATTGCATTAGGGTGTGCACCCCAAAGTTTAAATACACATGCATGTGTTTGCCTACATGTACATGGCCCCGATACATTACTCTCCCTGCTGGCAAAGTGAAATAGATGGCAGAGCAGGTCCGAGGGAAATCTTTCCCATCTCCTCACTAGCAAACAGAGCGATAATGCTAATGTGCCCTAGGTGATTAGGGTGTGCCCAGGCACACCCGGCACACCCTGTGCGCACGCCTATGTCCAGACATAGGAAGCTCCTATGAAATGCACAAGCAGTGCATTAGCTGTCATCTGGGAGATTGATTATTGCAGTGATGTCAGTATGTGATGTAAAGATCCCTGCCAATCCCTACTTACTTTGTAGAAGGCTCTGCACAGCTGAAAAGTCACCTTCGGCGTCAAACCATTTCACAAGAATTCCGTCATTGTCCTCCGGGTGGAAATACAAACGCAAACTGCCACCGGAATAGAACAATTTCTTCCTGTTTGGATTCACTAAGTAAAAGAAAGAAAAGGTGTTAATATGTTCCAGGCCCTCTCCGATGGACAGCATACATAAATACAGTATATCTAGATTTAAACAGAACTGCACCCTCAAGGTCCCTTACAATTCTTTAGGCCTCTTTCACACGGCTGCTCTGTTTTTTTCCTCTGCTCCGGCACTTTTTTTTTTTTTTTTCACAGACATGGATGACACATCCGCTCTGTATGTCCGCATATCACCCCATCCGTTTGCGGATGATATACGGACATAATGTACGTCTATGGGGATTGCAGATGTCAGCGCTGACATCCGATTTTGCATCCGTTCCGTTTTTTAAACGGAAGAAAAATAGCGCTCTCTTCCATTCCAAAAAACGGAACAGAACTGAAAGGACGCAAATCGGATGTCAGCGGATGGTCATCCGCTGACATCCGCAATCCCATTGACTTGCATTATGTCCGTATATCACCCGCAAACGGATGGGGTGATATACGGACATACAGAGCGGCTGTGTGATAGAAGCCTTACTGTAATTCCGAAATGCTGGATAGGACTTTACAGTCAGGGATTGGGGCATTTTTCGGAGGATATTAAGATTTGCTGGGAAGGGGGTCTGTTCTATCCCACTTTCATGTATTTTTTTATGTCTGCTATGGAACTTAGTGAAATTATTATTTTTCTGAAGTATGCTAATAACTAGTGGTAATTTTTTTAGCTAAACCTTGTTTATTAACCACTTGCCGACCAGCCACCGCAGTTATAGGGCGGCAGGTCGGCAGACTCCTGCCCAAGCCCACTCGACAACGGGGAGGCCGAGGCGCTGAACACACACTTAACACTTTGATCGCCCCTGGGTTAACCCCTTCCTTGCCAGTGTCATTATTACAGTAGCAGTGCAAATTTTTAACACTGATTACTGTATTAATGTCACTGGTCCCCCCAAAAAGTGTCAAAAATGTCAGTTAGGGGTCCAATCTGTCTACCGCAATGTTGCAGTCCCGCTAAAAATCGCAGATCGCCGCCATTACTAGTAACAATAAATAAATAGATAAAAAATGACATAAATCTTTCTCCTAGTTTGTAGACTTGATAACTTTTGCGCAAACCAATCAAAATATGCTTATTGGGATTTTGTTTTTTTTACCAAAAATATGTAGCAGAATACAAATTGACCTAAAATTATAAAAAAAATTAGATTTTTTTTATTTTTTTTTATTTGAGAATGTTGTATAGCAAAAAATGAAAAAATGTAAATTTATTTATTTTTTTTCAGAATTGTCGCTCTTTTTTTGTTTATAGCCCAAAAAAAAAAAAATTGCAGAGGTGATCAAATACCACCAAAATAAAGCTCTGTTTGTGGGGAAAAAAGGACACCAATTTTATTTGGGTACAGCATTGCACGGCCGCGTAATTGTCCATTAAAATAACGCAGTGCCGAATCGCAAAAAATGGCCTGGTCATTAAGGGGGAAAATCTTCCAGGCCAGAAGTGGTTTATATGATTTTGGTATCTTTCTCTGCCCTCTGCTTCTGTTTAGTGCCGGAGTCAGCAACCAGCAGATCGCAGACAGGTGACTGGTAGATCGCACGCTGGGCTTGCTGACCCATCATCTAAGAGCATTAAACAGATTGCAATGCATAGGGACTACTTGTAATGTTGGAGCTGTAGTAGGGAGCAAGAGCCGCATAAGCCGATGCCTCCTCTGTAGCGCTGGCTCCTGTCCCATGCGGAGTGACACCAACTGCACTCCCCCTCTTATCCCGGCTAGCGGTCTCCAGAGTTGTGCCAGCAGCAGGTGTTAAGTACAGTATAACATGTTTGTTATTTATTTTTTATTTCTTTTAAACAAGACTTTACAGTTACTTTAACCACTTGCCAACCGCCCGCCATAATATTACTGCGGCAGGGCAGCTCGGCTGCGTCCAGTCACGTAGTACTGCGTGACTGAGTGCATGTGGTTTCGACACAGCGATTGCCACTGCCCTCCCGCGATCATCGGAGAAACCGAGAGAAGACCCGCCTGCTTATGTAAACAAAGCAGGCGAGTCTTCTGTCAGACAGGCAGGGACAGCTAAGCTGAAACTGCGATTTGTCGGTGCCTGTCACAGAACCATCCCCACACACAGTCAGTAAGCATATTAAACATACATTTATCCCCTTTGATCACCCCCAGTATTAACCCCTTCCCTGCCAGTGTCATTTAAACAGTAACAGTGCATATTATTTAGCACTGATTAGTGAATTAGTATCACTGGTCCCCAGAAAGTGTCAAAAATGTCAGTTAGGGATCCGATCTGTCCACCGCAATGTCACAGTCCCGCTAAAAATCGCTGATCGCTGCCATTACTAATAAAAAAATAAATAAATAAAAAGTCCAAAAATCTATCCCGTAGTTTGTAAACGCTATAATTTTTGCGCAAACCAATTAAAATACGTTTTTTTGGGATTTTTTTTGTACCAAAAATATGTAGCAGAATACAAATTGGCCTAAACTAATAAAAAAATATTTATTTTTTATTTTTTTTATTTGGAATGTTTTATAGCAGAAAGTAAAAATGGAGTTTTTTTCAAAATTGTCGCTCTTTTTTTGTTTATAGCACAAAATCTAAAAACCGCAGAGGTGATCAAATACTACCAAAAGAAAGCTCTATTTGTGGGAAAAAAGGACATCAATTGTATTTGGGTACAGTGTCGCACGACTGTGCAATTTTCCCTTAAAGTAACGCAGTGCCGAATCGCAAAAAATGGCCTGGTCAATTAGGGGGGTAGAACCTTCCGGGGCTGAAGTGGTTAAGCACCCCTGTCAATGTTAAATGGTTTGACTCCACCATCTAAGTGCTGCATCTTCAGAACAACTTGTTCTGTTAAAAAATAAGTCTTACTGGTCGGATTACCAGGTGGAAATATAAAAAAAAAGGAAACCTAAAAAAGAAAACAAAATGCAGCCGCAACATCTAAGAATTGGTAAGCTGCAACAGAATACATTTTTGCCTTTGTGTTTAATATTGCTTTAACCGGTTGCCGACTGCCGCAAGTACATATACTGCGGCGGTCAGCCCCGGCCAGGCAAAGTGATGTATGGGTACGTCACTAGCCTTTAAGCCAATAGGGGGTGAGCGCGCGCTCCCGCCCCGGCTCGTCACGGACACCTCCGTGCGTGTGACCGGCGGACCCGATGTCCGCCGGTCACTCACGATCGTCCGCTGTGAAGGGAGAAAGGCGGCTAATGTAAACAAAGCCGCCTGTCCTTCCCTGTGTAACAGCACAGATCATAAGGTCCTGCTATGTAGGACCGTTGATCTGTGCTGTTACATGTAAAGCCACATCCCTGCACAGTTAGAAACACGCCCCTAGGGACACACTTAACCCCTCCTTCCCCAATAAAGTTAACCCCTTCCCTGCCAGTGTAATTTTTACAGTAACAGTGCATATGTATAGCACTGATTACTGTAGTAATGTCACTGGTAACCCCAAAAGTGTCAAAAATGTCAGTCAAGGGTCCGATCTGTCCGCCGCAATGTTGCAGTCCCGCAAAAAAAATCGCAGATCGCCGCCATTACTCATTAAAAAGAAAAACAACATAAATGACAAAAATCTTTCCCTTAGTTAGTAAACGCAATAACTTTTGCGCAAACCAATCAAAATACGCTTATTGTGATTTTTTTTACCAAACATATGTAGCACAAAACAAATTGGCCAAAAATGTTAAAAAATTTAGATTTTTAAATTTTTTGGGGGGAATTTCATATAAAAAAAATTTGAAAAATATTGTTATTTTGGCAAAATTGTCGCTCTTTTTTTGTTTATAGCGCATGATCAAAAAAAATTGCACAGGTGATCAAATACCACCAAAAGAAAGCTCTATTTGTGGGGAAAAAAAGGACGTAAAATTTGTTTAGGTACAGCGTCGCACGACCGCGCAATTGTCCGTTAAAATCACGCAGTGCCGAATCGCAAAATAGGGCCTGGTCAGGAAGGGGGTAAAATCTTCCGGGGCTTAAGTGGTTAATTAACCTAGACACCTTTTGAACCAAATTCACCCCACGCAGCAGACTCTGGACCGATACTTACACGCTATCTTTTTAAATTCTGATAAGAGGGGTTCATAAATGTCATAATAGATTTGCTCAGGATTGCTGTTATCTCGGATGAACAACAGGTCGTCCACAGTAAGTGGGTCTGAACTGCCTTGCCATAAAGTCAGCGTGTACCTATGCAGGGAAAAAAAAACAACTCTTAGATTAAACCAACACTCCACATCTCCGTCCTGATACAACCACTATGCTCTATGAATGTACAACTGACAATTAACACCAATTAATCTAAAAGGTGCCCAAAACCAATACAGGGAGTGCAGAATTATTAGGCAAATGAGTATTTTGACCACATCATCCTCTTTATGCATGTTGTCTTACTCCAAGCTGTATAGGCTCGAAAGCCTACTACCAATTAAGCATATTAGGTGATGTGCATCTCTGTAATGAGAAGGGGTGTGGTCTAATGACATCAACACCCTATATCAGGTGTGCATAATTATTAGGCAACTTCCTTTCCTTGGGCAAAATGGGTCAAAAGAAGGACTTGACAGGCTCAGAAAAATCAAAAATAGTGAGATATCTTGCAGAGGGATGCAGCACTCTTAAAATTGCAAAGCTTCTGAAGCGTGATCATAGAACAATAAAGCATTTCATTCAAAATAGTCAACAAGGTCGCAAGAAGCATGTGGAAAAACCAAGGCGCAAAATAACAGCCCATGAACTGAGAAAAGTCAAGCGTGCAGCTGCCAAGATGCCACTTGCCACCAGTTTGGCCATATTTCAGAGCTGCAACATCACTGGAGTGGCCAAAAGCACAAGGTGTGCAATACTCAGAGACATGGCCAAGGTAAGAAAAGCTGAAAGACAACCACCACTGAACAAGACACACAAGCTGAAACGTCAAGACTGGGCCAAGAAATATCTCAAGACTGATTTTTCAAAGGTTTTATGGACTGATGAAATGAGAGTGAGTCTTGATGGGCCAGATGGATGGGCCCATGGCTGGATTGGTAAAGGGCAGAGAGCTCCAGTCCGACTCAGACGCCAGCAAGGTGGAGGTGGAGTACTGGTTTGGGCTGGTATCATCAAAGATGAGCTTGTGGGGTCTTTTCGGGTTGAGGATGGAGTCAAGCTCAACTCCCAGTCCTACTGCCAGGTTCTGGAAGACACCTTCTTCAAGCAGTGGTACAGAAAGAAGTCTGCATCCTTCAAGAAAAACATGATTTTTATGCAGGACAATGCTCCATCACACGCGTCCAAGTACTCCACAGCGTGGCTGGCAAGAAAGGGTATAAAAGAAGAAAAGCTAATGACATGGCCTCCTTGTTCACCTGATCTGAACCCCATTGAGAACCTGTGGTCCATCATCAAATGTGAGATTTACAAGGAGGGAAAACAGTACACCTCTCTGAACAGTGTCTGGGAGGCTGTGGTTGCTGCTGCACGCAATGTTGATGGTGAACAGATCAAAACACTGACAGAATCCATGGATGGCAGGCTTTTGAGTGTCCTTGCAAAGAAAGGTGGCTATATTGGTCACTGATTTGTTTTTGTTTTGTTTTTGAATGTCAGAAATGTATATTTGTGAATGTTGAGATGTTATATTGGTTTCACTGGTAAAAATAAATAATTGAAATGGGTATACTGTATATTTGATTTTTGTTAAGTTGCCTAATAATTATGCACAGTAATAGTCACCTGCACACACAGATATCCCCCTAAAATAGCTAAAACTAAAAACAAACTAAAAACTACTTCCAAAAATACTCAGCTTTGATATTAATGAGTTTTTTGGGTTCACTGAGAACATGGTTGTTGTTCAATAATAAAATGAATCCTCAAAAATACTCATTTGCCTAATAATTCTGCACTCCCTGTATTTTTGTTGAGATCAATGCAAAGTTATATATGTGAAAAAAGTAAATGAATTCATATTAAACCTTTATAAACAGTGTCATAGATGGTGAAATACCAATCATATCATAGATTTGTGCTTAACAAAAGAGGTAAACGTCAAAGAAAAATATATAAAAGTCTGTTGGAATACAGAATTGTATTTTGTGCGACAACTACTGCATATCAGTATTCAGTAGAGATATATTCTTCAACCAGTAGATAGCAGTGTCGGATTTGTCGCAGTCCTGCTAAAAATTGCTGATCGCCGTCGCGGACGTGGGTCACCCTGCTGAGGCTGCAACCACACGCTCAGAATCCTCTGATGGTGAGGATGATTCCTCTGCATCTGCAACCATGCATGAAAAGACACTGTTGGAAGCACTGATTGTATCTGTGCGTGAGACCTTAAAGATGGAGGACGCAGCTGCGACAGAGGCGGAGCAGGTTCCCTTTGGCACTCACAAGCCATCCAGAGCGGCAAAGATGTTTCCTTTCCCCGCCTATTTTGACAAAATTGACGCTAAAGAGAGGGGACGACCAAAGCGTCACCTTGGGGTCCCTTATCGGTTTACTAGGCGTTACACCTATAAGGAGTCCTTTCTTAAGAAGTGGACTGGTCCACCGGTGATTGAACCACCGGTTTCCGGATTAAACAGGGCAACCATGATTTCGGTTGAAGAGTCCTTGGCCTTTAAGGATCCAGCTGACAGGAAGGTGAAGGCTGTGGGCCGCGATATGTACACTCTGGCTGGTTCGGCACTGAGGCCGGTATCCAAAATTGCCCTGGTGTCGCAAACTCTGACCGAGTGGGCTAAGCTTTTACGCCATGACCTGGAGGGAGAACAGCTCATCCCAGAACGCCCCGATAATTCGGGTGTTTGTCGAACGGGTGAACGCCCATTGTTCAGCCTGAATTCATGCCTAGGCCGAACCATTCGCCCATCCCTAGTTCTTACCTTGCATTAAGGTAAAAAAAAAAAAAAGCCCACTAACTGCCCCCTAATCCCTAAACACCTACCTGCCTCCTCTCACCCATCCAGTGCTGTTCAAGCTCGAGCGTGGCTCTCACTGGAGACACTGAGAGCGGTGGGAGAAAAAGGCTCCCGCTGCTGTCAGTCAAACATGGACACGGCTTACCGGTGCTGTGTGTGTCTATGAACGCACACAGTCCTGCTCAATCATGCGCCCCTATAATGCATAGCTTGCTAAGGGGGGAATCCCATAGTAGGGGAAAGCAGCCATCTTGCCCCCCCACTCAACTTTCTGCCAGAGGGGAGAGCAGACCAGATCGTTTCCCCCGCTACCCACTCCAGTCCAGTGAGTCCCCCTAGTGTCCAAGTCCCAGGTCAGCAGCGGCGGCAGAGCCGAGGGCCTCTGTTGTAGTACCGCTGCCGCCGCGCCACTGGCCTATACTGAGATAGCTCAAGCACCCTCACAAATTCTTTAAGCACCCCCACACAAAAATTCACATACCAGTTCTTATATATGTTACAGTGTTTTTTAAGATTTTATTCTACCTGTTAATCCTGTACTGATGCCAGGAAGCTGGGGACTCTTTTTTTCCTGTGGAGGGATACAGCAGCTCCTGCCGCATAAGCCGATAATCTTTAGCTCATGGGTGTCCAACCTTTTGGCTTCTCTGGGCCACATTGAGTGTAGAGAAATTTTCTCGGGCCGCATATAAAATATATACTATAGTTAGGCTCGGTTTCCACTGCTGCGGCTACAGAGTCGCGCTACTTCTAGCGCGACTCTGTAGTGTTCACTTGTTCTCGGCTTTCAGTGAGACTTGTCCCTCATTATAGAAGGAAGTCGCACTGAAGTCGGCCCAAAAGTAGTGCACGAACTACTTTTCAAATCGCGGCAGTGAGAACAGGCCAAATAGAAATGAATGACTTTTGACTTGCTGTGCGACTTGACATGTGTCAAGTCGCACAGCAAGTCGCAACAGTGGAAACCGAGCCTTAAGGGACACAAGTAATAAAATGCCGCCGCGCCCCCCGCACTAATTTAACAAAACTAGAGGGTGATCAAATGAAATGGAATCAGTATACAGAGGTTTACTTGTTCTGAGAGATATTAAAGAAACACTCTAACCACCATGACCACTTCAGTGACTTGAAGTGGTCATGGGGGTAGGAGTCAGAAACACTGCACATGGTCGCCTCCACCCCCCTCCCCTCCGAGGCAGCCTCTGCCTACTGTTAGTCGGAAGCCTCTGTGGCCGTGCCCCCTACCCAACTTCCTTCCTTCCCAGCAAAAAATAAAATTGTCAGGGGTCAGTGGACCGCATTGCCTGCGGTTCTGGGCCGTATGCGGCCCCCGGGCCGCAAGTTGGACATGCCTTCTTTAGCTAGACCCGGGCAGGCAGATTTCAGAGGCGGATTGATATACACCCTCTTTGCTGCCTTCTCAGCCAATAGGAAATGCTGAATCGCCCCCCTTCTCCAGCCCACCTTCTATGAGTTGTGAGATGTACAGAGGAGAGGACATGTCGGCAGCTAGATTGGAGGGAGAGGAGAGAGCTCAGCCCAGCCCAGCCCAACCTGCTACACTACAGGGGATGGAATAGTACAAAGATATTCTCCAGCTCTTGGCTGCAGTGAGTGAGTTTTCCCTACACTTGGTCTAAAGAGAGAGAGAGGAACAGCTTCAGTCAGCATGAAGAGCACATGCTGGTTTCTGCAGTGTGGCATAGTGGCGATTAGAAGGGCAGCTGCAGCGAATAAGACCATCCAGGCTGTATTCTGACACCAGCAAGGCTTTTGGTAAAGCTCCTCTGTGGGACAGACAGAGCACACATCCTGCATTACTTCCACACAGCACAATTCTCATAATTCTCAAAATTCTAAGAAGTATCTTTTTTTTTTTTTATCTCATAAACGAAATGTGAGAAATAACGTTTATTTCATACAATCATTCCATAAACACATACCACATACACTGCATATATCATTTGAGGAAAATATACTTTAAAATAGTTTACCATTTGCCAATAAAAAAAATTTCATTTTAAAAATCTGCTCACCTTACTATACTGCAGTGCACTGGTAGCTATCACCGCCCGGGGTCTAGCAACCAGTGACGTCATCTGAGGAGGAGGAGAGCGAGGCCCCAGCATTCACTGCAAAGCCTTCTTCCTCCTCTGCTGCGCGCCGAGTGGAGTGTTGGCTCCACCCACCTCCTCCCTCCAGCTACTCCAGGCCAGCACAGCGAATCTGAGTGTCAGCCTAAAAACGTGAGTAGGAGCAGTTCTGGGGACCCTGATGTGGGGGGGGGGCTCTGTGGGGACCCTGATATGAGGAGGGGGCTCTGTGGGGACCCTGATGTAATGAGGGGGGCTCTGGGGACTCTGATTTAAGGGGGGGCTCTTTGGGGACCCTTGTGTAAGGGGGATGTCTGGGGACCCTGATTTAAGTGGGGGGGGGGGGCTCTCTGGGGACCCTGATGTAAGGGGGGCTCTCTGGGGACCCTGATGTAAGGAGGGGGGCTCTAGGGACCCTGATGTAAGGAGAGGGGGCTCTCTGGGGACCCTGATGTAAGGAGAGGGGGCTTTCTGAGGACCCTGATGTAACAAGGAGGGCTCTGGGGTCCCTTATGCAAGGAGGGGGCTCTCTGGGGACCCTGATGTAACAAGGAGGGCTCTTGGGACCCTGATGTAAGGTGGGGGGGCTCTGGGGTCCCTGATGTAAGGAGGGGGGCTCTCTAAAGACCCTGATGTAACAAGGAGCAACTCTGGGGACTCTGATGTAAGGAGGAGGGCTCTGGGGACCCTGATTTAATGAGGGGGGCTCTGGGGACCTTGATGTAAGGAGGTGGCTCCGGGGGACCCTGGTGTAATAAAGAGAGGGCTCTGGGGGCCCTGATGCATGGGAGGTTGGCTCAGGGCACCTTAATGTAAAAGGGGTGGCTCTGGAGACCCTGGAGTAAGGGGGGGAGGGTTACTCTGGGGACCCCGATGTAAGGGGGGGTGACTCTGGAGTACATAAGGGGGAAGGGTCTTTGACGTAAGGGGGAGGATTTTGATAAAGAGGGGGATGGGGATTTATGATGTAAGGGGGGGACATTCATGTAAACAAGGGGGCTTGTCCTGACTGCCGCACTCTATCTGTTGTTTTGTCTGATAGACTGGCTCCTGATAAACAGTCCTGCAGTATTCGGTCAGCCGATCAGTGTATTCTGACAGTGGGGGAATCCTGCTGTCAGCATATAAAGACACAACAGGGAGGATTTCCCCATTCACCTTGAATGTGTGGATGGGGAAATTTTTTCAGATTATTTTGTTCAGCTGGCTGGCTGAATGAAAAATACTGAACCATGTATGGCGAGCTTTACTCATGGCCCCTGTACTCTATACATTACTCATGGCCCCTGTACTCTATACATTATGATGTTTTGTATGTTACTTACTCCTCCAGACCCCTGAACTCTACACAGTATGTTGTACATTACATAGCCCTGACCAAGGTGTTTATTATCCCAACAGTTGCAGGTTTTAATGAAGATCTTCTTTAAGGTAGGCTCAGTGATCAGTTTCTGTGTGAAGTAAAGCATATGTGATGGAAAAATCAAAAAACGTGCTGCGCCAGAAGTGCACAAAAATAATTAGTGATTACATGAATCAACAAGTGTTATCAACAAAATATGGTGTCCATCATATGTGCTCTGATGAAACATAAATGTTCATATAAAGTGCTCCAAAGTAATGATTAGTATATCCAGGTGATGACAGGACAGCCTCAATCCCTTGTGAATCAAGCAGGAACCACCAGTGTGTGAACTCCCTCCACCAGTAAGATTGGCCTCTCACCTTGATACCAGACCCAAACGGGCCAGCATGAGCATATCAGGGGATAAACAGACTATCACAGGTAACCTCTCCAGCATTTGTTGGGCACTCAGCCGTGCCTGCTATTATGGCATTCAGTGTTGGAGAGTAGCACCCGAGCGATCGGCGTCAGGCACGCAGGCTCCGCCTCCCTATACGCGTTACGCCTGGAGCGTGGGCTCCGTTTGGCTTCTTCGGTAGGGGTGTGTATGCAGCCGGATTTATATATTGATTTATTCTAGCACATTTTATACACATTTGAATTTCACTTAGTCTTGCGCTGATAGTTTTTTCACTATATGTGATGGAAACATTACATTTTTCTTAAAAACGATCGTTCATTCTGAGGTTTATATGTGTCTATAAAACAGTTACCTGTGGCACAGTGATTAGGAGTATTTTGTGGTATGTTTGTGCAGTGTATACAGTGAGTAGGCACAGATTCTGTTTAATCGCCCCCCTTTAAGCCCTTTCCACTTTTAGCTGGGTACACACTTAACCGCTTGCCGACCGCCGCAAGTACATATACTGCGGCGGTCAGCCCCGTGCAGGCAAAAATGACGTATGGGTACCCCAATAGGGGGCGAGCGCGCGCCGCCGGAGGCGCGCTCCCGCTCCCGCTCGCTCACTGTGATCGCCGCGTGTGTGCCCGGCGGACCCAATGTCCGCCGGTCACTCGCGATTGTCCGTTACAGAGGGAGAAAGGCAGGCGGCTAATGTAAACAAAGCCGCCTGTCATTCTCCCTTGTGTAAGTGCAGAGATCATACGGTCCTGCTATGCAGGATCGTATATCTCTGTAGTTACACAAACAGCCACATCCCTTTACAGTTAGAAGTACGCCCCTAGGGACACACTTAACCCCTCCTTCTCCAATAAAGTTAACCCCTTCCCTCCCAGTGTCATTTTTACAGTAACAGTGCATATGTATAGCACTGATTACTGCAGTAATGTCACTGGTACCCCCAAAAGTGTCAAAAATGTCAGTCAAGGGTCCGATCTGTCCGCCGCAATGTCGCAGTCCCGCAAAAAAAAATCGCAGATCGCCGCCATTACTCGTTAAAAAAAAAAAAACAATAAAAATGACAGAAATCTTTCCCTTAGTTAGTAAACGCAATAACTTTTGCGCAAACCAATCAAAATACACTTATTGCGATTTTTTTACCAAACATATGTAGCATAAAACAAATTGGCCAAAAATGTTAAAAAATTTTGATTTTTACATTTTTTTGGGGGGAATTTCATATAAAAAAATGTGAAAAATATTGTTATTTTTGCAAAATTGTCACTCTTTTTTTGTTTATAGCGCATGATCAAAAAATTGCACAGGTGATCAAATACCACCAAAAGAAATCTCTGTTTGTGGGAAAAAAAGAACATCAATTTAATTTGGATACAGCGTCGCACGACCGCGCAATTGTCCGTTAAAGTCACGCAGTGCTGAATCGCAAAATACCCCCAGGTCAGGAAGGGGGTAAAATCTTCTGGGGCTTAAGTGGTTAAAGGAGAAGTACGGGGAAAGCTTGTTTGTCTGTACCTCTAAGGATCACAAGCAGTTACTGTTAAGGTATTCAGGCAGCCGCAGGTGCGTAGATTACTCCACCCTGCTTAGCATTTAACAGGTGTATTTATAAAAAACATTGATAAAACCGACAATGCTGCATTTGGCCATTAGGTGGCGTCTATGGTAGCACTATCTAGTGGCCAAATGTGGTATTATCCATTTTAAATTGATGAAAAACATTTGATCAGCACAGAAAATAGCCTGATGGCATTCATTTTTTGGCACACTCGAACAAGAAGAATGTATGTACTCTTTCACTGGGAAAATTGCTATGCAATTTTTACTTTTTATAAATATATCTGTGTATGGCTCAACTAACTGCTTGGTGTTTTTTTTTTTTTATAGCTGTAGAACCCTGGGATGTCTCCCTCTTGTTTTTCTATAATCTGCTCAAATGGTAAAACTTTAGTTTACATATCTGTAAGACAGGATATTCACAACCACACCCACTATGAGCCATGTATGTTTTTATCTAACACTGGCTAACTGATTTCAATAAGAGTGACAGAATGTTACACAGCAAAAATGGAAGCAGTCCCCCCCCCCCCCCCCCCCATCGTCCATATGAGGAGTTCTGTGAAATTGGACTGCAAGGATTATATACAATTCCGTTTAGGGTAATTTGAGTGGACTTCCTGGCTTTAGCACAGTTTCAGCATTTGCTGGCTATTATCAACCTTCATTGTTCCCTGGAATTACTCATTAAAGTGTTACTAAACCCAGGACTCTGCATTCCCTATATCTGGTCTCCCACAGTTCACAGAAGGTGGAAATGCAATTATTTTAGCAAATATAAACTGATAAATACCTTTTCTCATCTGCAGTATAAAGCAGTCTTGTGACTTCTACCTGTTCCTGGTGAAGCTTGTAGGAGGAGTTTTCATACTGCACTGAGCTGTCCTTTGAGGCTGCAGGGCTCCAGACCCTCTGTCTAGACATTTCTGGATAGTGCTGATTGGCCCTGTGCTGATCACATGCACTCTCCCAAGAAAAAAAAAAAACCTCTCTACCAATACACACCAAACTGAACATGTGCAGCCTGACACCACAGGCTTTGTCTGATACGGACATGTTTTGGAGTCAGTGGAGGAAGGGGAGGATCTTTGCATACAGGATCAAGCAGCCTTTTTACACAATGCAGAGGATTAACCCCTCAGGTTCCACAGTGAGTATAACAAGCATGGGTAGCACTGCCCACCTTAAGGGCTACTGAATTTCTCACCTTTCAGGTTCCCCTGGGTTACCAGTAGCCACTGCATGCAGAATCTTAAGACTTTATTTTCTGGCTCAGTCAATGAACAGTCTAGGGGTTGTTGTTTTTGTTTTTTTATTTTATATGGGGATGGGAAAAGGGATGAGTGGGATACTCCAACACTTAAACTATTTACAATGGTGAGGACTTCTATCTGAGAATGCAGTAAGTCCGCAGCTTCATCCTGCCACTAGATGAATATGAATAATGTTCTTGAGCACTTATCTTCAGGGTACTCACCTAGTACCCCCTTTCTATCCACCGGCTGACACTCATCCTCTGACTACTCTACTCCGGGGTGGCCCCCTTCCTGGTCAGGCCCTTAGACACGGTCCCCTGTACTCACGATACTGCTTTTCAGGTTCTCCAGTGTCTCAACTCCTGCTAGTCAGCTCTTCTGGACCTCTGGGGTCAGCTACACACTTCTGGCTCACCAGGTCGACTGCCTGTGACCATACACCAACCACTGCAGAAGAGGAGGCAGCCGCCACCCTCCTTCCGGGACTCTGCTCACCAGCCAAAGACCCCGAGCACATGTGCTCATGGCTTTTTATACTACACCCCACAATGCACTGAGACAGCAGTCTGTGCCAATCACTGGGGCTGTATCAAAGCCTGTATGTCCATTGGTTAGGTTTTCTCCAATGTCCAATATGCCTCCCTATTGGACCAGTGGGGACACTCCCCTAGACAAGATGAATCAAACACTGAGCACATTAAGCTGACCTAACTCACAGATCCTGCTCTCTGTTAAGCAGAGAGAATATAGAATTTACCTGCTGCTCCTATGATAGGCAGACAGAGCCAAAAACTTTACTCACTCTCTAGCACCTACCTAGGAGGGTGTTACACATGCTTTACTGTATATATAGGCTGATTTTACTGTAAGAGTTGGTTCACACTATGGCGACACAACTCTGTACTACTTCGGGAGCGACTTCTGAAGTCCCGTGCACCGCGACTTCGGCGCGACTTGCACGGACTTCATATAATTGAAGTCTATGCAAGTCGCTCCGAGGTCGCCCCGAAATAGTACAGGACCCTTTTTCTAAGTCGGAGCGACTTGTGTTGCTCCTATTAGAACGGGTCCTGTAGCAGTCAATGGACCGCGAGGGACCGTGACTTGTCAGGCTGACAAGTTGCCTGACAAGTCGCAGCAGTGTGAATCGAGTCTTATAGGTTTAGTAACACTTTAAGTGGACAGCACTGATGAAGGGCTACAGTAGCGTCTATAATGCAGATTTAAATTTTATCTAACATGCATGGCACAATGCCTATTACCGTCCAGACTGTTCCAGAAGCCAGTTGAAGTGAGGCCAGGCAGAGCGGGTCAGGACAGCTCGAGCTGGGAAGGTGATTCTCTGGGGAAGATCCTTCACTAGATTGTACATCTTCACAATCATTTCTCTGGTGTATGTTCTGTTGGAGATAATCGGTGGCAGGTACAGCGTCACCCAGCCTGGGGAGATTGTGACATCTGGGAATTTCTCCTGTACTAAACCCAGAAACCTGCAACGATGGATCACAGTTACAATAACTACTGTCATTAACTTATCCTATTCACCAAAATATCACTAACTTGCAAACAATATCACCAAATATTTCCAGGATACTGACTGTGTGGCATTGATTCCTATCTCATGGTTGACATTGGGTCCAGCCACAATGTCCGCATTTATCCACACAGGGCGGTTGATTTTCATCTGTGATGACTTTTTCAGCAATATGTCAAGTGACGGGCTGACAGCTTGGAGGCTCTTGAAGTCCAGTTTGATGCCTGTATAGAAGAAAAAGTTAAACTGTACAACTGATATATAAGAGGTTCAAGTATCTCAAATACAAAAATAGTATATTTGCAGCTTGAAAGTACTTAGATGTGGTGACTGCGTGAGTTTTCGTGGCTTTTTTTCCTTTTTATTTTCACTTGGTGATACGTTTAGTAACACTTTTAGGACTACAGAACATCACTTCTCTATAAAGGGGAGCAGTGACAGAATAAGGTCATCCAGCGCCCAGGGCAAGGATGCCAAACTGCGCCCCCCTTCCCTTAGGGTTAGGGTCAAGGCGCACCCCCCATCCCTGAAATAAACCATTGCGCCCTGAGGGGCAATCGCCCCTCCTGTGAAGCCCTTATCCCGGCCCTGAAGAGTAGGCGTATTGTAGTTCTCAGGACTAGCTGGGAACAATCCTAACTAACAACATTCAACACAGGCAGATAGCACAAGAAGTTATATGCTCACAAGATTTCTGAGAGGACCAACAGTTTTTGTTTCCATTATCAAACAGTCATAACAAAACACTTTCATATTTTTTTAAAGCTAAATTCTGGGATAAGTAAATATTGTCTAAATACAAAAGTTATGTGCATTCTTACATGAATCTTGGTGTGATTTCTGTACTTCTTCCAGATCTGTTCAGTAATCCAACATAAACTTTAACGGAGCAGGAGCTTTCTGTAACAAAGACTGGTCACTGCTGCTCTCTCTCCATGTGCAGTGTGACTGGTCTTGTCTCCGCCCCTCCTGTCGTTTTCTGCAGAGAGCCACAAACTATGTACAGCACAGTGATGATATTATGTTTTATAATATCTGGGTTTCCAAAGGCACTTAGCCTAAAAGCTTATTTATATTCCCTGTGGCTACTGACAGTTTTTTTCCCTGGATTTCAGCTTTAACAAGTCAAAAAGGGAGCAAATAACAGACGTTAATTGTTATACACTGCTCAAAAAAATTAAAGGAACACTTTTTAATCAGAGTTTAGCATCAAGTCAAGTAAACTCCTGGGATATTGATCTGGTCACTTAACTAGCAGAGGGAGTTGCTAATCAGTTTCAGCTGATTTGGTGTTATTGAAACAAACAAAACAGGTGCACTAGATGGGCAACAATGAGGCGACCTGCAACAGGAGACCACTGACTTTTTTTTTCCCTGCTCAACTTTTCTGACTGTTTTTCGCTAGTTTTACATTTGGCTAGGGTCAGTGTCACTACTGGTAGCATGAGGCGATACCTGGAACCTATAGAGGTTGCACAGGCAGTCAAACTCCTTCAGGATGGCACATCAATACGTGCCATTGCTAAAAGGTTTGCTGTGTTTCCCAGCACAGTCTCAAGAGTATGGAGGAGATTCCAGAAGGCAGGTGGCTACTCTTGGAGAGCTGGACAGGGCTGTAGAAGGTCCTTAATCCATCAGCAGGACAAGTATTTGATCCTTTGTGCAAAGAAGAACAGGATGAGCACTGCCAGAGCCCTACAAAATGACCTCCAGCAGGCCACAGGTGTGAATGTCACTGACAAAACAATCAGAAATAGACTTCATGATGACCTGAGGGTCCAACGTCCTCTAGTGGGCCATGTGCTCACTGCCTGGCACTGTGGAGCTCGATTGGCATTTACCATTGAACACCAGAATTGGCAGGTCCGCCACTGACTGTGCTTTTCACAGGTGAGAGCAGGTTCACCCTGAGCACATGTGACAGATGTTAAAGGGTCTGGAGAAGCCATGGAGAACGTTATGCTGCCTGTAACATCGTTCAGCATTACTAGTTTGGTAGTGGGTCAGTGATGGTTTGGGAAGGCATATACATGGAGGGACACACAGACCTCTACAGGCTAGACAATGGCACCCTGACTGCCATTAGGTATCGGGATGAAATCCTTGGACCAATTGTCAGACCCTACCCTTGGTCTTGGGTTCCTCAGGCCCTACGCTGAGGAACCCATGACCCTACACTGGGTCAGTGGGTCATGGGTGCCCACTGTGGCAAGACAATGCCCGACCTCATATGGCGAGAGTATGCAGCCAGTTCCTGGAGGATGAAGGAATTGATACCATTGAATGGCCCCCTCGCTCGCCTGACCTAAATCCAATAGAACACCTCTGGGACATTATGTTTCGTTCCATCCGACCCCGCCAGGTTGCACCTCAGTCTGTTCAGGAGCTCAGTGATGCCCTGGTCCAGATCTGGGACGAAATACCCCAGGACACCATCCGTCTTCTCATTAGGAACATGCCCCAACGTTGTCAGGCATGTATACAAGCTCGTGGGGGGCATACAAACTACTAAGTACCATTTTGAGTTGCTGCAATGTAATTTCAGAAAAATGGACTAACCTGCTGCATCATTTTTTCACTGATTTTCGGGGTGTCTTTGAATTCAGCCTTCTGTAGGTTGATAATTTTAATTTCCTTCAATCAAACGATGTGGCATCCTTTCGTTCCTAACACATTACCCAGTCCATATCAGTATAGATATCCAGCATGATATTTTTCCCCATTGAGATCTGATGTGTTTTCAAAGTGTTCCTTTAATTTCTTTGAGCAGTGTAATTTACATATGCTTTAAGGAATACTTCATTATACATTTTATAGCACCTTGTCTATTCCACATGTAGGCAGGTGCAGTTTACTTTCTCCACTGCAGGTGATGCTCTTCTGCAGCGGCACTGTTGATGGAGAGACAGTCAAGAGGAAAAGGATTTCTCTATGGTTTCCTGGGTCACTGGGGAAGCTATCCTATTGCATGCTGCCACCCCATGTGATTGTGGTGGTCATTTTGGATCAGGCAGAGCCTATTTAAGACCCTGACTCCCAGTTTTGGCATGCATTCGGCAAGTGGGGAGTGTAGGTGTAGGAGTGTGGGTACTCCACCTGTCAGGGACAGTACTAGCGGTAGGGAAAGGTTCCTGATGAGGAGGGAAAGGGTAGGATCTTCAACTCCTCTGGACATCTTCCTGATTGGGCACAAGACGGCCAGGCTACATTCTGCCCTCTCTACAGGCGATATCAGCCCGGCTGAGTATTGCTCTATTTACATTGCTGAAAACCTTGAGTGCACCCAGTTGAGTGGCTTCCCTCCAGGTTTTGTTGTAAACTGTTACTGAATTACTTCAATACAAGTTCTCTACTGGACTTAACTGTGTGAATTATCACCACCTAATCACGCTGCACACCACCTACACACAGATAACCCTTAAATGGTCATAGATTATATACCAGAATATTACCTTTATGGGAAAGCAGCACAGCGTCCAGCCATTCTTGCAGTGTATTGTCACTGTATACATCAGGGGGATGAGCCATGATAGGAATATTTGTCTCATTGACTGTTCCTTGTCCCTGAACATTGACATCAGCCTCCAACACCATGATTTCACCTGCAGGGTTATACATAGTATTCAGATGAAGATTTGTAGATGCTCCCTCGATTAATATCATTGTGTCAGGAATTCAAACAGCATCTTTGCTACATGACTGCTAGAGAACATCAAGTACAAGATAAGTCACCTAAAGAGCAGGAAATCTTCCTAATAGGGCATGGGCTGATATAATATTACTGAGTCACACGAGACGTAAACTTAAGCTGGCCATACAATGATTGAAATTCTGCTGGTTCAGTGTGGACCAGACGAATTTTGATCAGTGTGTGGCCACCCCCCACTCGACAGAAGTTTCTTGTTGGATCAACATCTGTCAAAGGAAAACACTGGAAAACAGACAGGTTCTAGTATCAGTGAGCATATAATGTGACCTGTTTCTCCTGAGGTTTTGAGCCTTCAAACCTCTGTAAAAATAAGTCACATTATATGCTCACTGATACTAGAACCTGTCTGTCAGGCCTCAGTAGCCAAGAATCACACTGGTCGGGCTAAGTATTGCTTACTAACCATACCTACCTCACTGCCTTGTATACATATTGGGTGTTAATCATACCCTTAGGCGAAGTGGCAGCTCTCCTGAGATCTTGTTTTTAAATGCTGACATGGCAATGCTGTATACACCAATGGAATCTATAAGGTTGATGCCAACCACACTCCTGAAGAAGAAGAAGCTGTGAAAGCCCCGAAACGCGTCGGGTGGAGGAAGTCAATCCTTTTTTGCCTATCAACATTGGTGTAATGTGTTCCATGTTCAAACATGTCCATATAGCATTGGTGTTTTTATGCTAACTTAAATAAAACTTATTTTTATTCAAATTATTTAGTACTTGGTGCCTTCAAAGTCCCACTCCAAGCCAAATTTTGTTTATGGTTTAACACACGTCAATATACTGCAGTAAACGTGCACTAACACAGTTCAATATACTGCAGTAAACGTGCACTAATGCACTTCAATATACTGCAGTAAACGTGCACTAACACACGTCAATATACTGCAGTAAATGTGCACTAACACATTTCAATATACTGCAGTAAACGTGCACTAACACAGTTCAATATACTGCAGTAAACTTGTACTAATGCACTTCAATATACTGCAGTAAACGTGCACTAACACACGTCAATATACTGCAGTAAACGTGCACTAACGCAGTTCAATATACTGCAGTAAATGTGCACTAAGGCACCTCAATATACTGCAGTAAACCTGCCCTGAAACACTAAACTGACACTAAAGTAAAAATGAATGGTCACACTACACTCACATTGCACTATCACCATATTCACACTATATTTACACTCACAATAGCACACTATAGCATATATATATATATATATATATATATATATATATATATATATAATATATATATATATATATATATAATGTGTGTGTGTTTGGACAGAATTTTTTCACACAACACTATTAGCCAAGTCCCAAACATGGGCCATTACCTGTTTTTTTTATTTTTAAAGAGTCATGTGGCTTCTTCTTGTGGTTTGGCTTTTATAACTAAATTATCTAAAGAGGGCTAGTAAAAACAAAATCAGTTGGGTTTATTGGAAACGCTAATAAAAATACAATTTTAAAAAATATCACCTGTGTAATAAAATTCGGGCCCTTTGACTGGCTTAACATTGTTACCCTGTGGTAACCCTGTGGTAACAAATTGAAAAATGTGATTTTACCACTCTCCACCGCAAGTTGAGGCAATGCATGAACTGTAGCAGAATGATCTTCACTATGATTGCTACCGCAATGCACCTTGTAAATGCACACCAACACATGTCAACTGCAGTGCACCACAAGGCAAAAATAGGAACCATCTGTGATTGTGGTGTGTTGAAAAAGAGTACATGGCCATTTGTGTGTGCATTAGCATCTCTCAATGAATAGGCTGCATTAACACAATATCTTGAATACATTGATGGAATGTAAAATGTAAACCATACTTACTGTTTAGGGCTTCCTGCATTTCGCTTTTGCTATTGGCTCTATGATACCAGGTGACGAGTAACCCATCCTCGGCTGAGATCTGCCCAATGGACTTTAGGTAGTCTAACATATCTCCATCCGTGCTAAACCCAGGCTTGGAATCTGCTGAGAATCATAAGAGCTTCAAACTGATCAAGAAAAGCTGTTTTGTAAACTCATATAGATAAAGAGAAGATTAAAGAGGATTTCAAGGAGAGTTACAATATTTCTGTTTACTGTAAATCTTTTGAACTGTTTAGGGATTTAAAGCCCTCAGCTGATAAACTTCCACAGATAGTGGTAAATATCAGAAACCTTCTGGTCTCTAAACCATCTTCCTTCAACAAGAACGGGTAGTTCTGTTCTGTCTTGCTAACAGACAACGCAATGACTAGACTGGTGTTAATAAAAATTAGTATATGTGGGATAATGCAACCAAAATGAATACATTCTGCTTCAACAAGTTCTACTGAAGGCACGAGACTGCATGCATTTGCAATAATTGGTGAAATTTTACTTGAATTCCCAGCTTCTTCACCAAACGTCTAGTTCAGCCTGTTGACTTCAGTAAGGCCGGTAGAAGGACAGGAGCTGATCAATCTACCATCCCCATAGCAGCCTTTGGGGTCTGAACTGCATATGCATAGACCTTGAGTGAAGCCAACGTGAAGTATAGTAACGTAGTGGACCTTGATGGCGAGATCTCGGTAAGTATAGAGCTTTGGGTGGAAAGAGGCGGCCATAATCAGCTCAGAAGGGGCAGCGGCAATGGGGTAAGGACATTTTGTTTGACACGTTCCCTTGAAAGGAAACCAGTACTGGGAGAAATATGAAGCCAACCGTTGTGAACCTCTCCTTCTGAAAATGGTAGTTGTCTGATTGCCTCTGCCTTCAATATTTTCTTAGTCCCTGGCCCAGGATAAATATGTAGCAACTAAAAATGCATCTAAAGCTAAGGCTTTTTTTAATAAGTTTGGTTATACTTAAAGTGTCTTTAAATGAAATCTATAACAAAAATCCTGATCTGCATACTTGTTTCTGGTGAATGACCCAAGGATTCCATCCTACATTTTCCCAAATCTACTTTCAAAGTAAAGTCTGTCATTAGAAGGCTGGTAAACTTTTATTAACGGGCTGAACATTGTGTTTCGTCTAATAGGTGGAAGTGGTGTTAGAAACTCGTCTTGCTCCAAATTGGTAGGGTCTGCAAAGTCAAAGGAGTCATTTAGGAGGGCACTAACACACACTGACTATCTAGAGTATACTGAGTGTACAGACTTCTCTGTGGGTATCTGCCACCACCATATAAACAAGCCACAATCACTCACCAAACTGTCTCCAAATCTTTAAAAAAGGACAAGATACAGTGCCTTGAAAAAGTATTCATAACCCTTGAAATTTTCCACATTTTGTCATGTTACAACTCAAAACGTAAATGTATTTTATTGGGATTTTTTGTGATAGACCAACACAAAGTGGCACATAATTGTGAAGTGGAAGGAAAATGATAAATGGTTTTCAAAATTTTTTACAAATAAATATCTGAAAAGTGTGGCATGCATTTGTATTCAGCCCCCTTTACTCAATTACTCCTAACTAAAATCTAGTGGAACCAATTGTCTTCAGAAGTTACCTAATTAGTAAATAGAGTCCACCTGTGTGTAATTTAACCTCGGTATAAATGCAGCTGTGAAGCCCTTAGGCCCCTTTCACACAGGCGGACCGTTCAGATCCACCTGTCAGTTTTTCAGGCGGATCTTAACGACCCCCCCATGCACCCCTATGGGGCATCGGATGTCAGCGGAGACATGTCCGCTGACATCCGATCCGATCCATCAAATCTGGACGGATGGAAACCCTATTTTCCATCCGTCCATCGGATCGGATGGGATCGGATAAGAACGGACCGACGGTCCGTTCCCATCCGATTTCCCCCATAGAGATGCATGGGGATCTGACAGCTGTATCTCCGCACAGACAGTGTGTGTGAAAGAGCCCTTAGAGGTTTGTTAGAGAACCTTAATAAACAAACAGCATCTTGAAAGGCCAAGGAACACACCAGACAGGTCAGGGATAAAGTTGTGGAGAAGTTTAAAACAGGGTTAGGTTACAAAAAAATATCTCAAGCTTTGACCATCTCACGGAGCACTGTTCAATCCATCATCCGAAAATGGAAAGAGTATGGCACAACTGCAAACCTACCAAGACATGGCTGTCCACCTAAACTGACAGGCCGGGCAAGAAGAGCATTATTTGGAGAAGCGGCCAAGAGGCCCATGGTAACTCTGAAGAAGCTGCAGAAATGTACTTCTCAGGTGGGAGAATCTGTCCACAGGACAACTATTAGTCATGCACTTCACAAATCTGACCTTTATAGAAGAGTGGCAAGAAGAAAGCCATTGTTGAAAGAAAGCCATAAGAAGTCTTGTTTGCAGTTTGCGAGAAGCTATGTGGGGGACACAGCAAACATGTAGAAGAAGGTGCTCTGGTCAGATGAGACCAAAATTGAACGTTTTGGCCTAAAAGCAAAATGCTATGTGTGGTGGAAAACTAACACTGCACATCACCCTTAACACACCATCCCCACTGTGAAACATGGTGGAGGCAGCATCATGTTGTGGGGATAACAGAAAACCTGTTAGAGTCTGCAAAAGAGTTGAGACTGGGGCGGAGGTTCACCTTCCAGCAGAACAACGACCCTAAACAAACAGCCAGAGCTACAATGGAATGGTTTAGATCAAAGCATATTGTGTTAGAATGGCCCAGTCAAAGTCCAGACCTATATCCAATTGAGAATCTGCAAGACTTGAAAATTACTGTTCACAGATGCTCTCCATCCAATCTGACAGAGCTTGAGCTATTTTGCAAAGAAGAATGGTCAAAAATTCCACTGTCTAGATGTGCAAAGCTGGTAGAGACATCCCCAAAAGACCAAAAAAATCTCAAAAAAATAAATTTACATTTTTGGTTGTTACATGACAAAATGTGTAAACTTCAAGGGGTATGAATACTTTTTTGAGGCACTGTAGGTTGGGCAACAAATGTAATTTGCAGACCTTAGCTTTTAATGATCAGCAAGTGTGTGCAGTTTTTGTATAAGCGATCCCAAAGTCCTGCACTTGATCAGGATGTTCGCCCGAATCTCTAAAAGGTTTGATCTAGAAAAATCCTTATGTTTGTAGGTCCCACCATGCTACACCATGGCCAAACCTCCTTTGGAAAACCAATCAGCCAGCATGGATTTTCCCATCAGACCTTTACTATTTTCCCTACAGCACCCTTTGTACTCTACAGATAAACTTGCAAATCTCCTGATGCAAACTTCAGTGTCTGTTGCATACATGCACACCCATCCTGCGACAAATGTCTCTAGACAGTTTGAGGCTCACATCTCTCAGATTTTGCAATTAGAATAAATGGCCCAACCCAAGGTCCACAGGTAAGTAGCAGATGTGCTGGGCTGTCCTGTTTGTCAGTGCAGGGCAGAGGATAATTACAGCCAACTTTAGGCTGAATTAGAGGTTTTTGTTATATGACAAACAAACCCCTAAAGCAAATCTAAACCCCCCCAAAAAAATGTATATATTGCAGTATACCAGTCCTTAGATGTGATGGTTTCCATAGTTTTTACCTTTTAGGCTAAGAAAACCAAAACCCCAATTGTGAAAATTCTTCCATGCTGTGGGGCTGCATCTGCACTGCAGGTGTTAACTGCTTGTACAAGTCTAGGGGAGAATAGAAGCACTTCTACTTACCCGATTCTCTACTCCCCGGCAGACGCCCCCTATGCTCGGGTGGTGGCCTGTCCTTTTGGCATTATCACATCCAAAGCAGAGCTTTGGACCATGCATTGGTCTTGATGATGTCGGGACTTTAAAAGACTTGAGCATGGGGGAAAAGATGCTCCTGGGACTAAACTAAGAGAACAGAGGAGTGGGTAAGTAAATCTTGTTTTCTATGCCCCCTAGACCTGAATGAGCAGTTAACCCTTGTAGTTGGGTTTTATTCTACTAGTGCCATTAATTCACCATGCAATGGAGATACAAAAAGTCAGATATGCTTAAGTTCAGCCTGTGTGAAAACCATGGCTCTCTCCATAGATACAATGGAAAGATACGTGTATATGGAGGGACAGGAAGCGTGATATTTGCAGGAACATCAGGTTGAAATAAAGGGGAAGATTCTTGAAAAAAAGAAAATGAATGTAGCCATCACATCCAAGAAAAAGTAAGCTGCAATATATTACATTCTGGCGTCCTCCAGCACTGTAATTAAGGTGTACGAAGGAAAGAGATACACTGCTCAAGGTAATGGGAAGCTTGATGACCAACAGCGGTGCTCGCCCCGGCTCACCTCCGTAGACAGTCAATATAGAAAAGAAATGGCTGCACTCAAATGTGGTCAAAATCCAGGTTTATTGGACATCCCAATGTGGCAAAAAAGTGGCAAGGTAGACGCGTTTCACACACTAATATGTGTGCTTAATCATTACAAAGATGATAATGATTGTAATGATTAAGCACACATATTAGTGTGTGAAACGCGTCTACCTTGCCACTTTTTTGCCACATTGGGATGTCCAATAAACCTGGATTTTGACCACATCTGAGTGCAGCCATTTCTTTTCTTTATTGACTGTAATTAAGGTGCATGCTACATGTTAACTAAAGTAAAGAGTTGACACAGGCCTTATCTTAAGGACCTGAATCTATTTGGGGTTACCTATCTTGGGGCTGTTTGGCAGGTAGTGAGGTCCTTGGTGAATAGACGAAAATTTAGAGCATGACATAGACAACATGGAGTCTTCCTCCTAATACAGAAAAGGGGATGAGGGGTAGTGAATGTCTTTGTACAGCGCTAAAAAAAAAAGACAGGAGAACCTGTTTAAATCTCATACAAGGACTGCTAATGAGCCCCAGGGCCCCAACATCTCTCAACACCAATGAGTCTCTTTTCCAGTGCTGTGTTTTCGTAGAAGATCATGAAGCAAGTTTGCTTCTTCTATGCCCAACGCTACCAATTGTTTCATGATAAATAACAGCTTTCATTTTTTGATGATTTCTTGCCATAGCCATGTATAAAATGGCCAATGTAAATTATACAATCAGTCCACTAGTCTATCCTTACCTTTCTTTGGAGGCTGTCCCAAAGTTAAGCAGAGAGCAGCGATTGCGACACACACCCCAACAAACACAAAGACTCCCGCTATAGTTCTTAGATCTGCCAAACTGCAGCGCTTCATGGTGACATTAACAACTTCTTCCTAACTCCAGGGTATTACAGGACCTTCCGATCTGTGGATGGCGAGCCTTCCTATGGATGTAAGTGAGTTCCACTTCCTTTATTCAAGACCACAATAAACGTTCTGCTCTTTTTAAATGTCTTCTCGCATTACAGAAAATCCTCCAGCTGCTCCTCCATCTAACAACAGCTTCATTCTATAGGCGATACAAGATACACGCTAAGAACTCTGCCCCTTGGAGTTTATGCTTCAGCATTCTTTCCCATAACAGCACAGAAATGCAGCCGTTTTCAATAGGTAGAGTGTATGTATTATTATCATGGACTTCAGTAAAGCCAGCTCCAATTACAGCTTTCTACACCCCTTTCTAACAAGGCAATTTCCAGAAAAATCATGGCTCAACAGTTCTGTTTTTTGTTAATCGTAAACCAGGGGGTTATATAAGTATGGGATCTGTCTAAAATTCCACCTTAAAGGGAAACTGTACTGTATCATCGGTGAATACACATTTTGGAACTATGGGCTGAAAAAAAAATGACATAGATGATGTCCCTAGCTTTAACCCCTTTTTGATAGAAGGTAAAACACATATTAATGCCTAAACACAGTTTTGCAACGTTGGTATGTGTTAGTAAAACTGTACAAACAAATGCAACTAGTTAGCGCAGCCTTTTTTTATTTTTTATGATAATTGAGCCTTTATTTGGTGGCAAATGTTAATCAATATCCCCCAATTCTTTTTAATTATCAAAAGAAAATTGGCCCTAAATAATCCAAACAAATTGGGATGCTTTGTAAAATCTACATAAAAACAGAATGTAAAGATTTGCAAATCTCATAAACCCCATATTTTATTCACACAATAGAAATTAGAACACATCAAATGTTTAAACTGAAAATGTACCATTTTAGGAAATAAAATTAGGTCACTTTGAAATTGATGGCAGCAAAAAAGTTGAGCCAGGGTAACAAAAAGCTGGCAATGTAAGTGGTACTAACAAGGAAGATCTGGAAAAACATTAGGGTTAATTGGCAACAAGTCAGTAACATGATTGGGTAGAAAAAGAGCATCTTATCGCTGGCCGACTGGGCTTGCAAAATGGATAAAATTGACCATTTTGAATGTATGTTTGCATGGGAGGAGGATAAAACCAAATCCTATATTCTTATGTGGACAGTGTGGTCCCATTTCAGATACTCTTCTGTGTTTGACCAATTTATCTCTTCGAAAGTGGGAAACTTTAGTCGCTCCATCACCTTCCATTGGCTTCCCCATTTTTTTCTCTTCTTCTCCCCCTTCTACTTTCTCACTTTCCTTCCCTATCTCCTCTTTCCTAATTTTCTCCTTATGTCCTCACTTAAAGCTTGACCATATTATGTATAACCTGCAAGACCATATTTTACGTTATGTAGGTTGAGCCGGCAGGCCCCTTATTTCTTCAAGTACCCTTTCCTGTTAAGTTGACAGGGTATCTGACATTGTTTATTTGCTATAAACTACCTGAAAAGGTTTTGATAATATACCTGTAGCACCCTCCTAGGTAGGTGCTAGGAAAACATATCTGTTTGCTCCTTCTGCTTATCAGGGGAGCCTGATCTGTTAGGTTGTCTGTTGTATGTTTCCAGGTGTGATTCACTGGGTCTGAGGGAGTGTCCCCACTGCATCCAATGAGGCAGCTTGTTGGACAGTGGAGGAAACCCAGCCAGTGACACATCAGGTTTTATGGCAGTCCCAGTGGGAGGGCATTCCTGCAATGCATCCTGAGATTGAGTATAAATACTGAGGGGACATGTGACAGGGCATCTTTGGCGGGAAGCAGAGTCCCAGGAGGAGGTGGATGGCTGTCTTCCCTCCATCAGTGAGTGAGGAAGGTGGTCTTAGGTGGTCGTCCTAGTGAACCAGGTGTGGAGCTGAGCTACAGAAGATCCAGTGGAGCTGCTGGCAGAGTCTCTGTGGAAAAACTGTCCGTGAGTACCAGAAGATCTGCCTAAGGGTCTGCACAGGAAGGGGGACCACTTCAGAGTGTTACAGTAAAGGAGGTGCCATGTAGAAAGCCCTGAAGAATAGGAACAAAGGGGGTGCCAGGAGGGGCCCTTAAGATTGTTCTGCAGTACAGTATGGCTTATCTAAAAGTGGTTCCTTAATTACTTCTTCACTGCTAGTGACAAGGTGAAGCAGCGGTCTTGCCGCAATCAGCAATATATAGTCCTCCCAGCAAACTGTGCATAGTTGATACAAGTTGAAGTGACCCACTTATTCCCTTCTCCTATCCAAGTTCTCAATAAAACTACAAAAACCAAAGCTCCTAGACTGTTTCCTGACTGAGCCAAAGCACTTTAAAATTGCTGAACTGTCATGTTGTTGCTAAGGGTAACCTGGGGAAACCTGTAACCAGCAGCTCCCAAATGAGTAGTGCTACATACCTTCTATACATGCTTCGCTAATGTTGTTTAACGTTATATTTCAGTTTGCATCACACTTAATTTGTCATAATTCAGAGTTGTCAACATGTGAACATACTTGTCTAAATATGATCTGACTTTGTTTTGTGGGCATATATTGAAGACATTTTGCTAATAAAACTTGATTAAACATAAAAAGAGAATTCTAGAGAATCAGAATGTCTCAGAAGTAAAGATAGGCAAAGGTTCATCAATCTTTGAAAACTGCATATAAAAATTGTCGAACAATTTCAAAAAATGTTCAATGTAAAATTGCAAAGACTTTAAAAAATAATCATATACAGCAGCGAGCCCTCAGAACCAGGGATCGGCCACACGGAAGCCAACCCCTCCACAGACCGAAGGGTGGGGGTAGCCCAATTGTCAATCTGCCACCCCGTGCAGCCAAGCCTCCATGCGCACAACCCAGATCCCCTGCACAAGAAGCCCACTGCATCTATGAAAACAGCAAGGCTTCGAAGTAGAAGAGTCTGGCTTGCCTGCAGTCCAGACCTTTCACCAGTTGAAAATATTTGGCGCATCTTTAAACAAAAAATATGACAAAGAAGACCCAGGACTGTTGAGTGGTTAGAAACGTATATACAGTAAGGCAAGAAAGGGACAACATTCCTCTCCCAAAACTCCTGCAATTGGTCTCCTCAGTTCCCAGATGTTTATAGAGTAAAGCAGAGGGGATGCTACACAATGGTAAACACAACGTTTTTGAGACGTGCTGCTGCCATCAATTTCAAAATTACCTTTTTTTTTTAAACGGTATGTTTTAAACATCTGATATTGATATGATTTGTTATTAACTTTTTTTTATCTAAAGTTTGAATTATTTCTACACTGGTGTGCACCTATATACTTATAGTTAAAGTTATATTCTTACTGCAGTAGTTCCTCTGCCCCCAATAAGTTTGTTTGAGTAACTGATTAATTTTCCAGAAAGGGAATCCACTCTGTTCACAGAGGCCTTGTCCTGGGTGGAGGCACTGCTAACGTTATTATCAAACCCACTCTTCCACTTAGTGATGCTTCTGGTTTTCCTATTTACCTACAGAGTTAGTGCAACGTCCTGTTTGGGGAGAGCCATTTCTCATAAGTCCCTAAAAGAGGACCACATCAACTAAATTCATTCAGCTGAATAATGTTTTCAAACATCCATAATTTAACATGAATAAATCTTCAATAAAAACTTTAAATCTGGGTTTATTGTAAGTTATTAAAGCGGAGTTCCGGGCACAAAAATCGATCTCTTTTTTTTTGTGCCCGTCCGCTAGTTCTCCATCACCTGAAAAGGAATTGGATAGTTAGGTTCTTTTTTTTTTTTTTTTACTCACCTTGTAATTGAAGATTGAAAATACTCACCTCAGGGTACTTCCTCCCTCAGCGCCGCGGCTCCGCCGTCACTTCCTGTCTCGCGATGATTCCTGGGAGCTGAACGTCATTGCTCCCAGGAATCAATGCGACGGCACCGGCCCCGCTCGTCACTTCCGGGGCGACGCCGCATTCCTCCACAGCTTCTGGGCATGCCCAGAAGCTGTTTAGCAGGGGAATGCGGCGCCGCACCGGAAGTAACGAGAGGGGCCGGTGCAGGCGCATTCTGGGAGAAGAGGATGCGGAAGAAGACGCAGAAGAGGACCGCGCCGGCTTCAGCTGCCCACAAGAGAGATGGCAACGCTGTGGAAGAAATTTTATAAGTGAGTATTTCATCTTGCAGGTAAGTGCGAACCGGGACAGATCAGAGGCTAGCCATTGTGTAATGTGCTAGCCCTGACTGTCCCGGGGGTATGTTTATTGAAAAATGGTTTCTGTGCCCGGAACTCCGCTTTAATACATCTAAAATGTAATACTGTAAGGCATTTTGGTGATCTGGTATGTTTAGTTATCTAATACTATTAATAGAGAAGGTGTAACCTGCTAGGTCAGAGTAAAGTGGAACAAAAAGGAACCAAAAAGACCTTTACTGAACCAACACATTGCACAACAGAGCCTTCCTAATACAGAAAGTACACTATATTACCAAAAGTATTGGGATGCCTGCCTTTACACACACATGAACTCGCTCATCCATGTCTTTATGGACCTTGCTTTGTGCACCGGTGGGCAGTCATGTTGGAGCAAGAAGGGGCCATCCCCAAACTGTTCCCACACAGTTGGAATCATGAAATTTTCCAAAATGTCTTGGTATGCTGACACCTTAAGAGTTCCCTTCACTGGAACTAAGGGGCCAAACCCAACCCCTGAAAAACAACCTAAACATCTCAACAGGCATCCCAACCTGCAAAAAACGAATTTCAGGGAGGTGGCAAACTCATTTCAGGGAGGTGGCACTCAGAGCCGCCATCACCCCTCCCCCCCCCGCACCCTTCCCGCACCGCCGCGCCCCCCACACTAATTTAACACGACTAGAGGATGATAAAATGAAGTGGAATCAGTATGCAGAGGTTTACTTCTTCTGAGAGATATTAAAGGAACACTCTAACCATCATGACCAATTCAAATCACTGAAGTGGTCATGGTGGTTAGAGTCAGAAACAATGCACATGCTGGAATATTTACAGTTATGTGCTGGGGGCTAGTTGCACCCCTAGCACATATGACTTAGGCAGTCAGAAAATGTCATGTCCTTATTCATACATGTTTGAACAAGGACATGACATATTATGACAAAACACAACTAGTTATTAAAAAACATATTGCAACAATTTACACACGCTAATGCACATACCTTACCTTTTCTACTTATTTTGGAGACTGCTGGTGGGTACTACTGGTGTGGTTACTGCTGGCGGGTACTGTTGGCAGTTACTGCTGGCGGTTACTGCTGGTGGGTAATGCTGGAGGTTACTGCTGGCGGGTAATGCTGGTGGTTACTGCTGGTGGCTACTGCTGGCGGTTACTGCTGGTGTGTAATGCTGGTGGTTACTGCTGGCAGTTACTGCTGGTGGGTAATGCTGGCAGAGATGTATAGTAACGAAGTAGAACTACTTAAGTACTGTACTTAAGTACCGAAATGCGGTATCTGTACTTTCCTTGAGTAGAATTTTTTTCTCCTACTTCTACTTTTACTTCACTACATTTTTTCAATGATTTCGATACTTCTACTCAAGTATTTTTTTTTTGTGCTGCATAGTTACTCGTTACTTTTAAAAAAATGACCACTGCCAGAACAGTAGATGGCAGGTTTCATAAAGCTCAAAAAAATGTGTATAATGTCATTTGTAAATCAGCGCATACGAAAATAAAGGCTGTGTATAATAAAAGCTGCTATACCAAATCTTTCCAATAAAAAGAAAATATGAAACAAACAAATAAATGGTGCTACAGCGCTTAAAGTGCATCAAGAAACTACTAACAATTAACACAACTTGGCTGTGCGAATAAAGTGCCTGTGCAATCGATATAATATCATTGTTGCCCCCAGTGCCCTGCCCACACTCCACACAGTATCAAAAATAAAGTGACATGAATGTGCTAAAGCCTAAATGCAGTGAAAATAATTATTCCCACAATGTAACAGTAAATTCAATTCATATAAAATATGACAATAAATCACAATAAAATAAGTTATGAAATAAGTTAGGTCAGGTGCGTGCAACAAGTTGAAGTGTGTAAACCTATCTATAATGAAAAGTCCATAAATGAATTCCAGTGTGCAAATCTAAAGTGTCACTTCACTTGTCAGATGCTTCCACCTCCTTCAGTGCTCGAGTGACCGACCAACACACTTAATGGTGGTGGCACTGGTGGATAGCGTCTGGGTGGCACTGTGGCACTGACTGCACTGGTTCAAAAAGCCATATATATTTAATTATTTAAATTCTCAATCCCATAGGTCCTCTCCTCATAAGATATTAATAACTTAAGATTAGGTGATGAACTTCTTGGCGGCCCTGGCAGGATGACAGGGACACCCGCCACTTCTGGAGCCGAGCCGCTGTGATTCCCCAACATGTGACAAAGTGACAGCCAGGAGATCTAGTGGCTAGTAGTGCTCAACAATACCGCTTTTATATATAAAAATGAAATAAAATATACTGACTCACAATTTAGTAGTAGGTAGCGTGTAGCAGTAGGCAGCACAACTCAATTCTATCAATCCGACAGCCTCGCTCGCGCCGCGGCCCGCGGAATCACTGTCATGATCATCAAGTTAAGACCGCACTGGAGGAGCCGTGCTGCCGTCTTCCCGCTCTAGGTCTCTGCCTCTAGACGTGTTGTGTGTCACTCAGACTCCACCCCTTAGGGCCCTTACTGAGAGGAGTTGTGACACGGGCGGCGGGACGCGGGAGCAGGACTCGGAGCATTTTCTTCGTCATCTCATCTTCTTCTCTCTGTGAGTGAGGTGGACCGTGGAGAGGGCCTAATCCTTGCCATGGCAAATGTGCCATTTGAGAATCAAATAATCAATATAAAATATTAATATATTATATACACACGGGTCATGGGTGGCTTTTTTGAACCAAGAAGAGTGAGACTGACGGCTATGACGATTATCCGACCATCCATGGTCCATGGACCATAAGTGTTGTGTTGTGGTGGTGCCTGTGCTTCCTGCGGCCTGCCTCTGCCTGTGCGGCTGTGCCTGCACTGCAGTGGCCACTGGCAGTGGCACTTGACTTGAGCAAAGCAAATGAGCACTACTAGTGTGAAGGACAGGTGGTGGAAGCATGTTCTGACAAGTTCTTATAATGAAAATAATATAGACAGCTTTTTGAACCAGTGCAGTGCCAGTGCTACTAAGGTGAGAGGCAGAGAGAGAGGCTATCCAGTCCACCAGTACTTGAGCAGATCACAGAAGAAAGGTGGAAGCATCTGACAGCAAGTGACAAGCACTTCTTAGATTGCACACTGGAATTCAGTTATGGACTTTTCGTTATAAAGTTTAGTTTACACACTTAAACTTGCACCTAACTTATTCACAATCACAACTTATTTTATTGTGGTATTGTCATATATATTTTATATGAATTAAATTTACATTGTGGGAATAATTTGCACTGCATTTAGCACAGACATGTCACTTTATTTTTGATACTGTGGGCGATGATTTTGAATACAAGAAGAATATATATAATTGCAGGCACTTTATTAGCATTTTTAGCACAGCCACTTTGTTAGTAGTTTTTTGATGCATTTTTCACTTTAAGCGTTGTAGGTTTGATGAAGCTGGCCTGGCACATCATCATCAATTGAGCAAATCAAATCAAACCGCGATTAAGAAGACTGCGCATGCTCCTGTTCTGCCTTTTGATCAGCTGAAAAGATGGATGAACCAAAAACACCACCTTCCACCCCTGGCCCTTCAACTTCAAGTGATCTGCCTGGCTGTGAGAGTGAGGAAGCTCAGGAAGGAGACCACCCCTGGCTTTAAAAGGGGAAGGGAGGGACATACTTTATCTGTTTTTTGTTTACAAAAAGTTACAGCCTAAGGAATTGTGATTGTCCTTTAGGTTAATCATTTGAATAAATCATTTGAAATAATAAAAAACAATATGATGTTCAAACTTTTGACTTCTTTCTTTAATAAGTACATAACACAGTACTTGTACTTCTACTTTCAGTACTTGAGTAGAAATTTTTTGAAAAAACTACTGGTACTTTTTACTTTTAGTACTTAAGTAGCAAATTTTTTGAAAAAACTACTTGCAATACTCAAGTAAAGAAAATGTTGAATACTTTAGTACTTCTACTTAAGTAACTTTTTCTGCGAGCACTTCCACTTCTACTCAAGTCACTTTTTGATCAAGCACTTGTACTTTTACTCAAGTAGAAATTTTGAATACTTTATACAAGTCTGAATGCTGGTGAGAACTGCTGGCGGGTAGTGTTGGTGGGTAATGCTGGTGGGTACTGCTGGTGGTTACTGCTGGTGGTTACTGCTGGCGGGTTCTTCTGGCTGGTAATGCTGGTGGTTACTGCTGGCAGGTAATGCTGGTGGGTACTGCTGGCACTGCTGGTGGGTAATGCTGGTCATGCGGGTACTGCTGGAGGAAGCAGTGGCTGCAGTAGAGAGCAGAGCTGCTGCTTCCTGTATGGCTCCTGTCACAGGCTAAGTTAATTTCATATCACTTCGCCTGTGACAGAGCCGGCACTATACAGGAAGCAGCGGCTCTGTCACTGACTGCAGACATCCTAAGTCTCTGCGGCAGCTGGGAGATTGCACGACACTTGCGGGTGTCTGTGAGCCACCGGCCAAAGGCGGGAGGCTCCCACAAGTGGCGGGAGACTTGGGATGTCTGCCATAATCCCCCCTCCAATAAATGATTTGGACCAGTGCACAAAGCAAGGTCCATAAAGACATGGATGAGCAAGTTGGAGGAACTTGACTGGCCTGCACAGAGTCCTGACCTCAACCCGATAGAACACCTTTGGGATGAATTAGGGCAGAGGCTGTGAGCCAGGCCTTCTCATGCAACATCAGTGCCTAACCTCACAAATGCGCTTTTTGAAAGAATGGTTAAACATTTCCATAGACACATTTCCTAAACCTTGTGAACAGCCTTCCCAGAAGAGTAGAAGCTGTTATAGCTGCAAAGGGTGGGCCAACTCAATATTGAACCCTATAGACTAAGACTGAAATGGCATTAAAGTTCATGTTTGTGTGTAAAGGCAGTTACCAATGATTTTGGTAATATAGTGTATACTACCTGTACCTCGAGCCACACCAGAGAGGCAGCGGGAGATTAGGGAAGTTAACAAGTGGCTGAGGAGCTGGAGTTAGGAAGGAGGGTTTCGGGTTCCTGGAGAACTGGGCCGACTTCTCAGTCGGCCACCGGCTCTTTAGTAGGGACGGATTTCACCTAAATGGGGAGGGTGCAACCGTACTGGGTAAGAAGATGGCCAACAAGTTAGAGGGGCTTTTAAACTAGGTGATGGGGGGAGGGTACACATGTAGAATTAGCCAGCGGGGAGCCAGGTTCAGCGGGCACAAATGGGGACATTAGCTGTAGTTCCTAAATCCAAGGTGGGTATGGGGAAAGATCACAAGAGCAGACTAAAAACAACATCAATTGAGGATATGGTATGCATCCGGTCAAAATTACAAGGTTTGTATACCAATGCTAGAAGCGTGGCCAATAAGATGGGAGAGCTGGAGCTGCTAATGTTGGAGGAGGACTTAGATTTTGTGGGGATTACAGAGACGTGGTTTGACAGCTCTCATGATTGGCTGGCGACCATTCAGGGGTATTCCCTTTATCGCAGAGATAGAGAAGGTAAAAAAGGGGGAGGGGTATGTCTGTGTATTAAGAATAATGTACAGGTAAATATGAGGGCTGATATTAATAATGGAGCTATGGATGAGGTAGAATTTCTATGGGTAGAACTTCAAAGGGAAGGCACTATGGGTAAAGTAATATTGGGCGTATGCTATAGGCCCCCCAAACAGAGGGGGAGGCGGACCTCCTTTTACAGATAGGATTGGCAGCAAGGATGGGAAATGTCATTATAATGGGAGACTTTAATTATCCAGATATAGACTGGGCAGAAGGAAACGCGCATTCATCCAAGGCTCGGCAGTTCCTAAATGTTTTGCAGGACAGTTTTATGGGTCAGATGGTGAACGCACCGACAAGAAACAATGCAGTACTTGACCTACTGATTACCAACAATACAGACCTGCTCACGGATATAGAAATACAGGGTAACTTAGTGACCATAGGTCAATTAGTTTCAGTATTAATCATAGAAATAGGAAACACAAGGGTAATATAAGGACATTGAATTTCAAAAGAGCCAATTTCCCAAAACTGCGCTATTTGCTAGAAAATATCAAATGGGATAAAACTCTGGAAACAAAGAACACGGAGGAAAAATGGGAGTGCTTCAAGAGCATAGTAAACAAAAGGATTGGCCAGTGCATTCTAAAGGGAAATAAATTTAAAAGAGCAAAACTAAACCCTGGGTGGCTAAACTCCAACATAAAAATGCATATTAATACTAAAGAAAAGGCCTTCAAAAAATACAAGGCGGAGGGGTCATTGGCAGCATTAAAGCATTACAAAGAGTGTAATAAGAAATGTAAAGGCGAAATCAAGGCGGCTAAAATAGAACACGAGAGACATATAGCGGAAGAGAGTAAAAAAAAACCCCAAGAAATTCTTTAAGTATATAAATAGTAACAAAGCGAGGCCAGAACACATTGGCCCCATAAAAGATGACGAAGGGAATCTGGTCACAGAGGACAGAGAGAATGGGAAAGTGTTAAATAATTTCTTCTCTTCAGTCTTCAAAATGTAATGCTAAATAAAATAATACACCTCAGGAAGTACCCCCATGGCTAACAGAAGATAGATTTAGAACAGAACTAGAGAAACTTAACATAAATAAATCACCAGGATCAGATGGCTTACACCCGAGGGTTCTTAAAGAGCTCAGCCAGGTGATAGCCAGACCATTATTCATGATCTTTAAAGCGGAGTTCCGGGCACAGAAACCATTTTTCAATAAACATACCCCCGGGACAGTCAGGGCTAGCACATTCCACAATGGCTAGCCTCTGATCTGTCCCGGTTCGCACTTACCTGCAAGATGAAATACTCACTTATAAAATTTCTTCCACAGCGTTGCCATCTCTCTTGTGGGCAGCTGAAGCCGGCGCGGTCCTCTTCTGCTTCTTCTTCCGCGTCCTCTTCTCCCAGAGTGCGCCTGCACCGGCCCCTCTCGTCACTTCCGGTGCGGAAGTGACGAGCGGGGCCGGTGCCGTCGCATTGATTCCTGGGAGCGATGACGTTCAGCTCCCAGGAATCATCGCGAGACAGGAAGTGACGGCGGAGCCGCGGCGCTGAGGGAGGAAGTACCCTGAGGTGAGTATTTTCGATCTTCAATTACAAGGTGAGTAAAAAAAAAAAAAGAATCTAACTATCCAATTCCTTTTCAGGTGTTGGAGAACTAGCGGACGGGCACAAAAAAAAAAAGATCGATTTTGTGCCCGGAACTCCGCTTTAAGGATAGTCTACAGACGGGTATGGTGCCAGCTAATTGGAAAAAAGCCAACATGGTACCAATATTTAAAAAAGGGCCAAGATATATCCCGGGTAACTATAGGCCGGTCAGCCTAACATCAGTAGTCTGCAAGATTTTGGAGGGGATGTTAAGAGACTACATACAAGACTTTAGTAATGAAAACTATTATTAGTAGAAATTAGCATGGATTCATGAAAAATCGTTCTTGCCAGACTAATCTATCAACCTTCTATGATGTACTAGTGAGCTGCCATCTACGGTAGATAAAGGAAGGCCTGTGGAAGTGGTATATCTTGACTTTGCAAAGGCATTTGACACAGTTCCCCACAAACGCTTACTGTACAAACTAAGGTACGTAGGTATGGACCATAGGGTGAGTACCTGGATAGAGAACTGGCTCCAGGGGAAAGTCCAGAGGGTGGTGATAAATGGGGAGTACTCAGATTGGGGGGGGGGGTGAAAAGTGGGGTCCCCCAAGGTTCTAGCCTGGGACCAATCCTGTTTAATTTATTCATAAACGACCTAGAGGAGGGAATATCTAGCACAATCTCCGTATTTGCCGATGATACTAAACTAAGCATGCCAATATCTTCGATGCAGGATGTGGAAACCTTACAAGGGGACCTGAACAAAATAATGTGGTGGGCAACTACATGGCAGATGAGGTTTAATGTTGAAAAATGTAAAGTAATGCACTTGGGCATCAGAAACACAAAAGCAAGCTACTCAATAGGGGGAGAACCTCTAGGTGAATCTGAGATGGAAAAGGACCTGGGGGTCCTAGTGGACAACAAGCTTGGCAGTGTCATGCAATGCCAAGCCGCTGCAAGCAAAGCCAACAAAATACTGGCATGTATAAAAAAGGGGATTCACTCGAGAAATAAAGAGATTATTCTCCCACTCTACAAGACCCTGGTCCGGCCACATCTGGAGTATGCTGTCCAGTTCTGGGCACTGGTCCTCAGAAAGGATGTGCTGGAACTGGAGAGAGTCCGGAGAAGGGCAACAAAAATAATTAGGGGAATGGAGGACATCAGCTATGAGGAAAGACTACAAGCACTGAACTTATTCTCTCTGGAGAAGAGATGCTTGAGGGGGATATGATATCAATGTACAAATACTGTACTGATGAGGACCCTAGCATGAGGAACAAACTTTTCAGAGAAAGGGAATACAATAAGACACGGGGTCACTCACTACAACTAGATGAAAAACGGTTTACCCTAAAAATACGTAAGGGGTTCTTTACTGTCAGAGCAGTAAGGATGTGGAATTCTCTTCCACAAGCAGTGGTATCAGCAGGGAGCATCGATCGCTTCAAAAAAACTATTAGATGGGCACCTTAAAGACCACAACATACAGGGATATACAATGTACGTTTAACATCAAATCACACACTCGCATCATAGGTTGAACTGGATGGACTGATGTCTTTTTTCAACCTCACAAACTACAGTGCCTTGCGAAAGTATTCGGCCCCCTTGAACTTTGCGACCTTTTGCCACATTTCAGGCTTCAAACATAAAGATATAAAACTGTAATTTTTTGTGAAGAATCAACAAGTGGGACACAATCATTAAGTGGAACGAAATTTATTTGATATTTCAAACTTTTTTAACAAATAAAAAACTGAAAAATTGGGTGTGCAAAATTATTCAGTCCCCTTAAGTTAATACTTTGTAGCGCCACCTTTTGCTGCAATTACAGCTGTAAGTCGCTTGGGGTATGTCTCTATCAGTTTTGCACATCGAGAGACTGAAATTTTTGCCCATTCCTCCTTGCAAAACAGCTCGAGCTCAGTGAGGTTGGATGGAGAGCGTTTGTGAACAGTAGTTTTCAGTTCTTTCCACAGATTCTCGATTGGATTCAGGTCTGGATTTTGACTTGGCCATTCTAACACCTGGATATGTTTATTTGTGAACCATTCCATTGTAGATTTTGCTTTATGTTTTGGATCATTGTCTTGTTGAAAGACAAATCTCCGTCCCAGTCTCAGGTCTTTTGCAGACTCCATCAGGTTTTCTTCCAGAATGGTCCTGTATTTGGCTCCATCCATCTTCCCATCAATTTTAATCATCTTCCCTGTCCCTGCTGAAGAAAAGCAGGCCCAAACCATGATGCTGCCACCACCATGTTTGACAGTGGGGATGGTGTGTTCAGGGTGATGAGCTGTGTTGCTTTTACGCCAAACATAACGTTTTACATTGTTGCCAAAAAGTTTGATTTTGGTTTCATCTGACCAGAGCACCTTCTTCCACATGTTTGGTGTGTCTCCCAGGTGGCTTGTGGCAAACTTTAAACTACACTTTTTATGGATATCTTTAAGAAATGGCTTTCTTCTTGCCACTCTTCCATAAAGGCCAGATTTGTGCAGTATACGACTGATTGTTGTCCTATGGACAGAGTCTCCCACCTCAGCTGTAGATCTCTGCAGTTCATCCAGAGTGATCATGGGCCTCTTGGCTGCATCTCTGATTAGTCTTCTCCTTGTATGAGCTGAAAGGTTAGAGGGACGGCCAGGTCTTCATAGATTTGCAGTGGTCTAATACTCCTTCCATTTCAACATTATCGCTTGCACAGTGCTCCTTGGGATGTTTAAAGCTTGGGAAATCTTTTTGTATCCAAATCCGGCTTTAAACTTCTCCACAACAGTATCGCGGACCTGCCTGGTGTGTTCCTTGTTCTTCATGATGCTCTCTGCGCTTTAAACGGACCTCTGAGACTATCACAGTGCAGGTGCATTTATACGGAGACTTGATTACACACAGGTGGATTCTATTTATAATCATTAGTCATTTAGGTCAACATTGGATCATTCAGAGATCCTCACTGAACTTCTGGAGAGAGTTTGCTGCACTGAAAGTAAAGGGGCTGAATAATTTTGCACGCCCAATTTTTCAGTTTTATATTTGTTAACGAAGTTTGAAATATCCAAAAAATTTGGTTCCACTTCATGATTGTGTCCCACTTGTTGATTCTTCACAAAAAATTACAGTTTTATATCTTTATGTTTGAAGCCTGAAATGTGGCAAAAGGTCTCAAAGATCAAGGGGGCCGAATACTTTCGCAAGGCACTGTATGTAACTATGTAACAAGGCTCCAGAAGCTCTGGCTTATATCAATGGTTACAGCCCTATATATTTTTATGTAATAAAATATTATATAAAGTGATTTATTCCAAACTCCATACAACTGTTTGAGGCTTATTGGCTATCACCAGTGCAATGCATGGAAACAATGTCTTCTGTGGTGTAGGACTTGGAGTTGGGCGAAAAGGAACTAAAAACCTCTCCAATGAACCAATACTACTTTTATTCATAGTTAAGGGAGTTGTAAAGTCAGAAGGTTTCTTATCTTAATGCTGCTTGCTGTGGGGGCACTTAACAGGAGGGAGGGGCTGGGAGCAGCGACGAGGGACCCGAGAAGAGGAGGATCCGGGCTGCTCTGTGTAAAACCAACTACACAGAGGAGGTAAGTATAACATGTTTGTTATTTTTAAAAAAACAACTAAATAACGACTTTACAATCAATTTAAGACAATACTGGAAGGTGATGAGCTGGCAAGGTGTTCACGGCTGACCTTCTGAGGACATCTTGTGGTCATACACAAGCACTGCAGTTATCAGACATCTAGAATGTCTCAGAAGGGTTCCAGTATTTCTTTAAGACACAATTTTCTAAGCAGTATAAGGGCTTATGCACACAGGCATTAAGTTACATAAGCATTGTTGTTTGTTCGCCTTTAAATAAGTTTGTCTACATCACTTTGCAGCTAGGGGCTGCTGCTCTATGTAGTTAGTCCCACTCTTCTTCTGCATGCTTTAACCTTCATTAATCACATGTATTCCATTCTGTTGGAGCTAGACCCACTATGATTTTCTGACCTATCTGATATTAATCTGTTATGATCTGCGCAAATATTTTGGATTAATAAACTTTCTATGATATTCAAGATGTAATTTGGATCAAGTCACTGTCTGCTAATAGTGCTGAGACAGTAAGTTACAGCTATCTTGCCACAATTTGACCAGGTATAGAGATCTCATGTGCAATGCTTAGTTTGGAGAGGAAGACAACACTTTGCTTTCAGATCTGTAATTTATGTGGATCTGAACAATGCGGTAATGTATGCTTTGGGCACATTCACTCGGTTTTGGTCAAAAGCATTTAGCTGCATACACCATGTTCACGGACCAATTTTGACTGTGTTTTACACTATATGCATGCAAATATTTGTGCTAATATTTACATACGTACAGTGAAAATGCAGCCCATGGCTACCATTGCTGCTTAGTAAATTCAGGGCCGATATGTCAACATCAATAAGGTGTAGGCAGTGGTGACATCTCAGAATGACCTCTACCTGCAGTCACTCTGCACCTGCCCCACTTAATTGATGGTTTACATCGACCCCTGAATGAGTCATTCAAATGAAAAACACATTTGGGATGAGAGGCAAAGATCATGTAATTGGTGGACCAAGTACAGAATGTATGCATCTCACCCCATACAGACATAAGTGGGTGTATGTCCATATGAATTTACTAGCAGTACAGCCAACTTTGTATGCAGGTTATACACTCAAAGATAAAATTATCTGTATTTTATAAAATAAGAAAGAAAAAAAGAAGAAGAGAACAAAATGAAAGCACTTTCACATACAAATATAGAAAAAAATATGGTTTTAAAACATAAGATTAACTCCTTCCGCACTGCCACAGACCTCGCCATTGAGAGCGGACAGCATCTTCCCCACTGCATGCCCGCAGCCAACACTGACCATCGGCTCCACCAGTGAGACCCAGCGGCCGGCACATAAACTGCATTAAACTGCACCAACGGAGTTAGTCAATGCCGTCACCCAGCAGCATTGGAGTGAGGTTTTTAGGGTGTTTAAAGCCCATACAGTATCTCACAAAAGTTAGTGCACCCCTCACATTTTTGTTAACCACTTAAGCCCCGGAAGATTTTACCCCCTTCCTGACCAGGGGGTATTTTGCGATTCGGCACTGCGTGACTTTAACGGACAATTGCGCGGTCGTGCGACGCTGTACCTAAACGAATTTGACGTCCTTTTTTTCCCACAAACAGAGCTTTCTTTTGGTGGTATTTGATCACCTGTGCGATTTTTTGATCACGCGCTATAAACAAAAAAAGAGCGTCAATTTTGCAAAAATAACAATATTTTTCACATTTTTTTATATGAAATTCCCCCCAAAAAAAAAGTAAAAATCAAAATTTTTTAAAATTTTTGGCCAATTTGTTTTATGCTACATATGTTTGGTAAAAAAAAATCGCAAAAAGCGTATTTTGATTGGTTTGCGCAAAAGTTATCGCGTTTACTAACAAAGGGAAAGATTTTTGTCATTTTTGTTGTTTTTTTTTTTAACGCGTAATGGCGGCGATCTGCGATTTTTTTGCGGTACTGCGACATTGGGGCAGACAGATCAGACCCTTGACTGACATTTGTGACACTTTTGGGGTTACCAGTGACATTTCTACAGTAATCAGTGCTATACATATGCACTGTTACTGTAAAAATACACTGGTTGTGAAGGGGTTAACTTTATTTGGAAGGGAGGGGCTGTGTGTATCCCTAGGGGCGTGCTTTCTACTGTGATTGGCTGTGGCTTGAGCTGTAAGGACACTGATCAACGGATCTACATACTAGATCCGTTTTATCAGTGTCTTTACAGCGAGGAGAATGACAGGCAGCTTGTTTACACAAGCTGCCTGACATTCTCCCTCTCCCCCGCCGATCGCCGAGTGACCGGCGGACATCGGGTCCGCTGGTCACACGCGCGGGGGGGGTCCGTGACCACGCGGGAGCGGGAGCGTGCCTCCGGGGGCGCGCGCTCGCTCCCTAGACCCTCACAAGCTAGTGACGTAGCCCTACGTCACTTTGCCTGTGAGGGGCTGACTGCCGACGTAGATCGGCGTTAGGCAGTCGGCAAGTGGTTAGTATTTTATTATATCTTTTCATGTGAAGAAATTACGCTTTGCTACAATGTAAAGTAGTGAGTGTACAGCTTGTATAAAAGTGTAAATTAGATGTCCCCTCAAAATAACTCAACACACAGCCATTAATGTCTAAACCGCTGGCAACAAAAGTGAGTACACCCTTAAGTGAAAATGTCCAAATTAGGCCCAAAGTGTCACAGAGCTGGTGGATGTTAGAGACCTTGCGCTCATCCACCTTCCGTTTGAGGATGCCCCACACAGTGACGTACCTAGAGCATTTGACACCCGGGGCGGATCCTCTATCTGGCACCCCCCCCAACTTTAAAATGTAAAAACACCCACAGAAATTTGTAATGTTTTCAAGAATATTTATTGCACAAATTTCACAGCCCCCCATCACAGTTCCCCTTGCCGTCTGCCCCCTCCCCCGTCTCTCTAATCACAGTTCCTCCTTTTGCACTCTCTGCCTCCCCTGCACAGTCCTACCTTCAGCATAAATAGATAGCTAATATTATTAGCAATGTGTTTAAGTTTGAGTAAGAGATTGGAGACTTGCTAAAGGAGGTGGTCAGAGACTGCAGTCATAGTACAGGAGATGGTCAGAGACTGCAGACATGATACAGGAGATGGTCAGAGACTGCAGACATGATACAGGAGATGGTCAGAGACTGCGGACATAGTACAGGAGATGGTCAGAGACTGCAGACATGATACAGGAGATGGTCAAAGACTGCGGACATAGTACAGAAGATGGTCAGAGACTGCAGACATGATACAGGAGATGGTCAGAGACTACAGACTTGATACAGGAGATGGTCAGAGACTGCAGACATGATACAGGAGATGGTCAGAGACTGCAGACATGATACAGGAGATGCTCAGAGACTGCAGACATGATACAGTAGATGGTCAGAGACTGCAGACATCATACAGTAGATGGTCAGAGACTGCAGACATCATACAGTAGATGGTCAGAGACTGAGGACATGATACAGGAGATGGTCAGAGACTGAGGACATGATACAGGAGATGGTCAGAGACTGCAGACATGATACAAGAGATGGTCAGAGATTGCAGACTAGATACAGGAGATGGTCAGAGACTGCGGACATGATACAAGAGATGGTCAGAGACTGCAGACATGATAAAGGAGATGCTCAGTCAGAGACTGCAGACATGATACAGTAGATGGTCAGAGACTGAGGACATGATAAGGGAGATGGTCAGAGACTGAGGACATGATACAGGAGATGGTCAGAGACTGAGGACATGATACAGGAGATGGTCAGAGACTGAGGACATGATACAGAAGATGCTCAGAGACTGCAGACATGATACAGGAGATGGTCAGAGACTGCAGTCATGATACAGGAGATGGTCAGAGACTGCAGACATGATACAGGAGATGGTCAGAGACTGAGGACATGATACAGGAGATGGTCAGAGACTGAGGACATGATACAGAAGATGCTCAGAGACTGCAGACATGATACAGGAGATGGTCAGAGACTGCAGACATGATACAGGAGATGGTCAGAGACTGCAGACATGATACAGGAGATGGTCAGAGACTGAGGACATGATACAGGAGATGGTCAGAGACCGAGGACATGATACAGAAGATGCTCAGAGACTGCAGACATGATACAGTAGATGGTCAGAGACTGCAGACATGTTACAGGAGATGGTCAGAGACTGCAGATATGATACAGGAGATGGTCAGAGACTGAGGACATGATAGAAGATAGAAGAGCACTAGGGGGGCCGGAGAGCACAGGCAAAGCAGAGAGCACTGGAGGATCTGAAGGGCACGGTGGGGGGGGGCTGGAGAGAATTAAGAGGGGGTTTGGAAAGCATTGCAGGGTTGGTTGGAAGACGCAGGGGGTGGAGATCACTGGGGGGGAGACAGGGAGCACTTAGGGGCGTGCAGGGAAAACCAGGGGGGTGGAGAGCACTGGGGGGACAGGGAGCACTTGGGGGGCGGGCAGAGAAAACCAGGGGGGTGGAGAGCACTGGGGGGGACAAGTAGCACTTGGGGGGCGGGCAGGGAAAACCAGGGGGGTGGAGAGCACTGAAGGGGACAGGGAGCACTTGGGGGGCGGGCAGGGAAAACCAGGGGGGTGGAGAGCACTGGGGGGGACAGGGAGCACTTGGGGGGTGGGCAGGGAAAACCAGGGGGGTGGAGAGCACTGGGGGGGGACAGGGAGCACTTGGGGGGTGGGCAGGGAAAACCAGGGGGTGGAGAGCACTGGGGGGGGACAGGGAGCACTTGGGAGGCGGGCAGGGAAAACCAGGGGGTGGAGAGCACTGGGGGGGGACAGGTAGCACTTGGGGGGTGGGCAGGGAAAACCAGGGGGGTGGAGAGCACTGGGGGGGACAGTTAGCACTTGAGGGGTGTGCAGGGAAAACCAGGGGAGTGGAGAGCACTGGGAGGGACAGGGAGCACTTGGGGGGTGGGCAGGGAAAACCAGGGGGTGGAGAGCACTGAGGGGGGACAGGTAGCACTTGGGGGGTGGGCAGGGAAAACCAGGGGGTGGAGAGCACTGGGGGGGGGACAGGTAGCACTTGGGGGGCGGGCAGAGAAAACCAGGGGGGTGGAGAGCACTGAAGGGAACAGGGAGCTAGGGAAAGATGAATTCCTCATATGCAGCTGCCCCATCCCCCTCCTATCCAGCACACACACTTCGGCACTCACCTTCTTCCTGCCGAGGCTCCGCCCCTTCTTCCCACCGAGGCCCCACCCCCTTCTCCCGCCGTGGCTCTGCCCCTTATTACCGCCGCCGCTCCGCCCCCGCAGCACTGACTGAAGGAGCTGCCTTCACACTGCGATACGGAACACGCCAGGCAGGACACCGGCTGACACCCCCCAGTGCGTGGCACCCGGGGTGGGCCGCCCCCCCCCCTTGGTACGCCACTGGCCCCACAGATGCTCAATAGGGTTTAGGTCTGGAGACATGCTTGGCCAGTCCATCACCTTTACCCTCAGCTTCTTTAGCAAGGCAGTGGTCGTCTTGGAGGTGTGTTTGGGGTCATTATCATGTTGGAATACTGCCCTTCGGCCCGCCCTCTGAAGGGAGGGGGATCATGCTCTGCTCCAGTATGTCAGAGTACATGATGGCATTCATGGCTCCCTCAATGAACTGTAGCGCCCCAGTGCCGGTAACACTCATGCAGCCACAGACCATGACACTCCCACCCCCATAGTTGACTGTAGGCAAGACACACTTGTCTTTGTACTCCTCAACTGGTTGCCACCACACACGCTTGACACCATCTGAACCAAATAAGTTTATCTTGGTCTCATCAGACCACAGGACATGGTTCCAGCAATCCATGTCTTTAGTCTGCTTGTCTTCAGGAAACTGCTTGCAGACTTTCTTGTGCATCATCTTTAGAAGAGGCTTCCTTCTTGGACGACAGCCGTGCAGACCAATTTGATGCAGTGTGCGGCGTATGGTCTGAGTACTGACAGGCTGACCCCCCACCCCTTCAACCTCTGCAGCAATGCTGGCAGCACTCATACGTCTAATTCCAAAAGACAACCTCTGGATATGACGCTGAGCACATGCACTCAACTTCTTTGGTTAAGGCCTGTTCTGAGTGGAACCTGTCCTGTTAAACAGCTGTATGGTCTTGGCCACCGTACTGCAGCTCAGTTTCAGGGTCTTGGCAATCTTCTTATAGCCTAGGCCATCTTTATGTTGAGCAACAATTCTTTTTTTCAGATCCTCAGAGAGTTCTTTGCCATGAGGTGCCATGATAAACTTCCAGTGACCAGTATGAGTGAGAGCAATAACACCAAATTTAACACACCTGCTTCCCATTCACACCTGAGACCCTGTAACACTAATGAGTCACATGACACCGGGTATAGAAAATGGCTAATTAGGCCCAACTTGGGCATTTTCACATAGGGGTGTACTCACTTTTGTTTACAGCGGTTTAGACATTAATGGCTGTGTTTTGAGTTATTTTGAGGGACAGCAAATTTACACTGTTATACAAGCTGTACACTCACTACTTTACATTGTAGCAAAGTGTCATTTCTTCAGTGTTGTCACATGAAAAGATATTTACAAAAATGTGAGGGGTGTACTCACATTTGTGAGATACTGTACATATCCAGATTTTTTTTTGTGATCATTTTTATGATATTCTTTGTAGGGCTTGATCTATCCTTATTTGTGTTTTTTTTCCAATATATGCCCTTTTTGGGTACATGTTCAGTCATGGAACTGATATGTCCTTCTGCGCCCGATTGTGGTGGTGCCCTCCCATAAATATATACTAATACTATCATCTTGATTCATGTTTTATTCCCCTTTAGGGTTTTTTTTTTTTTTTCAAATTTTTTCAGCTTTGTAATATCAAGTTATAATGTTTGTGTATATATGGCTTTTTGCATGTGTTAAAGGAGTTGTAAAGTCAGGAAGGTTTTTTAATGCATTAAGAATAAAAAGCATTATGTGTGTAAATTTGTGTTTATTACAAATCTTACAAACATAATAAAAAAATATATACAAAATAAATAAAAATATACATAAAAAAAAATAGCTTACATCAGCATAAAAACAGAAAATTGCTTTTTTGCCAGAGAAAAAAAACAAAGAAAACGAAATATACCAACCGAGACACATTTTTATATTATTATTATCATGATTAAGCTCAAGAAAGCTCTAGCCTCCACCTAAACACCCCCTCAGGTTAAGAAACGATTACACATTTAACCTATGCATGCAGCCTTTTTTCAAAAATCTGATCTCACAAAAAATCTAGGGGATTTGAAAGAACAGAAAGAAAAGCCGCACACCCAGAGACTGACAGACAGCAGCTTTGGGGACCTGACATTCCTCCGCGCCTTTGTCCAGGCTCCCAGCCACCATCTGTCCTTCTCAAGACCCCGAATCTTCCCAACCTCACCCAGAATGCACCACCACCTCCACAGGAAGGACTTTTTTCCGATCAGAAACTTGACACTGTGCATTCCACGTGAAGTAACGGAATACTAAGCTAACTAGAAAAAGTGTCTCAAAATCAAAATCTTGATGCTTCCCAAACGACCCATACAACCACTCTGCATAACTCAAGTGGAAAAGAAAAGGGATACCCAGAGCCCCACCCACCCGCTTATAGACTAAGCAAGAAATGGTCCATCATCTCCTCCACACTCCACTCTTGGACAACCACAGCTCTCTGAGGAGCGATGCTTCAAGTTGCCCTTTTCATAGAGTCTGCCATGGAACGAGAGGCAGGCAAAATCCAGAAACTTTAAAGGGATTCTCTCCAAAATAATCAAAGGCAGACCCTCCCTCATAACAGGGCCTGGCCAATCCCTCAAGGCCAGTGGCTCGCTAAAGGCAGATTCAACAACCCTCCTCTCCAGGGCAAGAGACCTAATTTCCTCTGCTGTCACTTGCCACTGCCGAAGCATTTTCAGGCACGGGGCAATGTAAGCCGGGAGCTTACTATGTCGGACCCTCAGGCTTTTCACTGACCCACTATTCTCCCAGCTTTGCAGAAAAGGCCTAAACCAGGACCAAAAAAAAAAAAAAAAAATCAACCCACCCAGGCAGTTCCTGGATTGACCATATCTAAGCCACCAATCCAGCTGGGGAGGTAAAACTTTAAAGTTTTAAAAGCCTAATGTCACAAGTTAGCCTATAGTTTTGTCTGTATATTCTTACCTCCTTGCTGCAGTGCTTCTGTCTTGCCTCCCTTCACATGTGGTGTTTGGGCTTATATGGGCGTCGCCTGCTCCACTGTGGGTTATATCCTGTTCCTGTCAATTACTTCCTGGGTCACCTCCCTGTATGCTTCCCTATATATACACATGCTCAGTGTACTGCTCCTTGCTTGAGCAACATTGCTGTTCTCTGAGCTCCCATCCGTGTATCCCTTGGCCATTGTATCTGATCTCCTGTGTACCGACCCGGCTTCGTTTCTCCGTCTATGTTCATCTGCTGCCTGTCCTGACCTCGGCTTGTCTCTTGGATCTCCTTATAGTCTCCTGTTTACCCTGCACACGCCAGCGGTCTCCACATCCTCAGCTGGGCCTACCTGGGGGCCGCAACCTGGTTCCAGTCTGCTGCAAGTCCATCCCCACCATCAGGGGCCCTGGTGAAGAAGCAGGCAGGGGCTTAGACTCCGCGCCCTGAGGAATCCTGAGCTGGGGATCTATAAGTGCTCACTACCAGACACGTTGACAGTTTGCTCAAGCCAGGAGACACCGCAGCCACTTCAGGATCAACTTCAGAGTTTGGAGCAGAGAGTTAACGTTCAGCAGGCTTATCAAGAGCAGATTATGCAGTGTCTGCAGGCTCTTTCCTCCCGTCTGGATCAGCTGCAGATTGTGCCTACTCCCGCTTCCTCCGTTCCAGCTCCCGTGTCCGCCCCTGTCGCTTCCGCAGTCCCTCCAGCAGAGGTCAGTCCTGCAAAACTCCAGCTGCCTCCGCCATCTCGCTTCTCGGGGGACCCCAAAGCTTGTCGGGGATTCATCAATCAGTGCTCAATCCACTTCGAGCTAGCAGGCCATTACTTTCCTACTGATCGTTCAAAGGTGGCGTACATGATTTCACTCCTGTCGGGACCAGCTTTGGATTGGGCCTCGCCACTGTGGGAGCGTCAAGATCCTACCGTTTCCAGTCTCTCTGCCTTCCTACAAGCTTTCCGTAATACCTTTGATGTGCCTGGCAGGGCTTCATCTGCTTCTGGAGCCCTTCTTCGTCAAGGAAACATGACTGTTGGTCAATATGCAGTTCAGTTTCGCACCTTGGCTTCGGAACTGGCATGGAACAACAAGGCTCTTAATGCAACATTTTGGCAAGGTCTTGCAGATCGTATTAAGGATGAACTAGCTGGCAGAACTATACCCACCACCTTGCATGGCTTGATTTCCCTTAGCATCCAAATTGATCTCCGCTTCCAGGAGCGAGATCTGGAAAGGACTGTGTCTTGTCACCCCCCGGTGGGCCACCTTGCTCCTGTTGTCCAGAACATTCTGGAACATCTCTCCTGCAGTATTGGCTTCTGAAGAACCCATGCAATTAGGCCAGACACGCCTCGCTCCACAAGAGAGGTCCGGTCGCTTTAGACTCGGCCTGTGTCTTTACTGCGGAGCTGGTGGTCATATGATAAAATCCTGCCCCTTCCATCCGGGAAACTCTCGGGTTTAGGTCGCTCAGAGGGAGGCGATCTAGACCAGAATCTGAACTCTGCCACCTACCCTCGATTTGTTATACCCGTCTCTATTCAATGGGCCCTAAATTCATATCAAGTTTCTGCATATGTAGACTCTGGAGAAGCAGGGAATTTCATTGAGCAGTCTTTGGCCACTGAACTGGGCATTCCTCTAGTTCCCCTGGCTATGCCTCTAGCTGTTTTGGCAGTGGATGGCTCGACCTTGGCCTTCGGACCCCTACGCTTCAGAACAGCCTCCATCACCATGCATGTCGGTGTCCTTCATCGGGAGGAAGTCTCTTTCCTGATACTTCCCAAGTCTTCTAGTCCCATCATTCTTGGACTTCCATGGTTGAAGAAACACTCACCTTATCTGGATTTGAACTCTGGCCAAGTGTTATCTTGGGGGTCGCAATGCCATCAGACCTGTCTCCCTAAGGTGTCTCCACCTCTCCATGTACCTGTGGCTGAGGTCTCTACCTCTCCAATTCTTCCTCGGCAGTATCTGGCCTTCCAAGATGTCTTTTGCAAAAAAGCTGCTGACAGTTTGCCTCCTCATCATCCCTACGACTGTGCGATTGACCTCCAACCCGAGGCTTCACCACCCCGAGGTAGAGTCTACCCTCTCTCCATCCGAGACCCAAGCCATGTCCAAGTACGTCCAGGAAAATCTGCAGAAAGGATTTATACGTAAATCCAATTCTCCTGCTGGGGCTGGGTTCTTCTTTGTGGAGAAAAAGGATTGTACAATCCGGCCCTGCATTGATTATAGAGGTCTCAATGCCATCACCATTAAGAATCGGTACCCTTTACCCTTGATTTCCGAACTTTTTGACAGGCTAAGAGATGCTCATATTTTCACCAAGTTGGACCTCCGTGGAGCATACAATTTGATTAGGATTCGAGAGGGAGATGAATGGAAAACCGCTTTTAACACCAGAGATGGGCACTATGAATATCTCGTAATGCCTTTTGGCTTGTGTAACGCCCCAGCTGTTTTCCAGAACTTTGTTAATTAAAATTTTTCTGATCTCCTATACGTTTGTGTCATCGTGTATCTGGATGACATACTCATCTTTTCTCCAGATTTGAACACTCATCGCCAGCATGTTTGTACGGTTCTTCAACGTCTTCGGGACCACCGGTTGTATGTGAAGTTGGAGAAGTGCCTCTTCGAGCAAACCCAAGTTCCTTTCCTAGGCTATATAGTCACAGATAAAGGGCTGCTTATGGATCCTGTCAAACTTCAGGCCATCTCCAACTGGCCTCAGCCTTCTGGTCTAAAAGCTACGCAACTGTTCTTTGGATTCCCCAATTTCTATCGCCAGTTCATCCCTGATTACTCCTCTCTGGTGGCACCCATTACCTCCTTGACCCGGAAGGGTGCCAATGCCAGAACCTGGCCTTCTGAAGCTGTCGAGGCTTTCCACAAGCTCAAATCGGCCTTCCTATCGGCATCTATTCTCAAACGTCCTGACATTCTTCAGCCTTTCTTCTTGGAAGTAGATGCTTCGTCCTTGGAAGTGGGGGCCATCCTTCTCCAAAGGCATGACAGTAAGCTCTGCCCCTGTGCCTTTTTCTCGAAGAAGTTTTCTGATGCAGAGAAAAATTACACCATCGGGGATCGGGAGCTTCTGGCTATCAAGCTGGCACTGCAAGAATGGCGACATCTACTGGAGGGGTCTCCTCATCGTATTCTGATCTATACCGATCATAAGAACCTCCAGTATCTGCAGTCCGCCGGACGTTTAAATCCCAGGCAAGCACGATAGGCTCTCTTTTTTGCCAGGTTTAGGCTCTCTTTTTTGCCAGGTTTAATTTTGACATCACCTTCCGGCCCGGCTCCAAGAATGCTCGTGCGGATGCCTTGTCCAGATCATTTGACGTTGCTGACTCCGAGTGTCATATTGAACCTGAACATATTATTCCTGCCAATTGTTTCCTGGCCTCCACTCACCTTCAGTCTCCACATATCCCTCCCGGAAAGACCTTTGTGAGGCCCTCCCTCCGCCCCAAGCTTCTCAAATGGGCACATGACTCTAAACTCTCTGGACATCCTGGTGTGCAACGCACCGGTGCCTTCCTGCTGCGTTACTACTGGTGGCCCTCACTCCGGAAGGATGTTGAGGAATATGTCCAGGCTTGCTCCATTTGCGTGCAGTCCAAGTCTTCTACTTCAGCTCCAGCAGGTCTCCTGTTACCTCTACCTGTTCCAGATGTACCGTGGCGCTGAATCTCTATGGACTTTATATCAGAACTACCCCCCATCAGCGGGCTCCACCGTGGTGGACAGGTTTTCTAAAATGTGTCACTTAACTCCACTTCCAGGCCTACCCTCTGCTGTCACTTTGGCTTCCATCTTCATTAGGGAAATCTTTCGTCTCCATGGTATACCCTCACACATTGTCTCAGATAGAGGAGTTCAGTTTACGGCCCGCTTCTGGAGAGCCCTGGCCACATCATTTGGAATCAAGTTGGATTTCTCCTCAGCTTTTCACCCGCAGTCAAATGGAAAGGGTTAACCAGAATGTGGAACGGTATCTTCGTGCCTTCATTTCTGCCCATCAGGATGATTGGGTAGACCTTTTACCCTGGGCAGAATTTGCCCTCAATAACCATGCTAATGCCAGCACTGGTGAGTCTCCCTTCTTCACGGTATTTGGACGCCATCCTTCAGTACAATTTCCTGTTCCGATCTCTGCTGAGGTGCCGGCAGCCGCAGAGGTGCAACGGTCTCTCAATTCTATCTAGGCAGATGTTTCCAAGAATTTACATCTGGCAGCTTCCAGGTACAAGGTAGCTGCAGATCGTCATCGCCGTGTGAGCCCCAAAATTCTCCCTGGTGATAAGGTTTGGCTCTCTACCAATAATATCTGTCTCAGGGTACCCTCTAGGAAGTTTGCTCCCCGTTTCATTGGTCCCTTTACAATCCTCTGCCAGGTTAACCCTGTCGCTTTTAAGCTCCGTCTCCCGTCACATCTAAAAATCCCCAATGTTTTCCATGTTTCTCTCCTTAGACCATACATCATTAATAGGTTTTCTCGTCCTATTCGTCGTCCTTCTCCAATAGCCAGTACTTCGGATCAGTATGAAATCAAGCAAATCTTGGATTCCAAATTCTCCAGGGGGAGGCTCTTGTATCTAGTGGACTGGAAAGGATATGGTCCTGAGGAGAGATGTTGGATTCCTTCCACTGATGTTTCTGCACCTCGTTTGGTGAAACTTTTTCATCAGAAGTTTCCTCTCAAGGCTGGGCCCAAACGGGTGGGGAGGCCCCGTAAGAGGGGGGGGGTACTGTCACAAGTTAGCCTATAGTTTTGTCTGTATATTCTTACCTCGCTGCAGTGCTTGCCTTGCCTCCCTTCACATGTGGTGTTTGGGCTTCTATGGGCGTCACCTGCTCCACTGTGGGTTATATCCTGTTCCTGTCAATTACTTCCTGGGTCACCTCCCTGTATGCTTCCCTATATATACACATGTTCAGCGCACTGCTCCTTGCTTGAGCAACATCGCTGTTCTCTGAGCTCCCATCCGTGTATCCCTTGGCTATTGTATCTGATCTCCTGTGTACCGACCCGGCTTCGTTTCTCCGTCTATGTTCGTCTGCTGCCTGTCCTGACCTCGGCTTGTCTCTTGGATCTCCTTATAGTCTCCTGTTTACCCTGCACACGCCAGCGGTCTCCACATCCTCAGCTGGGCCTACCTGGGGGCCGCGACCTGGTTCCAGTCTGCTGCAAGTCCATCCCCACCATCAGGGGCCCTGGTGAAGAAGCAGGCTGGGGCTTAGACTCCACGCCCTGGGGAATCCTGAGCTGGGGATCTATAAGGGCTCACTACCACAGACTCGTTGACACCTAAAGTCTTCTGTGTGTAGCAGCCCTCCAGCACCCCTAATACTTACCTGTGCCCCCTCTCTGTCCAACGATGTCCACGAGTCCCTCGGCCGTCCTGGGACTCTCCCTCCTGATTGGCTGAGATACAAGCGAGGCACCATTGACTCCCCGTGGCTGTCAATCAAACTCAGTGAGCCAATCAGGAGAGGGGGCGGGGTCAAACAGCAGCTGTGTGTCTGAATGGACACATGGAGCTGCAGCTCGGCTCAGGTGCCCACATAGCAAGCTGCTTGTTGTGGGGGTACTTAGTAGGAGGGAGGGGCCAGGAGCAGGAACGAGGGACCCGAGAAGAGGAGGATCAGGGCTGCTCTGCGCAAAACCAACTGCAGAGGAGGTAAGTATAACATGTTTGTTTTTGTTTTTTTAAGAAAAAAAAAAACACGAGACTTTATAATCACTTTAAAGTTATTTTATATGGGCCTTTTGTGGTGCACGGGTCTACCCTTAGATTGGTAAAACGGGCACAGACATTTACTGTGCTCTAGTTGGGTTGGGTGCTGGTTTTTGCAGTTTTGCACGGCGGGTGTGTGGCTTCCACATGCCTGTCATCCTCGGACTTTAAATGTTCTGTTGGCCCTTGCATTGTGTGGCACTGGGTGGCGGCATTGTCTCAATCCATTGGTGCAGTTTATGTGCCGGCCCCCGGGTGCCACTTGCAGTTGTTGGCTGCGGGCAAGCAGTGAAGCGGTTGCTGTCCCTTCTCAATGGCGAGGTCTGGGGCAGTGTGCATGCACCGATTTGGCGCATGTGCACTTGGGAGCTGGGTCTTGTGACGTTACCTGCCGACCACAATCTCAATTGTATAAATAGGGGGATAGGTACCCCTCATCCTGATGTATAATTCTGCCAGTGATGTGGACAGTTTGAATTGATGGGTAAGATGCCACTGTGTAGCTCTATTGTGTGTTATGATGGAGATCAAGACGTCTGTGGCTACTGTTAATGGATTTGTTATCTTAAAATCCTGTGTGCTGGGGGCTGCTTTATATCCTTATGTTCTACAATGTTTTCGAATAGGACTAGAATTTTGGAGTTTATTAGGAGCTTGATGCATGTACTTCGATGTGGATCTGGCCCTTCACTCAGCCCCAGTTAAATCTGAGAGGTGAGCAGGATAGGCAGCTTTCATCATCATTTTTTTTTTTTTCCCTTAAATGCATTTTATGTATGCACACTGATATTTGTACATAATATAGTGACATCATGCTTCATTTAGGCCTTAGTGACCCTATTCTGGGAGTACCCAGCATCTCTACCCACCTTTTGTCCATCAATATACACCGCCAGTTTCAGACTACACTGTTTCTATATTAGGTGTGTATTTGGATCATGCTGTTGTTTACACACTTTTCAGGAAGTAATTTATACAAAATTCTTAGTCATTGTTCACATTTCCATTATACTAGGATCTACTGTTTTGTTACCACCTATCCACCGGCAAGACCTGTGGTATTGGTGCCTCTGCCCCCTTCGGGTGTGGGCAAGGTGAGAATTGGGGCCTTCTTTGTCTTTACCTGGTTGGGGGTAACGGTGCACTGCTTGAGGTTAATATTTATAATTTATTGAATATGAAGATTTATACTGGCTGGATTGTGTGTGATCTCATGTGCATGCATAGTTATATGGATGCAAATGGTCTCACGTATACCTTATTTGTTTATTATTTGTATGTTATCGTGTATTTCTGTTTATTTTTAGATCCTCACTCCTTCTCAAACTCCTGAAGAAGCGGTTACCCCACGAAACATGTTGAGAAAGACTGGTGTAACAATGAATGTCGTTTTCCCCTTATTTTAGAGGGGAATTTGTTTCTTATGACCTAGTCTCTTTGAAGGAGTCACTCTCGTGTTTTTAAACCATGTTTTTCTATATTTGTATGTAGAAGTGCTTTCATTTTGTTATTTTCTTTTTTTTTGTAATAAAATACACATAATTTTAATCTGTTAGTGTATCATCTGTACAAGTGATACCATGAAAGTCCTGTTTGCCTCTCTACACTCTAGTTTTATTTCCATTATTATGAGACAAAGGTAGTAATCACCAATAATCAATGACCTCTTGTAGCACATTTAATCATTTGTATGCAGATCCTCACTGTCGGCAAGATGCTGTGTAAATCAAATACAGTTGTGTGCATGAGAGATAAGACACACATCATTTTTCTCTTACAGAGACTAAAAGTTCTTAATTTGTAGAGCTAGCAAAATGAAGGGCAAACTTTTAGTTCTTGAAAGAGTGGAGAAAGATTAGAGTACTTGTCAGGTTTTATTGCTAACCCGGGGCTCCATTTTAGAGATTTCTCTTCACTTCTTGTCCTGGTGAGAACTGTTTTGCTAGATGGAAAGTAACAGTAACCCTCGAAGCAACACAGGCAGGAATGAAAACACTTTGGTAAATGTAAAGTCGATTGTATAGAGTTGGTACTGTAAATCTAAAGTTGATTGGTAAATGTAAAAAGTTGATTGTATAGAGTTGATATGGTAAATGTAAAGTTGATTGTATAGAGTTGATATGGTAAATGTAAAGTTGATTGTATAGAGTTGGTATGGTAAATGTAAAGTTGATTGTATAGAGTGGATATGGTAAATGTAAAGTTGATTGTATAGAGTTGGTATGGTAAATGTAAAGTTGATTGTATAGAGTTGGTATGGTAAATGTAAAGTTGATTGTATAGAGTTGGTATGGTAAATGTAAAGTTGATTGTATAGAGTTGGTATGGTAAATGTAAAGTTGATTGCATAGAGTTGATATGGTAAATGTAAAGTTGATTGTATAGAGTTGATATGGTAAATGTAAAGTTGATTGTATAGAGTGGATATGGTATATGTAAAGTTGATTGTATAGAGTTGGTATGGTAAATGTAAAGTTGATTGCATAGAGTTGATATGGTAAATGTAAAGTTGATTGTATAGAGTTGGTATGGAAATGTAAAGTTGATTGTATAGAGTTGATATGGTAAATGTAAAGTTGATTGTATAGAGTGGATATGGTATATGTAAAGTTGATTGTATAGAGTTGATATGGTAAATGTAAAGTTGATTGTATAGAGTTGATATGGTAAATGTAAAGTTGATTGTATAGAGTGGATATGGTATATGTAAAGTTGATTGTATAGAGTTGGTATGATAAATGTAAAGTTGATTGTATAGAGTGGATATGGTAAATGTAAAGTTGATTGTATAGAGTTGGTATGGAAATGTAAAGTTGATTGTATAGAGTGGATATGGTAAATGTAAAGTTGATTGAATAGAGTTGGTATGGTAAATGTAAAGTTGATTGAATAGAGTTGGTATGGTAAATGTAAAGTTGATTGGTAAATGTAAAGTTGATTGTATAGAGTTGGTATGGTAAAATTGTAATGTGTATGGAAAGCCCAACAGAGCTTCAGTTAGCATTAAAAACCCAACAGAGGTTCTAATCTTTCCTCTCTCTATCCAAAGCTTTGGTACAAACTAGTGGCTGTACATACACACTGAACTACATTCATCTAATAATACAAAAATAGTAAATATGACACTCTGAATACCAAGTCAAATGATTTGGGTACTATTGCTTTTTATTCCTGAGTTCTCCTTGCTCAGAGATTCACTATCAGGATTCTAATGAAAAAAAGGGCCATAACAGATACGGTCAGCACACCAATGTTGAAGGAAAACTAAACCAATATAGCTGGAAATGTTCAGAAAATCCTCCACTGTTCTCTTGTCTCAGTGCAGAGATAAAAAGCTGCTGATCACAGCTTACGCACATATGCAGGATCCGAGCGCGCATATACAGTATATTCACTGTCAGGATAAGATAAATATTTTTGTGGCCAAGCAACAACTAACCTCTATATCAAAAAATGTATGTTTTTATTTGTAATGTACACCAGGTGCAACCACTGAGGCTGAATGTTAGGCCAAGAAGTACTGCAGTGTCCATGATAGCAAATAAGTGTTAAAAATAGAACCAGCATGACCCACATTACATCCAGGTCAAAGTTCATAGTTTATATTTAAATATCAGCATATCCTCTGTAATTTTTTATCTGAAAAGTATTTCCTACAGAAGGGAGATTGCTTTACAAATATTAAAAATGATGGCGTTCCAGCTTTCACACGAAATCTGTAAAGATAAAATACAAAGACAGGTTGAATATATGATTTCAGAAGCAAAATTAATATTTTACGGGACCATAAAAGGCGTGAGCCATCTTAGATTAGCTTTATCTTTTGCATGGGACCAGACAGACTTCAGTGTGAATGAGGTCACAGTGTGAACAATTACAGTAAGTCCAGGAAGATCCTCGGGATCTCCAAAGCTAAAAAACTCTCCTGCGCTCCAAGCGGCATATGATGAGGGAAGGATTAATGTTCAATGGTCTTTGTTGGCATCACTTATGGTCTTGCTGCTCCCTCAGGGCCAAGGGTATCCAAAAAGCACTAAACAACAAGAGAGGGGCGCACCGACCTTGTGCATTACCACTAAAAAGATTTATTAAAATCCAAAATAATATACATTATACTCACAAACAATTGTAGAAAGCACACAGGTAAACTTGATCAGACAAAAGATCTCCAAGGTAGCCAAGGCACTTCACGGTGCTGGATAGCGTGCTAGTGTCGGCACGAATCTGCTATGGCTGATGCGTTTCGAGGGCAAACCCTCTTGCTCAGAGCCGATTGCTACTAGCAGATTCGTCTCCGGTCTCAACTCCGGTCCTCAGGGCACACTAACAGGCCAGGTTTGCAAGAAAACTGAAATACATCACAGGTGATATCATTTGCTGCTCAGTGACTGCAGTATTCTAGTTTGCATCTCCCCAAGGTAACACTTAAAATCTTGCCTGTTCGTGTGCCCTGAGGACCGGAGTTGAGAAACACTGGACTAGACAATGAAGGCAGCAATAGCTCATAAACTATGAAATTGATGGCACCCCTTAGTCATCTCACCTGCTGTGCTGCATGGTTTCCAGCAATGTGTTGTCTGGATTCACTTGGTAGAAACACTCAGAGTCTTCATCCTCAAAGTAAACCTATACAGACAGGTACACGATTACTTATGTCCATTAAGCCACCAGAATAATGTAAGGTGTTAGAAATGCTTGTACAGAATAATGTGAATACTGCTTACATTAAGTATTTGATTAACCACTTGCCGACCGCCGCAAGTACATATACTGCGGCGGTCAGCCCCTCCTGGGCAAAGCGACGTACCGGTACGTCGCTAGCCCACGAGCCTCTAGGGGGCGAGCGTGTGTCGCCGGAGGCGCGCTCCCTCACATCCCCGCGCGAGTGACCGGCGGCTCCGATGTCCGCCGGCCACTCGCGATCTCCCGCTGGAGAGGGAGAAAGGCAGGCAGCTGATGTAAACACAGCCATCTGTCATTCTCCCTGGTGTAACAACAGAGACTATACGATCCTGCTATGTAGGATCCTATGTCTCTGTGGTTACATGACAAGCCACGCCCCATGACAGTTAGAATCATGCCCCTAGGGACACACTTAACCCCTCGATCACTAATAAAGTTAACCCCTTCCCTGCCAGTGTCATTTTTGCAGTAACAGTGCATATGTATAGCACTGATTACTGTAGCAATGTCACTGATACCCCCAAAAGTGTCAAAAATGTTAGTCAGGGGTCCGATCTGTCCGCCGCAATGTCGCAGACACGCAAAAAAAAAAAAAAAAAAAAAAAAAAACGCAGATCGCCGCCATTACTAGTTAAGAAAAAAAAAAAAAAAAACAATAAAAATGACATAAATCTTTCCCTTAGTTAGTAAACGCAATAACTTTTGCGCAAACCAATCAAAATACGCTTATTGCGATTTTTTTTTTACCAAAAATATGTAGCAGAAAACAAATTGGCCTAAAACGTTAAAAAAATTTAGATTTTTACATTTTTTTGGGGGGCAATTTCATATAAAAAAATGTGAAAAATATTTTTTCAAAATTGACGCTCTTTTTTTGTTTATAAAAAAAATCGTACAGGTGATAAAATACCAAAGAAGAGGACTTGGTCAGCCCAGCTGTTTTACATCTTATATGCCTGTCTTTCACGGATGTCTGTAAGTGTATCAGCTTTATTGATATTAAATTGATTTTAGCAATATTACGCTATATGTCCCTCCATTTTTTTCGGTTTTACCACCCACCATGTGGAAGGGGAATCTCTGAATTATTTCATCTACCGGAGATTTGCATGGGTGCCGTTGGAATCGGTGAAAAATCTGTGGGGACACTCCATCATTCTTAAGCCTGTTTGACTCCTACACTATAAGGTGTTTTGGGGTCCCATCCATCTGGTGAGCGCAATATATTTCTACCTTCACTGGTGACGGGATTTGCTGCACTTATATATGATTTGCACCATTATATATTGGACTTTTTCTCACCATCCATTGTTTATGTTACTTGTGGAATGCTTCCTGCGATTGGACAATTTATTTTGTTGGGAATTTTTTTCTTCTAGCGCTGCACATATTTTTGTATTTGTATTGATTTATCACTCTCCTTAGTTCAGTGATTGATGTCAGCTGCTTACATTTTTTAAGTTAGCGCAATAATCTCTATTTTATTCTGTTGATAAAATACCACCAAAAGAAAGCCCTGTTTATGGGAAAAAAAGGACGTCAATTTCATTTGGGTACAGCGTTGAGAGACCGTGTAATTGTCCGTTAAAGTCACGAATCGCAAAATAGGCCCTGGTCTTTGAGCAGCCAAATCCTCCGGGGCTTAAGTGGTTAAATACAAAGAATATAAAGATTATCTGCTAAAAATGATAGACATGGAATAAATGAAAATAACAAGATAATGCAAATGAGGAACTCCAAATGAGCTACAGTATAGATAATGAACATTCTGTAAAGCTGGTCATACATGGAAAAACTGATTACCCCATCCACACAAGTGAGGTAGATAGAGGAATTGGCTGCAACTCTAATAGTACAAACATTTTACAACAAGCCCGTTTATTATTAGATCGACTTCTTACAAACGGGAATGTCCATAGTAGGACATTTGGCCATTACAGCAGACTGCGATCCATCTATAGCCAGCCTAAATATAAATACATCATTTCAAAACTGCACATTCTGCCTAAGCCATAAATATGCAAATTTATCTGAAATTTCAGATGGTTTTGTTAAAGGGACAGTTAAGATGAAAACAGAGATTCCTAGATGTGTTCTTGAAACATCTGTAGAAATGTTCACTTTGTCTCTAATGCACTGACCTCTAGATTTGAAGCAAAGTATTTTCTTTCTGTGTCCCATGGGGGCAAATCCTCAGAGAACATTGCTGTTAAATGATCATGAAACCTAAAAAGAAGAATTGATACAATGTTTGACATAGGTTATACTTGTGAAAAAGTTGAAATGACTAGGATACTAGACCCTTTAATGAAGTTCCGGTTGTTATTTACCTGGAGTCCTCGTGAAAAGCAGAGATAAAGTCTGTCTGACTGTGCTCTGGATAAAAAAACAACACCGGCCAGCTAAGACGACCATTCTCATTCAAAAACACCTGAGCTCCTGTTGCATTTTCTGAGGAAGCAATACTATAATAAGGTGTCTCTTCGTCATCATCGCTTTTATGTTTTTGCAACCTTATCCCTCGAGACTATATTGAAAAATTAAAAAAACAGAGTACATGACTATAATAACAGTTGCAATGGTAATGGATTGTGTACATGGGCTTCAGGCTCACAAACAAACCAATGTGGAAATCGGTTTTCTTGCTTTGACACTCGTTTAAAAGTTGATTTGATCTGCTATTGGCTCACTTCTGATGTGAATGCTTAGTTTATGAGTTGCTTTTGATCGAAATCAAATTTCCTTTGCATTCAAATTGGACTTGTATAAGGCAGAAAAGAAATTCAGAAGCAGATAATTGCCCATGCAAATAAAGTGTTTGGAGGGATAAATTTCTAATGTAATCCCTCCAAACCTTAGGCCTGCTTTGCATTAATGAGCGCTAAATTGCATTGTTTAGCACAGGTTAACACATGAATTTTGGTATATTACTGTACCATTTGTTTAGAAAAGCACCCATCATGTTAAAGTACACATTGCATTAAAAAATAAAGAGTTTTCGGGCCTATTTATAATGAATGTGCTGCTTTAGTGCCGGTTCACACTATAGCGCGTGCGGCGATCGCATGTAATATCGGAGCGCTCTACTCCTTCACATAGGTGTGCGCAGCCTGTTGCATTAGGGTGTGCACCCCAAAGTTTAAATACACATGAATGTGTTTGCCTACATGTATATGGCCCCGGTACATTACTCTCCCTGCTGGCAAAGTGAAATAGAAGTGTGTGGCACTTCTCTTATGGCAGAGCAGGTCCGAGGGAGATCTTTCCCATCTCCTCACTGGCAAACAGAGCGATAATGCTAATGTGCCCTAGGTGATTAGGGTGTGCCCAGGCACACCCGGCACACCCTGTGCGCACGCCTATGCTCCTTCATTACATGCGATCGGATGTGCGGTGCGAATTCAGCCATACACTTTGTATGGCTAAATTCGTACTGCACCCGCACAAAAGTTGCACATGACTCTTTTTTTTCAGCCGCATCAGGATCGGATCGCACAGTGGTTCTGGTGAGTGTCCTTGCGACTGGTGAGTGTCCTTGCGACTGGTGAGTGTCTTTGCGACTGGTGAGTGTCTTTGCGACTGGTGAGTGTCTTTGCGACTGGTGAGTGTCTTTGCGACTGGTGAGTGTCGTGCGACTGAGTGTTGGGCAACTGAGAGTGTTGTGCGACTGACCAGGCTGTGCGATTGTGAGTGTGGTGCGACTGACCGGACTGTGCGATTGTGAGTGTGGTGCGACTGAACCCGGCTGTGAGACTGTGAGTGTTGTGCGACTGGCAGTGTTGTGCGACTGACCGGGCTGTGAGATTGTGAGTATTGTACAACTGAGTGTCAAGTGAGTGAAGCGGAGTACCAGAGGGTGAGAAGGTAGAGTTAGGAAGCCAGGAAATAGCCACATAGGATAGACTTAAATCACTGAATCCCCATTAGATTAGATTAGTAGGTACAATGCCCGGTGGGTGTGGAGATGCGCCTCGGTGTACATCTTGTAATATGTATGCGTTCCTCAGACATGTGATCGAGGGCGAATACAAATGCGCAAGATGTAAGCACGTTGCTTCCCTGGAAGCTCAGGTCCTGAATCTAGGGAAGCAGCTGGCAACACTGAGACGAATGTCCATACCGGAGGAGAGCCAGGATCGTACCAGTCAGGTGCAGGCAGGGGTCTGCACAGAGGTGGGCGGAGTATCGGAGGTGCAGGCATCAGAGCAGTTTAGAGGGGTGACAGTTAGGAGGGGTAGAAGGGGACAAGGCAAGGAGGCTGATCCTGGGCTGGAGCACCCCAATAAATACGCCCCGTTGTGTGATTTTGGGGAAACCAGTCAGGGACCAGCATTGCTGGAGCAGAGGGATGCCCCTAGCTGCCAGGGGAAGAACTCCTCCAGTGAGGCTGGGAGAAAGGGAAAGGAAAGACAGGTGCTGCTGGTAGGGGACTCAATTATTAGAAGGACAGATAGTGTAATCTGTGACAAAGACCGTGAGCGCCGAACAGTCTGTTGTTTGCCGGGCGCTCGGGTTCGGCACATCGCGGATCGGGTGGACAGATTACTGGGTGGGGCTGGGGAAGACCCAGCTGTCATGGTACACGTGGGTACCAATGACATAGGCAGAGGAAGACGGAGAGTCCTAAACTATTTCAGGGACTTAGGCGCTAAGTTGAGGAGAAGGACCTCCAAGGTAGTATTTTCCGAAATACTACCTGTACCTCGAGCCACACCAGAGAGGCAGCGGGAGATTAGGGAAGTTAACGAGTGGCTGAGGAGCTGGTGTAGTAAGGAGGGTTTCGGGTTCCTGGAGAACTGGGCCGACTTTTCAGTCGGCCACCGGCTCTTTGGTAGGGACGGATTGCACCTAAATGGGGTGGGTGCAGCCGTACTGGGTGAGAGGATGGCCACAAAGTTAGAGGGGCTTTTAAACAAGGCAATGGGGGGGAGGGTACAGATGTAGAATTAGCCAGTGGAAAGCAAGTTTCAGAGGGCAGAATTGGGGGTGATAGCGGTAGGGTGCTCGGAGCTCCTATACCCAGGGTGGGTATGGGGCAAAATCAGGAGAGCAGCCTAAAAACATCAAAGGAGGATATATGTAACCGATCAAAATTACGAGGCTTGTATACCAATGCCCGAAGCCTGGCCAACAAGATGGGAGAGCTGGAGCTGCTGATGTTTGAGGAGGACTTAGATTTTGTGGGGATTTCAGAGACTTGGTTTGACAGCTCTCATGATTGGATGGCGACCATTCAGGGGTATTCCCTTTATCGCAGAGATAGAGAGGGTAAAAAAGGGGGAGGTGTATGTCTGTATATTAAGAACAGTATACAGGTAAATATGAGGGATGATATTAATAATGGAGCTAAGGACGAGGCAGAATCCCTATGGGTAGAACTTCAAAGGGAAGGCACTGTGGGGAAGGTAATATTGGGCGTATGCTATAGGCCCCCCAACCTGAGGGAGGAGGGGGAGGCGGACCTCATTTTACAGATAGGATTGGCAGCAAGGATGGGAAATGTCATTATAATGGGGGACTTTAATTATCCAGATATAGACTGGGCAGAAGGAACCGCACACTCAGCCAAGGCTAGGCAGTTCGTAAATGTTTTGCAAGACAATTTCATGGGTCAGATGGTTAATGCACCGACGAGAAAAGATGCGGTACTTGACCTACTGATTACCAACAATACAGACCTGCTCACGGATATAGAAATACGGGACAACTTAGGAAACAGTGACCATAGGTCAATAAGTTTCAGTATTAATTACAGTTATAGGAAGCAGAGGGGTAATATAAGGACACTGAATTTCAAAAGAGCCAATTTCCCAAAACTGCGCTCGCTGCTAGAAAATATCAAATGGGATAGAACCCTGGGAACAAAGAACACGGAGGAAAAATGGGAGTGCTTCAAGAGCATACTTAACAAGGGGATTGACCAGTGCATTCCAAAGGGAAATAAATTTAAAAGAGCAAAACTAAACCCTGGGTGGCTAAACTCCAACATAAAAATGTATATTAGTGCTAAAGAAAAGGCCTTCAAAAAATACAAGACTGAGGGGTCATTGGCAGCATTTAAGCACTACAAAGAGTGTAATAAGAAATGTAAAGACGAAATCAGGGCGGCTAAAATAGAACACGAGAGACATATAGCGGAAGAGAGTAAAAAGAACCCCAAGAAGTTCTTTAAGTATATAAACAGTAAGAAAGCGAGGCCAGAACACATTGGCCCCATAAAAGATGACAAAGGAAATATGGCCACTGAGGACAGAGAAAAGGCGGAAGTGTTAAATCATTTCTTCTCTTCAGTCTTCACAAAAGAATCGGAGGGCTACACGGACCTAGCTTGTAAGGCCGGACTAAATAATACACCTCAGGAAGTGCCGCCATAGCTAACTGAAGATAGACTTAGAACTAAACTAGAGAAACTTAACATAAATAAATCACCGGGACCGGATGGCTTGCACCCGAGGGTTCTTAAAGAGCTCAGCCAGGCGATTGCCAGACCATTATTCTTGATCTTTAAGGATAGTTTACAGACGGGTATGGTGCCAGCTGATTGGAAAAAAGCCAACGTGGTACCAATATTTAAAAAGGGGCCGAGGTGTATCCCGGGTAACTATAGGCCGGTCAGCCTAACATCTGTAGTCTGCAAGATTTTGGAGGGGATGTTAAGGGACCACATACAAGACTTTAGTAATGAAAACTGTATTATTAGTAGCAATCAGCATGGATTTATGAAAAATCGTTCTTGCCAAACCAATCTATTAACCTTCTACGATGAAGTGAGCTGCCACCTAGATAAAGGTAAGCCTGTGGATGTGGTGTATCTGGACTTTGCAAAGGCCTTTGACACCGTTCCCCACAAACGCTTACTGTACAAACTAAGGAAGGCAGGTATGGATCAGAAGGTGAGTACCTGGATAGAGAACTGGCTCCAGGGGAGTTTGCAAAGGGTGGTGATTAATGGGGAGTACTCAGATTGGGCGGGTGTGGAAAGTGGGGTCCCCCAGGGTTCTGTCCTGGGACCAATCCTGTTTAATTAATTCATAAATGATCTAGAGGAGGGGATATCTAGCACAATCTCGGTATTTGCGGATGATACTAAACTAAGCATGCCAATATCTTCTATGCAGGATGTGGAAACCTTACAAGCGGACATGAACAAAATAACGGGGTGGGCAACTACATGGCAGATGAAGTTTAATGTTGAAAAATGTAAAGTAATGCACTTGGGGGCCAAAAACCAGAAAGCAAGCTACTCACTAGGGGGGGAACCTCTGGGTGAGTCTAGGATGGAAAAGGACCTGGGGGTACTGGTAGACAACAGGCTTGGCAGTGGCATGCAATGCCAAGCCGCTGCAAGTAAAGCCAACAGAATACTGGGATGTATAAAAAAGGGGATTCACTCCAGAAATAAAGAGATTATTCTCCCACTCTACAAGACTCTGGTCCGGCCACATCTGGAGTATGCTGTCCAGTTCTGGGCACCGGTCCTCAGGAAGGATGTGCTGGAACTGGAGAGAGTCCAGAGAAGGGCAACAAAAATAATTAGGGGAATGGAGGACATCAGCTATGAGGAAAGACTACAAGCACTGGACTTATTCTCTCTGGAGAAGAGACGATTGAGGGGGGATATGATATCAATGTACAAATACTGTACTGGCGACCCTAGCATAAGGAACAAACTATTCAGAGAAAGGAGATGCAATAAGACACGTGGCCACTCACTAAAACTAGAGGAAAGGCGGTTTAACCTTAAAATGCGTAAGGGGTTCTTCACTGTAAGAGCAGTAAGGATGTGGAATTCTCTTCCACAAGCAGTAGTATCAGCAGGGAGCATTGATAGTTTCAAAAAACTGTTAGATGGGCACCTTAGAGACCACAACATACAGGGGTATACAATGTACGGTTAAAAGCAAACACGCACACACATCATAGGTTGAACTGGATAGACTGGTGTCTTTTTTCAACCTCACTAACTATGTAACTATGTAACTTGTGCGATCCGATCCTGTGCGAACTGTCAGATCGCACTGCGATATGCGATCAAACTGGGGGTGTCGTTAACATTTAATTGACACCCCCTGCGTATCGCATATGGCAGTGTGAACTGCCAGATGTGGGTTTGCGATGCGGGAACAGGCTGCGAATTCGCAGCCTTCCCGCATCGCACAAGTGTGACCCGGGAATTAAAGTGATTGCAAAGTCTCTTTTTTTTTTGTTTGTTTTTTTTAAATGTTATACTTGCCTCCTCTGTGCAGTTGGTTTTGCACAGGGCAGCCCGGATCCTCCTCTTCTTGGGTCCCTCTTCTGTGCTCCGGGCCCCTCCCTCTTGTTGAGTGCCCCCACAGCAAGCAGCTTGCTGTGGGGGCACCTGAGCTGAGTCACAGCTCCCTATGTCTATTCTGACACGGAGCTGCGACCAGCCCTCTCCTGATTGGCTGACTGTCTTTTAATGACAGAAGCAGGAGCCAATCGCGCCACGCTGCTGTCTCACCCAATAGGGAGGAAGAGTCCCGGGCAGCTGAGACACTCTTACAACATCGCTGGATAAAGATGGGCTCAGGTAAGTATTAGGGGGGCTGCTGTACACAGAAGGTTTTTTTTTTTATCTTAATGCATAGAATGCATTAAGATAAAACCCTTTGCCTTTACAATACCTTTAACACAATGGCCTGGGGAAATGGGAAAGGGGCATTACTTGGTGTCCTTACATACCATGCTGCACATAAAAATGCACTGAAAACTCATGTGCAGTAATGTGCGCATTTATATGCATTAATGTGTATTGCGGTGCAAACAAAGCACACAGAAAGCCCTTGTTTTCTATGTGACTATCCATGACTTGCATTTATCCAGTGCAGAAAAATGCAGGTCACTTGGCATGGTGTGAACTAGCCCTGTCAGGGTTAAGTGTGCCAGGTACTGCTGATTAACCTTTGCAGAAGCAAACAATAACTTAGAAGCAGACAGAAATATGGGACACTGGAAAGACAGGACATACCACGCTCTATTAGGTTTTTTTTCCCCCTATTTTTACTTTATTCTACACCAGTACCACATGACTTTGGTTGTTTGCAGATTTTGTTTGTCTAGTAACCTTCCAGATGTGGGTAAAAACAATATATATTTTTTACCTACGCACCGCATCACGATCACACTCAGTTTATGTGAACCGATGCGAGTGTCTATGTTAAGTTGACACCCCAAAAACAGTTTAAAACGCAGTGTTGAATCGGATGGTATGGGTGTGAACACTCATGCAATCAGTTTCAAATGTGGAAAAAATGGTGCCTGCACCTTTGTGTGGGTGCACTGCAATTGCAATGCAAAGAATCACATGTGATTTCAACAGAAATGCGGTGTGTGAACCAGGGCTTAAAGCGGAGTTCCAGCCTTTTCACTCACCTGTCCCACGGTCCAGCAAATGCGGCCGCCCGAAGCCTCGATCCTCTTCCCTCTGGTCTCGGCCGTGCCGGCATCACTGGTGTGGGCACCCGGCTGTGACAGTTTGCAGCTTCACAGCCGGGTACGCACTGCGCATGCGCGAGTTGCGCTGCGTGTCTTGATTGTCCGACAATCTTCTGGGACCTCTGACATGTCCCAGAAGATTGCAGGGAGGGAGGGGGAGAGGAGAACTTCTGTTCAGGGCGCCGTGGCGCTCCGAGCAGAAGTGGGAGCAGGTACCTGTCAAAACTAGGTACCCGCTCCCCCCCCAAAAAAATGACATGCCAAATGTGGCATGTCAGGGGGTTATTACTACCTAAAACGGAAGTTCCACTTTTGGGTGGAACTCCGCTTTAAGAAATACTTAAATAACTGTTTCCTATTGCATAAAAATAAGTTGTTATAAGTTGGATTTCCAGATTTAAAGTGCAAGTAAACCCTCTTTGTTTTCAATCAAGGAAGCTGCCATCTTGGCCAGTTGCAATCTTCAACTACCATGATGCTGTACATGTGATCAGTTATGGCACCAGCCATTGAACGGTTTGACAGTTTAGTTCAGAGCACAAACAATGTGACAGTTACTTTCCCGGCATGTGCCGGGAATGTAACTGTTTTTTGAAACTGTTAAAACATATGGTTTACTTACGCTTTAAAACCAACTGTATCTTCTAAAAAATCTTCTCTAAAACCAGCAGTGATTAGAGCAGCTGCTGGGAACTTGAGGCAATAAATGAAAAACTGGTAAACTTTAACACTAAATAATTTCTCCCCCTACTCCTCAAAAAAAAAAAAAAAAAACTCTTTAGATTACATACACAATCCATAATGAATGCTGCTGCAAGACTTACCCACCTTACCAACCGTTCAGTGTCCTCCACCCCTCTCTGCCAATCCCTTCACTGGCTTCCACTCACCCAACGAATAAAATTCAAAGTGCTAACAATAGTTTACAAAGCCATCCACAACTCTGCCCCCAGCTACATCACTAACCTGATCTCAAAATATCAACCAAGCCGCTCTCTTCGGTCCTCCCAAGACCTCCTGCTCTCTAGCTCCCTTGTCACCTCTTCCCATGCTCGCCTCCAGGATTTCTCCAGAGCTTCTCCCATTCTTTGGAACTCTCTACCCCAATCTGTCCGACTGTCCCCTAATCTATCCATCTTTAGCCGATCCCTGAAAACCCTTCTCTTTAAAGAACCTACCCGGCTACTAACTAATAACACTGTTTCACTTGCTCCATCAGCTCATCCCCCACAGCTATTGCCTTTTGTATCAACTGACCCTCCCTTTTAGATTGTAAGCTCTAACGAGCAGGGCCTTCTGATTCCTTTTGTTCCAAATTGTATTGTAACTGTAATGTCTGCCTTCATTTTGTTAAGTGCTGCGCAAACTGTTGGAGCTATATAAATCCTGTATAATAATAATAATAATAATAATTACATACCTTAATGGCATTGAGCAGAAGATTCTTTTCTGTCTGTTTCTTCTTTTCAGTCTGTTTCATTTTCCTGGCATCTCTGTCTGCTGTCCTCTGTAAATAGAATAAGACTTTGGTATTCACTGTAAACTCCTTTTCCTGTAGTCCACTGATGGACACAGGACGTCCTATATCATTAGGTTAAACTGTTACCTACAGGATTTTTTGACTCTGGCATACAAACTATAGGCCAGCACAGGACAACCCATTCTACTACCAGTATGCCTCAGTTTTATAACAAAGCAACACTGAAAACATTAACATAAACATAGAGGGGTGACACCAATGTCCTCAATAGGATACAGGAAGTTTTAAAGCTTCAGGATGTCCAATAGCAGTCAAAATGATGGATAGGCAATATAGCAAACAAACAAGAATCAGGAGTAAAGCAGGACCTGGCTGTGAGAACAAAGCTTTAGAAAGGGCTTTCAACAGCTCACTGGTTAGGTCCTTGAATAAAAGGTGCATCCTCCATCTGTATGGTAGTCCCATTGTAAAGACAAAGAGGCTGGGTTCTTTCTGGAAACAGACCATTTCATAATGGCATAGAACTAGGTGGTTCCACAACTTTTATGCCTCCCATCCTGTTCTTGGACAATCAGCATCTCCTATGACACATTCTATTGTCATTAGATTTAGGTGTCTTCCCAATACTCATTAGAACTGAAGAAGTGGCTTGGATGAGCCGTGAAAACTTTTCAACATTACAGAACACGTCTACCAGCTAGATATTACAGAACAAATACTACCAGCTAGACCATGAGCTGGATAAATGAGAGCACTCACTGTCTTCTTTATAATGGCACCAAAATACAAAGCTTCAAAGCTGCCATTGTCCTCCAACTGTCTCATCCCAGAAGAGGTACTACAGCCTGCAGATTACACACGCCTCTCACCTGCAGTTTATCTGCCTTTGTTCTGGTTTCCACCAGCTTTTTCTCACTTGGGTTGATCCGTAAACCTTCATCGCACCACTTCAAAGCTTCTAAATAATTCTTTATTTCCATGTAGCATAAAACACCTGAAATACAGCAGAAAAATGGTCAGTACAAGGGCAAACCTTTGTTTGTTGTCTGTCTTCCTGGGACTGTCGCATCCTGACCACCGGGGTATTGCTGGAATATGAATTTCCTGCATTCTTCATATACAGTGCACCTGGAAAGTATTCACAGCGCTTCACTTTTTCCACATTTTACAGCCTTATTCCAAAATGGATTAAATTCATTATTTTCAAACTTCTACAAACAATACCCCATAATGACAATGTGAAAGAAGTTTATTTGAAATTTTTGCAAATTTATTAAAAATAAAAATATCCCATGTACATAAGTATTCACAGTCTTTGCTCAATACATTGTTGAAGCACCTTTGGCACCAATTACAGCCTCAAATCTTTTTTGAGTATGATGCTACAATGATGCTACAAGCTTGGGACACCTATTTTTGGGCAGTTTCTACCAATCTTCTTTGCAAATCCATTTTGAGATCTCTCCAGAGATGTTCAATCGGGTTCAAGTCTGGACCACCCAGGGACATCCACAGAGTTGTCCCGTAGCCACTCCTTTGTTATCTTGGCTGTGTGCTTAGGGTCTTGTTGTCCTGTTGGAAGATTAATCTTCTCCCCGATCTGAGGTCCAGAGTGCTCTGGTACAGCTTTTCATCAAGGATGTCTCTGTACATTGTTGCATTGATCTTTCCCTTGATCCTGACTAGTCTCCCAGTTGCCACCAACATGCTTTACTGTAGGGATGCTATTGGCCAGGTGATGAGAGGTGCCTGGTTTCCTTCAGACATGATGCTTGCCATTCAGGCCAAAGAGTTCAATCTTTGTTTCACCAGACCAGAGAATTTTGTTTCTCATGGTCTCAGAGTTCATGTGCCTTTTACTGGAGGAGTGGCTTCTGTCTGGCCATTTTACCATACAGGCCTGATTGCTGGAGTGCTGCAGAGATGGTTGTTCTTCTGGTAGGTTCTCCTCTCTCCACATAAAAACGCTGGAGCTCTGTCAGAGTGACCATTGGGTTCTTGGTCAACTCCCTAAGGTCCTTCTCCCCCCAATTGCTCAGTTTGGCCAGGCAGCCCGCTCTAGGAAGAGTCCTGGTGGGTCCAAACGTCTTCTATTTATGGATGACGGAGGCCACTGTGCTCATTGGGACCTTCAATGCTGCAGACATTATTCTGTACCCTTCCCCAGATCTGTGCCTCGATACAATCCTGTCTCAGAGGTGTACAGACAATTCCTTGGATTCATGGCTTGGTTTGTGCTCTGACATGCACTGTTAACTGTGGGTCCTTACATATACACAGGTGTGTGCCTTTCCAAAATCATGTCCAATCAACTGAATTTACCACAGGTGGATTCCAATCAAGTTGTAGAAAGATCTCAAGGATGATCAGTGGAAACAGGATACACCTGAGCTCAATTTCGAGTGTCATGGCAAAGGCTGTGAATATTTATGTACATGGGATTTTTTTTGTTTTTTATTTTTTTTAATAAATTTGCAAGGGTTTCAATCAAACTTCATGTTGTAATTATGGGTATCGTTTGTAGAATTTTTACAACAACAGAGAATTGAATCCATTTTGGAATTAGGCTGTAACATAACAAAATGTGGAAAAAGTGAAGCGCTGTAAATACTTTCCGGATGCACTGTATTCTTCTAAGGAACCCACAGCCAAATGTTAGTGACAATGTTACTGGCCTTTAATGGAGCCTGTATGAATTTATGTATATAAAGAATACAATACACAGGAAACACAAAGTTCAGCTTCCAAAAAATACATGCGTATTACTTGCTCAAACAATAGAAATACAGAAAGGAACGCCAGACCAAAACCAGAAGAAAAAGTCCAAGGTCATTTTACTTCTTGTATTAAAAAAAAAAAAAAGTAATATAAAAACAAGTCAATGCATTTCAGGGGCAACACCACTCCCTCTTCATCATGGCTGAACACAGGATAAAACTTGGATGGACTCTGAGAAATCAGTGACTATAAATGCTTCAGTTGCTGCTCAGGAACTGTTACTCCATGTTAGTCCTCCCACGTTTTATCCTGTGTTGAGCCCCGAGGAAGGGACAGTATGTTGCCCCTGAAATGTTACAAAAGGGACACGCTAGGTCTCTTCTGCATTAAAGTTATTTACCTGCCTGTCCGCTCCTGTACAGTGAGCTCACTGTACGAGTTCAGTAAAGCCAAGATGACTGAACCCCTGTGCATGCGCAGGAGTGACATCATCTCAGCCATCCAATGAAAGCAGCTGGCAATCTATGCCAGAAAGCTGGCCGCCTGAAGATGTCATTGGCCGATAGGGAGCTTCAGGATGCCATATCGCTGGAGTAAGGGTGAGTTTAGCTCCGCCTTATGGAAAGTTTATTCTCTTAAAAAAGAAAAAAAGGAGCACTTTGTCCTGCAGCAGTTCATTAATTAAACCAGCAGAGAGAAACATATCACCACCAAATGTCAGTTTATAATTATTTTGCAATGCAAATCAAAATTCACTGTGTGGCCATTCTAAATAATAATTTCCCAGAGTGACTAAATATCTCTGCTCTATGCACATTTCTATCATGGCAGCGACCATTTAACCACTTGCCGACCGCTCACTGAGCTGGTACTGCGGCAAAGTGGCTCGCTATTGTCCAGCGTTATTGTCTCGCTCCCGCTGTATTCAGACACAGCGGGAGTCGGGCCAGGGGAGGAGAGGTGGTGATCACCGCCGCTCTTCCCCAATCGTCGGGGATCGAGTGAGGAAATCCGCCCAATTGTGTAAACAAAGCAGGCGGATCTCCTAAGTGACAGACAGGGGCAGATTACAGGATTCAGCATAGCTGAACTTGCGATCTGTGTCTGTGTCACACAATCCTCTCCCCCCACACACGTCAGTAAGCATGAGGCATACATTTAACCCCTTGATCACCAATAAAGTTAACCCCTTCCCTGCCAGTGTCATTATTACAGTAACAGTGCATATTTATAGCACTGATTACTGTAGTAATGTCACTGGTACCCCCAAAAGTGTCAAAAATGTCAGTTAGGGGTCCGATCTGTCCGCCGCAATGTCGCAGTCCCGCAAAAAAAAAAAAAAAAAAAAAACGCAGATCGCCGCCATTACTAGTAAAAAAAAATAAACAATAAAAATGACAAATCTTTCCCGTAGTTAGTAGCTGCGAAACCAATCAAAATACGCTTATTGTGATTTTTTTACCAAAAATATGTTGCAGAAAACAAATTTTCCCTAAAATGTTAAAAAAAATTTATTTTTATTTTTTGGGAATGTTATATATCAGAATGTAAAAAATATTGTTTTTGTTTTTCATAATTGTCGCTATTTTTTTCAAAAATTAAAAATCGCACAGGTGATCAAATACCGCCAAAAGAAAGCTCTATTTGTGGGGAAAAAAAAGACATACATTTAATTTGGGTACAGCGTCGCACGACCGCGCAATTGTCCGTTAAAGTAACGCAGTGCCGAATCGCAAAATATAGCCTGGTCAGGAATGGGGTAAAATCTTCCGGTCTTAAAGCGGTTAAAAATATGCTCATTGAGGATTTTTTTGTCAAAGACATGTAGCTAAATACATTTTGCCCTAAATATATGACAAAAATTTAATATATTGGATATTTTTTAACTGTCAAAGTAGAAAATGGCAATTTTTTCGCAAGATTTTCGCTATTTTTTTATTAATATCGCAAAAAATGAAAAACGCAGAGGTGATCAAATACCACCAAAAGGAAGCTCTGTTTGTGAGAAAAAAAGGACGTACATTTCGTTTGGGTACAGGGTTGCATGACCGCGCAATTGTCAGTTAAAGTCGCGCAGTGCCAAGTTGCAAAAAGTGGCCTGGACGTAAAGCAGGAAAATCCTCCGGTGGTAAAGTGGTTAAACGGGACATTTTCAAAGAGCTGGTTTTCACTGACAATCACCCCGCAACAGTAGCATGAATGCAAAATGTAAATGTGATTTCCACATGTATGTACAGTGTTCAATAACATGTTGATATAGCTTTATATGTAGAGATCTGGGGAGAACAGTGTCCTCAGGGCAAGGCCGACACAGAGGCAGCCACCTCGGGTGCTGAGGTGCTAGGGATGCAGTTGAGGAGAGAGCCGAGTATCACCAGTCAAGCATTTTCTGGTAGAGTAAAAATATATGCTGTGAAATATTATAAATATTTAAAGAATAAAAAAAATAATTACCCCGAATTATGGCTTTTAGGTGGTCTGGTTTCTGTTTTCTTGCAGCAACTGCATCATTAAGAGATGAGCGGTAGTTACCTATGACGAAAGACATCAGCAGCTGAGTACAACACATTTCTGTGGCAGCAGAAGAGGTGACTGGTGGACTGCAGTGCCTTGGCAAACAGTTTGGGACCTTTTACTTTTCTACATTTGTTAACTACAACTACACCTGCAGTATTTAATACATTAGTAGCATATGGGTATCATCAGTAACACTTATTCTTCAACAGCTTGTGCCCTTAAATAACCATTACTAGTTAACGTAACCTTAACACTTAAAGTGGTTGTACAGATAAAAGTTTTTTTACCTTAATGCATCATTATCTGCAATAAGGTAAAACAATATAAAATAAAATCTTTAGTAGCCCCCCAAAAAAAACATACCCGAGCCGGATCTCCATCCAGCGCTGTGCACATCTGCAGCATCTCTCCTCTCCCCTGTTTCACAGGCTTAGCTGAACAAAAAACAGTGAGCAGAAAGCCAAGGCAGCCCGTGTGTCTGAATAGGTGCAAACAGCCCAGCTCCAGAGCAAGACTGCATGAGTGCCCCCATAGGAAGTGGGGAACACTAGAAAAAGCGGTTAGGTGCTGCTCTGTGCAAAGCCACTGCACAGAGCAGGCAAGTATGACATGTTTATTTAAATGAAAAAATGTAAGGCTTTACAATCACCTTAAAAAGCATAACTTAAAAATGAGCTATTGACATTTAACCTTAACACTTTGCCTAACACTCAAATTGAACTCTCCCAATAACCTTAAAGAGGAACTGAATTCTGAAAGCGGTACCCCAAAAAGACGGAGTAAAAAGACTAGTCACCAACATTGCCCGTGGTCTCCCTGCAAGGATTTTTCCCTTCTAACCTACCTTACCACTGTACCCCTGTGAGGAGTTGGCCAGCTGGGTAGAGGCTGGGCTCTGTATCCTCATGTCATTGCCTTCAGCAAGAACAAAAGGGAGCAACACAGCAGTGACATCACCAAACCTCACTCCAAGTCTCCTGAGCCTAGAGGCAGCACTACCTTAGTCTCATACTGCAGATATACAGCTATGAGGCTACAGGTATTGGAGTGCCTAGGCACACTCACATACCAGAAGTTCATTGCTATTTTTTTTTTTAGAGGAAATCTATACAAAAGGTACATTTTCAGGGTACTGCTAAAGCACGGTTAACATTTTTAAATTGCCCCTATAAAATGGAAAGCCTTAGCATTTTGAATTGAGGTCTCTTTAAACTGGAAACTAATCCTGTATCCTATTAACCATACAAAGGTGCCTGGATGTGGCTTCACACGTGTTTGCAATTATTTTCAACAAAAATTTCTGTTTTTAACCTGAAATTAAATTAATAAATGAAATCACTGAAATAAAAAAAAAGTTTTTATTAGATGGGGGGTGGAATGGGGAATTGTATATTGCTCTATAGATCTGGACTCTGGACCCGTGCCTCTGTACATTTGCTAGATTACAAATTAATCTGAGTGGTTGCCATTATTCCCCATAAGTGCCACAGACAGTAATAACAACATGACAGTAGTCATATGCTCTCCAAAACATTAAAAATGGCTGGATTTCCATTTAAAGTCCAGCCAAACTTTTTGGATTGCATAATCCTTTAACCTACCTAAATAAAACTGTGCTGCCGCCCTGTTGGTGTACAGGACCGCATTCAGCTCCTGGTCCTTGCTGTTTTTCTTGATTCCCTCTGTATATGCCTCAATGGCTTTCTTGTAATTCTTCTCTTTAAAATGGTCATTGCCCTCTTCTTTGCAGGATCTGGCCAGTTCTGTTGCAGGAACACAGACAGTGATTGTGAAGAAGATATGAACACTCAGCTAAAAGAATGATCAGAGTAACTTGTGGATAAAAACTACATTACAATTCATGACATAGGCAAAGGTTTCAGAAAAATATCATTTGTTCCATGTAGTCATCATGCACAAAGCAATTCTAGTTCATACTCATTGTTACCATGCATAATAGGGGATTACAAAGAAATACAGTTTATCAATAGAATTTACTTTCATATGTACACGAGTACTGAGTACTTAAGGAGATCTCAAGTCAAAAATGGATTGCTTCCCTACAAATGCTTTTAAAAGCACTCCTGGTGCAACCATCTTACTGATTCTCCACTGTTTCTGAGTTTGTTCACAGCGATGGCCACATTCTGCATGAGGCAGGGGCACTGACTGGCTGCTGTCTGGAAGGGTTGTGTTCAGTATCAAGTAGAGGTATTGGATTGGCTGATACCTGCTGATTACCCTCTATATCCTGGTCTAGCCATTGGGTAGGATAGATCCTGCGTGAGGCAGAAGCACTGATTGGCTTCCGATGACGCTTTCCTCACCATTGACAGGCTGCCTCTGTCTAAGCAGCCATTCTGTGCCTCGATATATATATGGAACCAAGTGGGTCAAAAAAGTATATAAGACCCTTTATCACTTTATTATACTTTAGGAGCAAGGGGGATGAGGTTTAAGGTATGCTTTAATAAGACTGTACTGTGGGTTAAAAATTAAAACCTGGTAAGGTAATCAGTAAAAGATTTTATTGCTGACAGATTCCTCATGTTGAGCTGGCTGAGCGGTAGAGCAGACCAATGAAGTATCGCATATAGATGTGTTGTGTTTGCCCTGTAACTAGGACTCCACAAAGCAGCCAGAAAATTAGCAACCTCCAGACCTGGGTGCCGGTCTTGGCTCAGCCATGCTGACAAGGCCCCTTAACCACTTCAGCTCCAGGTTTTATCCCCTTTGTAACAAGACCATTTTTTGCTATTCGCCATTGTACTACTTTAACTGATAATTGCCTGGTCATGCAGCACTGTACCAAAACAAAATTTATATCAAATAGAGCTTTCTTTTGCTGGTATTTGATTACCATTGTTTTTTATTATTTCTTGCTTTATAAATGGAAAAAAAAAGACCGAAAATTTTCAAATGAAAATATTTTCTACTGTTATAAGGCATATCCAATTAAAAATATTAAAAAATCTAAAATTCTTCAGAAATTTTGGCCAGAATGTATTCTGCTACTGTGAATCCTTAAGTTTTCTTGGCTGCTGCAAAGTTTCAGCTCCCTTCTTAAATTTTCTATAGGAATAAAAGGTCTGGAGACCGACTAGGCCACTCCATGACCTTAATTCTTCTTCTTTAGCCACTCCTTTGTTGCCTTGGCCGTATGTTTTGGGTCATTGTCATGCAGGAAGACTCATTAATTACCCATCTTCAGTGTTCTGGCTGAGGGAAAAAGGTTCTCATGTAAGATTACACAATACATGGCCCCATCCATTGGCTCCTCAATGCAGCAAAGTTGGCCTGTATCTTTAACAGAGAAATAGCCCCAAAGCATAATGTTTCCACCTCAGTGCCTGACTGTAGGGATGGTGTTCTTTAAAGTCATAGTCAGCATCTTTCTTCCTCCAAACACGGCGAGTCAAGTTAATGCCAAAGAGCTAATTTTTTCTCATCTGACCACAGCACTTATTCCCAATCCTTCTCCAATTTAGATGTTCATTGGTAAACTTCAAACGGGCCTGTACACGTGCCTTCTTGAGAATGGGGACCTTGCAGGATTTCAATACATGGTGGCGTATTGGGTTACCAATGTTTTTTTGGGTGACTGTGGTCCCAACTGCCTTGAGATCATTCAGAAGCTCCTCACGTGTAGTTCTGGGCTGATCCCTCACTTTTCTCAAAATCATCCTTACCCCCATGAGGCAAAATCTTGCATGGAGATTCAGACCGAGGGCGAATAATGTTTTTTTGTATTTTTTCCATTTGCAAATAATGTTGTCTCCTTCTCACCAAGCTTCTTGCTGATGGTCTTGTAGCCCATTCCAGTCTTGTGTAAGTCTACAATCTTGTCCCTGACATGCTTTGTTAGCTCTTTGGTCTTGCCCATGATCGTGAGGTTTGAATGAAAGAAAGATTCTGTGGACAGGTGTCTTTTATGCACAAAAGTTGTCGTAAGAGAACCTTCCTAAATTGACAGGACTAATCTGTGTACCACATGAGCACAAACTGTAGGTAGACTGTGGGAGCCGGAGGCCTTCGGTCATGAGCACTTTGTGATCGATCCTGTGATATGCTGTAAAGGTCTTTGGTGTATCTTTTTTTTTTCCATTTTATGCTATTATGGCAGACTATTGGGATTGTTGTACCACTGTTTAATGTCTTTGTTACTCACTTTTGTACTCTAAAACGTTTTTCAATAAAAACCATTGAAAAAGACTGTGGGAGCCAGAATTATTGTTGGTTGGTAGGGGATCAAATACTTATTTTACTCACTAAACTGCAACTCAATTATAACATGTATCATGTTTTTTTTCTGTATTTTTGGTTGATATTCTGTCTCTATCATTTAAAATACACCTTTGATAAAAGTTATAGACCCTTAATTTCTTTGTAAGTGGGCAAACTTACAAAATTTGCAGGGATCAAATAATTATTTCCCCACTGTACCATACCAGGCTGATGCCCCTGGAAACTGGAAATCACAGAAGTAGGCACATGGCGTCAACGTCCCGCCTCGTCCAATCAGGGAACGCTTTGCATTCATTCAAAAGATGCAAAGCATTCTCTGAATGACGCCTGTGCTGAGCAGTTGACCTCCTGTGATTAGAATGCTGCAGGGCAGCTGCTCGGTACAGGACGTAGAAGTCAGTGGGGATCACTGGAGCAGTGGTACCCACTTCATTGATTTCCAGCTTCTAGGGGCATTGGCCAGGTGTGGTATATTCATAGTTACACTGGTCAAAGCTGGGCCAATGCAACTATGTATAAAATTATTCTTGGAACTATTCTTTAACAAAAAATAATAATTTAAGGAAAGGAAACTGCTGCAACTAAGCATTTTAAATACTTCAGTTTTCTGTGCTTTTACATTTCAAATCTGTAAAGAAAAGCGCACGCAACCTCGGGCAATAACGCTTTAATAAAGGACAATAACACAGTACATTGGAATTGCACTCACACTTTTCCTTTAAGACAATCGCTTTACAGCATTCCAACAGGAGCTACTCGCTCCTCCCGTCCCTCCAGATGGTGACTCTGCGGTCTCCTCATCCGCGGCTGCCACCGCTGTATCCCCGCTCTCCTTCACTTCCTGTGTTGCCTGGTCACCGGATGCCGGTTCTAGTGCGCCTGCGCACTATACCAACGTGATCTACAGCGCCTCAGGAGAGCCTCAGCCAAAGCCGGAGCCACAAGTTGTACGGAGCTGCGAGGTGGGGGATTCAAGACACGGGTGCACTGCCTCTGCTGTTACTATGTTACTTACTAGTCCATAGTAACAGCAGAGGCAGTGCACCCGTGTCTTGAATCCCCCACCTCGCAGCTCCGTACAACTTGTGGCTCCGGCTTTGGCTGAGGCTCTCCTGAGGCGCTGTAGATCACGTTGGTATAGTGCGCAGGCGCACTAGAACCGGCATCCGGTGACCAGGCAACACAGGAAGTGAAGGAGAGCGGGGATACAGCGGTGGCAGCCGCGGATGAGGAGACCGCAGAGTCACCATCTGGAGGGACGGGAGGAGCGAGTAGCTCCTGTTGGAATGCTGTAAAGCGATTGTCTTAAAGGAAAAGTGTGAGTGCAATTCCAATGTACTGTGTTATTGTCCTTTATTAAAGCGTTATTGCCCGAGGTTGCGTGCGCTTTTCTTTACAGATTTGAATTGTTTTGATCCGCCCCCCCCCCCCCGGTGGAGTGAGAGAGGAGCAGCAGCAACCAGGACATTTCAGCCAAAAAAACATACAAACAAAGGAGGTGAATACATGGACAGCGCCATGGGCTGGTGAAGTACTCCTCTTTGTACTTGTTGCATATCAGCATGTGCAGGATCTGTCCTTTTTGACTGTGCTTTTACATGCAATTTAAGTTGGTGGCAGGCTGTATTTAAGGTAAATGTCTTTTAATAGCTTCCTAAACATTTTATACTACCTTCAGGATCGTCAGTCAAAATCGACTGCAGACAAGCCAGCTCCGGGGTTTGCTCTCCATTGACCTCATCTGGAGCTTTCTTCATGAACATGGGAATCTTATCAAATTCCTTCAAGGAATGCAAAAAACACTCATAAATCTCACAATAAATCACCTATTTACCATTACAGAATATTTCATAATGATCTCTCTCGGTTTATGTGTACCTATATACAAAAAAAATTGGGATTGCACAAGAGAACTGCTATTTGCACTGAACAAAGGTCAGCAATCTACAGTAACCGATCAGATTTTAATTAACTGCAGTTAGATCTGGTAAGTTTTTGTAAATACACGGCTTCACCAATGTCTAAAATTTCTGTTTGAAGGAGTCGAGTGGAAAATTGAAGGACGAAAATCACCTGCATCCAATCAGATGCAGTTACTGTTTAGGTATTTTAAAAGTGGCTAATATTGGCTTTCAGAATAAAATAGCCCACAGCAAAAGATTTGTCCTTCCATGGTATTTTCATGGATGAAGGAATCTGATATATTAAAAGGGGTTTCCAAACACCAGACATTAAGGCTCCGTTCACATCTAGGCGTTTTGGGGCGTTTTTGGGGCGTTTTTCTGCTCTAGGATAAGCTCTCAAAACGCCCAACAAGACAAATCCTATTCATTTCAATGGCCCCTGTTCACATCTGAGCGTTTTGACGCTGTATACAAAACGCCCAACGCTCAAAAAAGTACATGAGCTTCTTTTTGGGCAGATTACAGGCGTTTTCCATTGATCTCTATTCAATCTAAAAACGCCTGCACAAAAATCGCGGTAAAAATCGCGGTAAAAAACGCCGCAAAAATCGCGGTAAAATCGCGGTAAAAAACGCGCGAAAAACGCTACGCTCAGGTGTGAATGTAGCCTTACTAACACTGGTGAACACAATACCTGATACAGCTGTGCATAGTAACCAATTAGCTTCTAGGTTTTAGTCCTGGTTCACACCATTGCGACTCGTCATGCAATTTGACAGATTCAGCCAGAGACTATTTATGGCAATGAAACCGTTCCTATCACCGCAGCTCATGTCGCATCGATTATGGAAAAGGTTTGTGCATTACTTTTGACAATTTAATTGCTACTTACATAGACTTCTATTATAAGAAGTTGCAATGAAATCGCCAGTGCAAATTGCACTGATATGCAGCTTTGAAATTGGGCTGACATAGCGTGATTTCAAAGCCACACCATTGTGAACTTAATGTTAAAGCTTAATTGAACAAGCTGTAGTTAGAAGCTGATTGGTGTACAATCTGGAACCAGTTTTAGTAATACCGCCTTCCCCATGTTAAAAGTTCAAGAAAGGCTGCTGCAGAGGCTGAATGACACAGCTGCTTTTTTCCCTCCCAATAGAAGTCCTGCTGTGCAAGAGATTATAGGAAAACAATCGCAAAGTTGACCATGCACTAGAACAATTACCAACAAATGTTCGTACAAACATTTGTACTAAGAAAAATTCTCACCAGTACATTCAATGATTTGACAAAGGTTGTTCAAAAGTACTTTTCAATTTTGATTCTAACATTCAATTTTGGAATAAATGTCATTTCCTGAATGAAAACCACATTCAATGCTCCCTCAGTCTTTTCCGTCACTGCAGTTTAAAAAGAAAACCAATTTGAACATGCAAAGAGATTGAAAACTAAATGAGCATTGCTGAAACAAATTTCTTCTAGTGTACAGTGGTGATCGAAAGGTAAAAATTTGTATTAATGTGCATAAAGAAACAATCCATGACACTGGCAGGTCTCAGCCTTGCAAAGGGGGCAGTGCATGCTATAAATTCTGCAGGGTGCCCAAACTTTTGCAGACGCCATTTTTTTTTTATTTTCTGTAATTTTGAAAGTGTCAATGATGGAAATAAAATCTAACTTTTGTTGACATATTATAAGAATGTCTAATCTGTAATTTGATGCCTTTTGGAGATTTTTCTATCTTTCCTTGGCTTCTTTATGCACATTAATACAAATTTTTACCTGGGGTGCCCAAACTTTCGATCACCACTGTATGGTCAGTTTTAATCAGATACAGGTGATTTGGACATCTATTGGGTAAAGGGACCCCCGCTGTACTTACCTTCATAGGTGATGAGCTGACAGTGCCCACACAGCCAGTGTAACGGTTCAGGAATTTGAAACCTCCCCTCTCCTCTCCTCTGCTGGGCTTCCATAACAGATTACAGCGATTCTGACTAATCAGCCCCGGCACAGAGAACTGCTCTAATCTAAGGGTCATTTTTTCTGAAAAGGTGAGCTCACCACTTTAAAAAGCCTCATTTAGGGTTTTTGTACCGATTATTTATCTGGATTTATGTTTTTGTGCAAGTTAAGTTGGTCATACACTAGCCGAAAACTCGTTCTAACTAATTTTCGAAAAATGAAAAATCGGCCATGACAGCAGACGATCGTGCCATCATGTAATGACCAAATTTTGAACGATAAATCGTTCAATGGACGTTTTTCGTTCGGTTTGTCACAAATGCCGAGTGCAAACACTTTGGTTGAGAAACACATTAACCTTTCAATTCATCGTTCGTTCGGCAGAATTTTCCAAACTGTTCCTTCGATTTTTTGGCTCTGAAAAGTTAAAAACTATTTTCTATTTGTGCCCATTAACTGGAGGAAAAACAAATAATCGGACCAAATGCCAGATTTTCAAACGATTTTCGGCTAGTATATGGCCAGCATTAATCTTTAAAGCTGAACTTCATATATGGCTATTTTTGCAGTTATTTTGATCCAGCTTTGACCAATGTAAGTATGAGCCATACCTGGCCGATCCCTGTGACCAATGTAAGTATGAGCCATACCTGGCCGATCCCTGTGACCAATGTAAGTATGAGCCATACCTGGCCGATCCCTGTGACCAATGTAAGTATGAGCCATACCTGGCCGATCCCTGTGACCAATGTAAGTATGAGCCATACCTGGCCGATCCCTGTGACCAATGTAAGTATGAGCCATACCTGGCCGATCCCTGTGACCAATGTAAGTATGAGCCATACCTGGCCGATCCCTGTGACCAATGTAAGTATGAGCCATACCTGGCCGATCCCTGTGACCAATGTAAGTATGAGCCATACCTGGCCGATCCCTGTGACCAATGTAAGTATGAGCCATACCTGGCCGATCCCTGTGACCAATGTAAGTATGAGCCATACCTGGCCGATCCCTGTGACCAATGTAAGTATGAGCCATACCTGGCCGATCCCTGTGGAACCTCACTTATTGCTGGGTAAGCAACCATCTATGTTCACAGTACGGCAGGGCAGCCACTTGGCTCTGGACCCAAAAGCTAGTGGGATCGGCTATGTATTCGCACAACCAGGGTTGCACCAATACCGACACCCGTATCGGTGCTGATACTAAGTATTTGCGCAAGTACACTTCTACTCGCGCAAATGCTCCGATACCTAAAACCAATATCTTTGCGGTGCAATTTGAGCCCATACAAAACGAATGGGCTAAAATCGCACTGCAAAGAACCGCATGTGATTTGAACAGGAATGCAGTGCGATTCCTGTCTGAATCACATGCAGTTTCTCGCACCCCTCCTGTATGAACTCAAGCTTGTCATAGTGACTTCAGCCTGGGTTCACACAGGAGTGGCGCGGGAAGCCGCATGCAATTTGGACAGGAATTACCCCACATTCCTGTTCAAATCTAATGTGATTCTTTGCATTGCAATTTGAGCCCATGCATTTTGTATGGGCTGAAATCGCACTGCAAAGGTATTAGTAATTGGTATTTGTGAGTACTGAAGTACAAGTTACAGTACTCAAACTCGCTGGTACAAAAAAAAAAAAAAAAACAGATATTAGTGCATCCCTGGGCACAATTCATACAAACATTGGTCAAGGCTGGGCTTATGTAACTATGCAAAATAAGCCATATCTGGAATTCAGCTTTACCGTACCATACAGACTGTCTATAGCACAGCATTAAGGTCTGAATTATATTTGTGTCTCTACAGAGCTTACTTTCAAAGGAAAAGTTTCTCTGCATATAAGAGCCAATCAAATTTCACCTTTCATCTTTCATTACTTAGGTAGCACAATGGCTAAATGGTTAGGACTTCTGCCTAGCAGCACTGGGGTCGTCAGTTCAAATCCCAGCCATGGCACTACTGAATGTATTTTGCATGTTCTCCCTCCGGGTACTCCAGTTTCCTCCTACACTCCAAAGAGGGTAGATTAAATGGCTTCTGTCTAAATTGACCCTACTATGTGTATGTATGGATGTGAGTTAGGGACCTTAGATTGTAAGCTCCTTGAGGACGGGGACTGATGTGAATCTACAATATATATGTGCAAAGCACTGCGTAAATTATTGGCACTATATATTTAAAAAAAAAAAAATTATATATATATATATATATATATAAAGGTTTCTATCATTTAGTACACCTCGTCTTTATTAAACAAAACCCAGAATCTTACCTCCTCCCATCGTTCTTCATTAAAGGCTCCCTTGTATTTATGGGTGCGGAATTTTTCCATAAACTGCTCCATGGTTTCATCTTCCTCTTCTGGCTTAGGATCCATGGCCACAACTAAAGATATAAGCAGGATAATTCTGAGGGTCCATGTAGTACTACAATGTACATCCAGCCAGTAAAGTGTCCTCTACTAGACAAGGCTATGGTTGGCAATTGTAGTAGAAATGTTAAGATGACCATACACAATACAATCTGATTGTACAATCCCTTTTAGATCTACCGCCAGCCATGTAATGCAAGAGCCAGTCTGATTTAATACAAATGCAATGAATAGTTTAGGTTTGTCCCCATATTACATAGTTTTGGTAAGTCTAAAGGAGATTGACAATTTCCTTGAAGCGTGTATGGCCAGCTTTAGGTCATAATGCAAAGTGTATCTTGTTCCTATAGTACATAGGCACTTTCCCTAGCTGTTATCAGGCCAGCAATGGCAGCACCCATGTTTCTCTATGGCATGTCCAAACTCCAGGCAAAGCTTTCTACTATTACAGAGCAAGAAAGGGATACAGCCCCTGGAAACTTTTTATTGCTGCCTGTGTCTCTATAGAGGAGTTTTTCCCTCTTTTCTGGTCAGGACAGGAAGTGATGGGACATTTCTCCAATGGGGACACAGATAACAAATACACATTTTTATAAAGTGAGGAGGGGGGGGGGGGGGGGTCAGAACTTCTGACAATGTTTTTATTGCTGTGTGTGTCTTCTTGTCCTGGTGACAACACCATTCCTTGTACTGGCATAACAGCCAGAAATAAAGACCTGTTAAAAAATGTAAAGTGTATCTATAGCCTTTTATAGCTTTGGATGGAATGGGGAAGAATTACAATCCTTGTTCTACTGCTATACGGGCCATGTTGCACATTTCCTTCACTTCCTGTCTGGTAAAAGAAGGTGTCACCAGGGCAAGAAGTGAGGGGAAAATCTCTCTAGTGGAGCCCCAGATAGCAGTAAAAACCTGACAGACTCTAAATTTTCCCCACTCTTTCCCAAACTAGAAAAAATAAAGCTATGTCCTAAGATATGACTGTAGCTAGGCTTTAAAACTGCCATGTCATGCAAATCTTTTAATAACTGATAAAAGGTACAAAAAAAAAAAATTGTAAAATAAATAATAATAATTGTAAAATAAATGTACCTACACACAGTGTGAGGATCTGTCTAACTGATCAGAGTTATAGACATTCAATCAGCCTCTCACACTCCACAACAATTGGGTGACCCTGATGAACTTGCCATCTGAAACCCATGTTTGGTCAAACTAAAATAGGACACAAGAGCTGCAAAGCCTGGAGGCCAGTAAGTAGTAAGTCCTGGCTGGGACTTGTAGTCCCACCCTCTCCGGTCACAGCTGATCTATACATGTAAACAAACAGCTAATACTTGTAAGTGTATTCCCCTGATCAAAACCGCGTCTTCTTGCTGGGACTTTTAGTCCTTCACTCTGCCGCCACAACTGACCTATAGATGTAAAAAAAATAGCTGATAACTGTAGGTGTAATCCCCTGATCCAAGTAGTGAGCGCAGGCTGAGACTTGTAGTCCCACACTCTCCTGTCACAGATGACCTATACATGTAAACAAACAGCTGATACCTGTAAGTGTATTTCCCTGATCAAAACTATGATTCCTTGCTGGGACTTGTAGTCCTTCACTCTCCAGCTACAGCTGATCTATACATGTAAACAAATAGCTGATAACTGTAGATGTAATCCCCTGATCCAAGTAGTGAGCGCAGGCTGAGACTTGTAGTCCCACACTCTCCTGACACGACTAGCCTCTGTACTGTATGTAAACAATAGCTGACACATGTGGGTGTAATCCCCTGAGCCACATAGTGAGTGTTAGCTGGGACTTGTAGTAAGTACTGGCTGGAACTTGTAGTCCCACACTCTTCAGCCACAAACATGGCTTACACATGTAAATAAACAGCTGATACCTGTAGGTGTAATCTCCTACTGTGCATAGTGAGTGCTGGCTGAGACTTGTAGTCCTACACTCTCCAGTAACAACTGACCTATACATGTAAACAAACAAGCATATACCTGTAGGCGAATTCCCCTCATTGCAGCAGTGAGTGCTGGCTGAGACTTGTAGTCCCACAATCTCCAGTCACACCTGATCTATACATGTAAACAAGCAGCTAATGCCTGTATATATAATCCACTGATCTAAGCAGTGAGTGCTGAGACTTGTAGTCTTACATTCTCCAGACACAACTATCCTACACATGTAAACAATAGCTGACACATGAAGGTGTAATCCCCTGATCTAAGTAGTAAGTACTGGCTGGAACTTGTAGTCCTACACTCTTCACCCACAGACATGGTTTACACATGTAAATAAACAGCTGATACCTGTAGGTGTAATCTCCTGCTGTGCATAGTGAGTGCTGGCTGAGACTTGTAGTCCTACACTCTCCAGTCACAACTGATTTATACGTGTAAACAAGCAGCTGATACCTGTAGGTTCAATCCCCCCATCTAAGCAGTGAGTGCTGGCTGAAACTTGTAGTCCCACACTCTCCAGCCCCATCTAGCCTACACATGTAAACAGCTGAGATCTGCAATGTAATCCCCTGCTGTGAGTAGGGAGTGCTGGCTCACACACTCCAGCCACAGCTGACCTATACATGTAAACACACAGCAGATCCCTGTAGGTGTAATCCCTGATCTGATACGCAGTCCCCATACACACAGCGTACCTTCAGCAGCTCCCCTGTCACACTCTTCTCTACTTCCGGTTCTGGGTCCTCCTTTCTCCACGTGCTTCCGGTAGTGCAGCACACTCTCTCTTCCCCAACATGTGTCCGGTGTGAGCTTCCGGGTTGTGTTATCCTTGGCAGTGCCGGGAGGACAGAGCAGAGTGTATGGTGAGTGTGACAGTAGAGGGGGAGAGCTCTGTGCTGGGATGGTCTGTCTACCTGCTGCATTCTGTTCATTACAGGGACTTCCTCTCACCTCCAGTCATTTGTCTTTTTCCAGCTTCAGAATGGAGGAGGTCTGATGTATGACAGGGAGCTCTTCTCTTCTCTTCCCCAGTTATATATGGCAGTGAAAAAGTTCTGACAGGATTTGCCCCTCTTAATGACAAGGCCATTTTTTCAATACGGCACTGCGCTGCTTTAACCACTTTACAACCGGAGGATTTTGCTGTCTTCCGTCCAGGCCACTTTTTGCGATTCGGCGCTGTGCGACTTCAACTGACAATTGCGCGGTCGTGCGACGCCGTACCCAAACGAAATTTACGTCCTTTTTTTCCCACAAACAGAGCTTTCTTTTGGTGGTATTTGATCACCTGTGCGATTTTTACTTTTTGCGCTATAAACAAAAAAAGAGCGTTTATTTTGAAAAAATAACAATATTTTTCACATTTTTTTATATGAAATTCCCCCCAAAAAAGATGTAAAAACCAATTTTTTTAAAAGTTTTTGGCCAATTTGTTTTATGCTACATATGTTTGGTAAAAAAAATCGCAATAAGCGTATTTTGATTGGTTTGCGCAAAAGTTATTGCGTTTACTAACAAAGGGAAAGATTTCTGTCATTTTTGGTGTTTTTTTTTTAACGCGTAATGGCGGCGATCTGCGATTTTTTTTGCGGGACTGCGACATTGCGGCGGACAGACCGGACCCCTGACTGACATTTTTGACACTTTTGGGGGTACCAGTGACATTACTGCAGTAATCAGTGCTATATATATGCACTGTTACTGTAAAAATGACACTGGCAGGGAAGGGGTTAATTTTATTGGAGAGGGAGGGGTTAATGTATGCCTGGTGCTTACTGACGTGTAGGGGGGGAGGTGACTGAGTGATTCATGGACAGATCGGATGTCCAGCTATGCTGAACAGTCCGATCTGTCACTCCCTGTCACTATGGAGATCCGCCCGCTGTGCGGATCTCCAGACTCGATCCCCGACGATCGGGTAAGAGCAGCGGCGATCGCCGCTGCTCCTCCCCTGGCCCGACTCCCGCTGTGAATGAAAACAGCGGGAGCGAGCCTCCGGCGGCGCGCAAGCGCCGCCCAGAAGGGGAGGAGTCCAGTCACGTTAATACTACGTGGCTGGACGGGAACGAGCCACTCTGCCGCAGTAGTATTACTGTGAGCGGTTGCAGAGTGGTTAACCACTTAAGCCCCGGAAGATTTTACCCCCTTCCTGACTAGGCCCTATTTTGCGATTCGGCACTGCATGAATTTAACGGAAATTTGCGCGGTCGTGCGACGCTGTACCTTAACAAATTTGACGTCCTTTTTTTCCCACAAACAGAGCTTTGTTTTGGTGGTATTTGATCACCTGTGCGATTTTTTTGATCACGCGCTATAAACAAAAAAATTGCGACAATTTTGCAAAAACAACAATATTTTTCACATTTTTTATATGACATTACCAAAAACAAAAATGTAAAAATCTAATTTTTTTAACATTTTTGGCCAATTTGTTTTCTGCTACATATGTTTGGTAAATAAAAATCGCAATAAGCGTATTTTGATTGGTTTTCACAAAAGTTATCGCGTTTACTAACTAAGGGAAAGATTTTTGTCATTTTTGTTGGTTTTTTTTTTTAACGAGTAATGGCGGCGATCTGCGATTTTTTTTATTTTTTATTTTTTGCGGGACTGCGACATTGCGGCGGACAGATCGGACCCTTGACTGACATTTTTGACACTTTTGGGGTTACCAGTGACATTACTACAGTAATCAGTGCTATACATATGCACTTCTACTGTAAAAAATGACACTGGCAGGGAAGGGGTTAACTTTATTGGAGAAGGAGGGGTTAAGTGTGTCCCTAGGGGCGTGCTTCTAACTGTGCAGGGATGTGGCTGTTTGTGTAACAGCAGAGATCTACGATCCTACATAGCAGGACCGTATGATCTCTGCTGTTACACAGGGGAGAATGACAGGCGGCTTTGTTTACATTACATTCTGCCTCTGCCATTCTCCCTCTGTAACTGACGATCGCGAGTGACCGGCGGACATCGGGTCCGCCGGTCACTCGCGCTGAGGTGTCCGTGAACGAGCGGGGGCGGGAGCGTGCCTCCGGCGGCGCGCGCTCGCCCCCTATTGGCTCACAGGCTAGTGACGTACCCATAGGTCACTTTGCCTGCACGGGGCTGACCGCCACAGTATATGTACTTGCGGCGGTCGGCAAGCGGTTAACCACTTTCAGACCGGGCCTTTTTCTGAGGCTTGTTGTTTACAAGTCAAAAATGTTGTTTTTTTTTTTTTTGCTATAAAATTACATAGAACCCCCAAATATTATTTATATATAAATAAATATATATATATATATATATATATATAATATAATTTTTTTTTTTTTTTTTTTTTTAGCAGAGACCCTAGAGAATAAAATGGCAGCTGTTGTAATAATTTTTATCACACCGTATTTGCGCAGTGGTCTTACAAACGCAATTTTATTGAATTAAAAGTAAGAAAACAGTAAAGTTAGCCCAATTAGTTTCGTTACGCAGAGTGAATAGATACCCAACATGTCATGCTTCAAAATCGCGTACGCTCATGGAATGGCGACAAACATTGGTACCTAAAAACCCCCATAGATGACACTTTAAAAATTTCTACAGGTTACCAGTTTAGAGTTACAGAGATCTAGGGCTCAAATTATTGCTCTAGCGCTAATGAACGCGGTGATACCTCACATATGTAAACATTGTTTACATATGTGGGCGTGACTTGCGTATGCGTTCGCTTCTGCGCGAGAGCTAACGTGACGGGGCGCTTTAATTTTTTTTTCCTATTTATTTTATTTTTACACAGTTTTTTTTTTTTTTTTTTAAGAAATTTTGATCACTTTTATTCCTATTACAAGGAATGTAAACATCCCTTGTAATAGAAATAGGCAGGCCAGGTCCTCTTTAATATGAGTCCTGGGGTCACAAAAACCTCAGATCTCACATCTACACTAAAAAAGAAAAAAAAAGTAATTTTTTTTTTTTCATATTGGAAAAAAAAAAGGGCTCTTTAAATCGCTTTCAAGGAAGCGACATATGACATGGCTCCGGTCCTCCAAGGCCAAAGAGTCGAGTGAGGGCCATCTTGCCCTCATTCGACTTCCTGCCTGAGGGGAGAGCAGATCGGATATTTTTCCCTGCTACCGGCAGGTTCGGTAAGCGGGGAAAATGACCTTGGAGGGGGGGCCACCTCTACCGTCGCCCATAAGGGTGATCTTGCGGTGAATCCTCTGCTGGGACCACCGTTATGTTAAAGTGGACCGCCCGCAGTTTAAAAAAATACCAGGGTTATGGCATCTATCTGCTGCCATATCCCCAGTATTTAACGTCAAAGTACCGACGTAAAACTGCGGCAGGCGGTTCAAAAGTAGATAACTGACAATTAATTACCAAACATTATATATTTTTATAAAGCAGAGGCCCCACAGAACAAAATGGTGGGTGTTGCAGTTTTTTCTGTCACACGGTGTTTGCGCAGAGATTTTCCAAACACAATTTTTTCCAAACACTTTCCAGCCCTCCCATGTTAAGGTTGTATTTGTGGACACAGAAGGGCTTTTCAGGAACACCAGTCACTGTTGCAATTTGGACTGTTGTATCTACGTGAATGGAGGACAGAGCGAAAACATTCCGTGTGTCCCTCCACTTCACTGCAAGAAATCTATTACACTTCAAACAAGTCGGGAATCTGCAAGCCGTTGGGAAAGCCCCAGCAATTAGGTTGCTCGGTGCCACGTGTGCAAATTCCAGCATCAAAAATGTGACTAAAAAGTGGCACGCTTGTGTAATAACTGTCCACGTATAAATGGTACCCCTTTCCAAATAAGGGTGACACCAAGTCCCAAACAATTTTCGTTGCTCCCTATGTAGTCTGGGCAGTTGGGGGGGGTTTCACATTGCTATCTTTTCCCTCTGTTGCCCTGTCACAGAGCTTATACATCTTGACCCCATATCTGGCATGCTTGCTGGGGAGAAACTGTTTGAAAACCAGACGGCCAGAAAATTTAAAGAGGAGTTCCAGCCTCGGAAACGTTTTTTAGATACATTTTCCCCCGGGACAGTCAGGGCTTGTGCATTCCATAATGGATAGCCTCTGAACTGTCCCGGGTTGCACTTACCTTTTAGAAGAAATACTTACCTTGAAAATGTCTTGTCCAGCGCTGCCATTTCAGGTGTGAGCAGCTGAAGCCAGGACTTCCTCTTCTGTGTCCTCTTAGGTCCCAGAATGCCCTGCACCGGCCCCGCTCGTCACTTCCGGGGCAGGCGCGGCCTGCCCAGAAACTGTTTAGCAGGGAATGACGCACCTGCACCAGAACTGATGAGCGGGGCCGGTGCAGGCACATTGATTCCTGGGAGTTATGACGTTCAGCTCCCAGGAGTCAATGCAAGCAGGAAGAGACGGCGCGGCCACAGAGGGAGGAAGTTGAAGAAAGGTAAGTATATTTTCTTCAATAACAAGGTAAGTAAACAAAAAAAAAAACTATCCATTTCTTTTTTAGGTGACCTAGAGCAAGCGGATGGCCCAAAGTGGTTTTTGAGGCCGGCACTCCGCTTTAATCAGGGACTCATCAACACAGACAGCTTGTTGGGGCATATACAAGGCTGCAAACTTTTGGTTGAAGTGATTTACGAGGGGCCGAATTTTGTGGAGTCGGTCATATCCAGGGTCACCCCGAAATGCATGAACCGCAAGATTTTCTAGTCCTGGCCATGGCAGCAGAGAACACGGGCATATGATGAATTGGGTCTGTGGACCAATACAACTGCAACTCACTCTTTTAGTAATGCCAATAAGGAGGGATAGGCCCAGAAGGGTTTTAGGTTCTGAAACAGTGATACCTTTCCATGCAAATTCTCTGGCAAGGGTCAAATTTGGATTTGCGGCAATAAATTGATCGGCATAAAATTGCTTTGGTCCACAATAGATCTGTACAGATCCTCCATGAAAAACAGCTCATAAAAGCCAAGGGGAGTAAAATCGGCTGTTTCCACCTGAATTCCAGGTTGGCCAGTGAATGGAGGGAAGTACGAGCGCTGCAAAAGTGGTGGGCTCCCAATCACGATTTGCAAGCGCATCAGGGAGGACATTATGGGCTCTACGGGCATGTCTTCGAATTCTTGGTGGCTGCGGGACACTACTTGTGCTAACTACCGCACCAGCTAGAACTGCACTTATGGGACTCGTCACTTCACCAAGTGTTACTGCAGTGCTGGTTTGACTACGACCAGGATCTACTAGGCCTCTGGTGCTTGCCAGTTCACCAGAAGGTTGAGCGTCACTAGTACCGACACTCTGCTGCATATGAGAATTCTGCGATTGTTGCACCCCAGCAACAGAAGAACGGGGTCGGGTATGCCTGACCTTAGCAGTGACCACTACTCCGCCGTCAGAGCTATCTGTCAGGGTGCCGCTCCTCTCTACAGGTTCAAATGCTGAGCCTGATTCTGAAAGTGAGGCTTCGCCATAGCTCTCATCTGTCATGCTCAGCATCGTGTAGGCCTCTTCACTAGTATACCTCTTTTTAGACATTTTGGCCAATACATTTTTTAGGTACCTAGTGTGACTCACAAGTAAAAAAGCACCTGGTTGTCAAGGATTGTTTGAACCACTACCAAAAAATGTAACTGCTAGTGGTAGCAGAGATCAGGCCTGACTCTGCTAACGCTGTGGTTTAGTGTGCTGTGTATTGGAAGTGACAGTAATCTGCTGATACTGCACTTCTTGGGGGCTGAGCGGAGGGGCTAAACGCAGGTGCTGGCAAGTGTCGGGGCTGATCCTGCTAACGCTGCATTTTGGGAACACTATACTATAGCAGACACTAGTATAGTTCTTATCTGATTAAAGATATTGATCCGTTCAGACACTATACTAGTAATGGAAATCAAAGAGTTAAAATTTATTACTAAATATGTGGCAGGTAATCTGACGCTGTCTTGGATTGACGCTAACTAACGTTAACGCTAACTGACGTTACCTGTGACACTTATACAGTGATAAGAAAAAAGATCTGTACGCTATAATAGTGACACTGTGACAGGGCAATGAAGGGGTTAACTTGGGGGTGATCAGGAAGTTAAATCTTTATTAGGGGATATATTTTGCGGGTACCCTAAACCTATCTGGGACTGCCGCTAAACTACCACTAACTGACATCACAAGTGAAACTAATACAGTGATCAGTAAATTATCTGTATACCTTATATAGTGACACTGTGACAGAGAGGGAAAAGGTTAACTGGGGGGTGATCAGGGGGTCAAATTTGTGCCTATGTGTACTGGTGTCAGTGTAGTGCTTGTGTACTCACAGTTGGTGCTCTCTCTTCTCACGCTGGAACTGAAAAGGGCTCCAGGAGAGGAGATTGCATCATATCCTGTTCCTCTGTTTACATTACACAGGCACAGGACATTCTGCAATTGGTCAGAACTGATCACCAGGTCCAGGCCAAAAATCATTGGACTGGGCCTGATAACTGATCGGTTCTAAACTGAATCAACACAGCGTTGGGGGGGGGGGGGGGGGGCGGCGCTCGCGCCTCCAACCCCTGCGCGTGACCGACATTCCGTTATATTGACTTGCGCAGCCGAGACACCTTCCTGCAGTAAAACTGCGGCGGGTGGTCATCAACAGGTTAAAGCGGTATTAAAGTGATTGTAAAGTCTTGTTTGTTTTTTCAATTAAAATTACAAACATATTGTACTTACCATTCCAGATCCTCCTCTTCTCTGCTCCTGGCTCCTCCCTTTTTTTGAGTGCCCCCACAGCAAGCAGCTTGGTATGGAGGTACCCGGGCCGAGTCATAGCTCCCTGTGTCCAATCAGACATGGAGTTGCGGCCTGGCCCCACCCCCTCTGTCCCCTGATTAGCTGACTGACTCTGACAGCAGTGGCAGCCAATGGTTCCGCTGCTGTGTCTTAGCCAATCAGGAGGGAGAGTCTCAGACAGCTAAGACACTCATGGACATCGCTGGAACGAGATGGGTTCAGGTAAGTATTGGGGGGTGCCAGAGAGGCTGCTGCACACAGAAGGTTTTTTTTTATCCTAATGCATAGAATGCTTTAGGCTCCATTCACACCTCAGCGCATCGTTTTTTTTTTTTGGACTTTTTTCAGGCGTTTTTTGCAGGTGTTTGGAGGAAGGCATTGACATCTAACAAAAACACTTGTAATCAGCCAAAAAAAAAAAAAAAGCTCATGTACTTTTTTGAGCTTGAGGCATTTTTCTTCTAGAGACAAAACGCTCATATGTGAACAAGGGCCATTGAAATTAATGGGATTTTGCTTGTTGGGCATTTTGAGACTTCAGAGATGAGCGTTTTACGAGCTGAAATACGCTCAGGTAGGAGGTACACTCCTCACATTTTTGTAAATATTTTATTATATCTTTTCATGTGACAACACTGAAGAAATTACACTTTGCTACAATGTAAAGTAGTGAGTGTACAGCTTGTATAACAGTGTAAATTTGCTGTCCCCTCAAAATAACTCAACACTCAGCCATTAATGTCTAAACCACTGGCAACAAAAGTGAGTACACCCCTAAGTGAAAATGTCCAAATTGGGCACAAATTGTCAATATTTTGTGTGGCCACCATTATTTTACAGCACTGTTTTAATTAACCCTCTTTGGCATGGAGTTCACCAGAGCTTCACAGGTTGCCACTGGAGTCCTCTTCCACTCCTCTATGGCGACATCATGGAGCTGGTGGATGTTAGAGACCTTGCGCTCCTCCACCTTCCATTTGAAGATGCCCCACAGATGTTAAATAGGGTTTAGGTCTGGAGACATGCTTGTTCAGTTCATCACCATTATCCTCAGCTTCTTTAGCAAGGCAGTGGTCATCTTGGAGGTGTGTTTGGGGTCGTTTTCATGTTGGAATACTGCCCTACATCCCAGTCTCCGAAGGGAGGGGATCATGCTCTGCTTCAGTATGTTACAGTACATGTTGGCATTCATAGTTCCTTCAATGAACTGTAGCTCCCCAGTGCCAGCAGCACTCATGCAGCCCCAGACTATGACACTCCCACCACCATGCTTGACTGTGGGCAAGACACACTTGTCTTTGTACTCCTCATCTGGTTGCCGCCACACACACTTGACACCTTCGGAACCAAATAAGTTTATCTTGGTCTCACTAGACCACAGGACATGGTTCCAGTAATCCATGTCCTTAGTCTGCTTGTCTTCAACAAAATGCGAGCTTTCTTGTGCATCAGTTTTGGAAGAGGCTTCCTTCTGGGATGACAGCCATGCAGACCAGTTTGATGCAGTGTGCGGCGTATGGTCTGAGTACTGACAGGCTGACCCCCCACCCCTTCAACCTCTGCAGCAATGCTGGCAGCACTCATACGTCTATTTCCCAAAGACAACCTCTGGATATGACGCTGAGCACGTGCACTCAACTTCTATGGTCGACCATGGCGAGGCCTGTTCTGAGTGAAACCTGTCCTGGAAAACCGCTGTATGGTCTTGACCACCATGCTGCAGCTCAATTTCAGGATCTTGGCAATCTTCTTATAGCCTAGGCCAGGGATCCCCAAACTACGGCCCTCCAACTGTTGCGGAACTACACATCCCATGAGTCATTGTAAAACTCTGACAATCACAGACATGACTAGGCATGATGGGAATTGTAGTTCCTGAACAACTGGAGGGCCATAGTTTGAAGACCCCTGGCCTAGGCCATCTTTATGTAGAGAACAATTCTTTTTTTTTTTTTTTTCAGATCCTGAGAGAGTTTTTCGCAATGAGGTGCCATGTTGATCTTCCAGTGACCAGTATGAGAGAGTGAGAGTGATAACACCAAATTCAACACACCTGCTCCCCATTCACACCTGAAACCTTGTAACACTAACGAGTCACATGACACCGGGAATGGAAAATGGCTAATTGGGCCCAATTTGCACATTTTCACTTAGGGGTGTACTCCCTTTTGTTGCCAGCGATTTAGACATTAATGGCTGTGTGATGAGTTATTTTGAGGGGACAGCAAATTTACACTGTTATACAAGCTGTACACTCACTACTTTACATTGTAGCAAAGTGTCATTTCTTCAGTGTTGTCACATGAAAAGATAGAATATAATATTTACAAAAATGTGAGGGGTGTACTCACTTTTCTGACATACTGTATATATAAACAGAGTGCCATCCTACTATAAAAAAGCATATGTATGGATACATAAATCAAAAACATATAAATACACTCCATGCTGTCCTAGTAACAGGCATGTAAGAACGAGTAGGAAAAGAAATATATATAACCCATATAGTTAACCTCCCTGGCGGTATGATTCTTTTGGATTTTAGGTGCTGAAAGCGGTACCATTATTTTGCATGTAATTCTTGTGAATGAGCAGCCCAAACCAACTGCATACATTTATATTTTATATATATATATATATATATACATATATTATGTATATGTATATTATATATATATATATATATAAATATTTAATGTATACAGTTGGTTTGGGCTGCTCATTCACAAGAATTACGTATATATATATATTTACATTAAAAGTACAGTAAAACTGCAGGAAAGGGCACTGGGGGGCAAACTAATGTGATTTTTTTTTTATTTTGAATGGTATCAGTGTGTTTGGTGTGGTTTTTACATTTGAATTTTCCGCCGGTTCCTGCCCCCTGTGAACGTCACGTCGCAGGAGACTGAAGTCGGGGCACGGAGACAATCGGGAGAAAGATCCGCCGCTAGACACCACCGAGACACATCACTGGATCCCAGTGGCAAGGTAAGAAACCTCTTTTACAGGATCCAGCGATGCTTCTGGCGGTACCCCGAGTGTGGCTCGGGGTTACCGCTTTTGGCTCTGAAATTTAACCCCGAGCCACACTCGGGAATACCGCTAAGAAGGTTAAACAAAAGTCCAAAGACAGTGAGTCCGTTCCTAAGTGTTGGATCCAAGTGCAAAAGATAGTCCCACTTCTCAAAAAGGATGGATAGACTTTCAATAATATGAGATGTGTGCTTTGTTCATATTTCATGTCTGAAGTTTACAACCACTTTCAGCAGTAGGGCTGCTGCGGTAGAAGTTAGGGAAGTAGTTGTGATATCTGCCTGGACCAAAAGACTGTGCTCCCGGAGTTCACTTTTAACATCTTAGGTGTGAACTTTGTAGCTGTGCTGAGAACTAACATGAAATGTTATGCTTGTCTTTCACAGGGAGCCTGCAATGGTGAGACTGCTGAGATTATCGTTGCCCCATCTTGTGGCCAGCAGATATCATTACCACGATGCAGGCCAAAGAAATCGCCACTTAGTCTCTAAGATTTATAATCCAGGAAACCTATGGAAAGAAAATTCTTCAGAACCGCAGCAAAAATCCAACGAGTCCACCAGCAGGAGTCAAAGACTGATGACCAAAGCAGGCTTAATACGGCCCTCTAGCCCTGGCTGTTTCCATTACATGCCATACACTGTGCGAGCCATGGAGAAGCTAATTCGCCTTGTCGATCATGTCATGCAGGAGATTGGAGGACAGAAGATGGACATGACTACTCTTTGCTCTGCCGCGCTTTGGAGACAAAGTGGACGTTGGGATTTAGTTGGAAAGGAACTGTTCTGTCTGATGGACAGACACAACCAGGAATACTGCTTGGGGCCAACACATGAAGAGTCTGTTACCCATCTTGTTGCCACAGAAGGGGGTATTAACCAAAAACAGCTCCCTCTGCTGCTCTACCAGATCACACGGAAATTCCGAGATGAGAAGAGGCCATGCTTTGGCTTGCTGCGTGGCAGGGAGTTCTATATGAAGGACATGTATACGTTTGACATAACTGAGGAAGCTGCCTACCAAACGTACAACAACGTGTGCAAGGCCTACTCCAAACTTTTCCACACTCTTGGCCTGAAGTATGTGAAAGTCCAGGCAGATACAGGAAACATTGGGGGGAAAACATCACATGAATACCACTTACCTGCCAGCATTGGTGAAGACAGGTTAATGGTGTGTGGGAGTTGTGACTTTGCAGCCAATGTGGAGACCTTGAAAGCCGAGGAGGAGAACTGTCCGATATGTTCAGGAAAACTGGTGGAGAGCAAGGGCATTGAGATAGGGCACACGTTCTATCTGGGAACCAAGTACTCCCTTGTGTTTAATGCAGTCTGTTATGATTCACAGAGCAAACCCACCATTGCTGAAATGGGATGCTATGGCATTGGCATATCAAGACTTTTGGCAGCATCTATAGAAGTCCTTTCCACTGAGGAGGATATTCACTGGCCAGGTTTAATTGCCCCATACCAGATCTGTCTCATTCCCCCCAAAAAGGGAAGCAAAGAGATTGCAGCATTACCAGCAGCAGAGGAACTCTATGATGCTGTATGTGCAGTCCATCATTTGAGAGATGAAGTAGTTCTAGATGATCGGGACCATTTGACTATAGGAAAAAGGTTAAGGGAAGCCCATATAATGGGCTATCCATATATAATTGTAGTGGGCAAAAAGGCTTTGGACAGTTCACCGCAGTTTGAAGTGCATAATCACAAAACTGGCGAGGTCCAGTTTCTCTCGAAGGAAGGCGTGCTAAGCTTTGTGCAAGAAATCCAGGTGGTCTAAATAAAGTTTTTCTTTGGGACTAGAGCTGGTGTGGGGCTCACATGGTCTTATTTGCATGGTGTAGGGAAGTGGCCTCCAAACTCCAGCCCTTTGCTTGCCTTTATCTGGCCCTTGGGGCAATTTTCCTCCCACTGATGCAAGACGTTATTCCTCCCATTGACACCAACAACGGGGTATAATTCCTGTTAATGACATTAACAACAAGGCACTATTTCTCACATCACCATCACCAACGATGAGGCATTATTCCTCCCACTAATACCAGTGTTGGGGCACTTTTCTTCCACTGCCCCCGATGATGAGGTACTATTCTTCCTACTTATACCAATAATGGGGCACTCTTTTTCCACTGACACCAACGATGAGGCACTATTTCTCCCATTAATACCAACGATGGGGCACTATTTCTCCAATTAATACCAACGATGGGGCACTATTCCTCTTGTGGCACCAATGATGGGGCACTATTCCACTCACTGACACCAAGGATGGGGCACTATTCCACTCACTTACACCAAGGATGGGGCACTATTCCACTCACTTACACCAAGGATGGGGCACTATTCCACTCACTGACACCAACAATGGGGCACTATTCCACTCACTGACATCAAGGATGGGGCACTATTCCTCTCACTGACACCAAGGATGGGGCACTATTCCTCTCACTGACACCAAGGATGGGGCACTATTTCTCTCACTGACACCAATGATGGGACACTGTTCCTCCCACTGACACCAACGATGGAACACTGTTCCTCCCACTGACACCAATGATGGGGCACTGTTCCTCCCACTGACACCAAGGATGGGGCACTGTTCCTCCCACTGACACCAAGGATGGGGCACTGTTCCTCCCACTGACACCAAGGATGGGGCACTGTTCCTCCCACTGACACCAAGGATGGGGCACTGTTCCTCCCACTGACACCAAGGATGGGGCACTGTTCCTCCCACTGACACCAAGGATGGGGCACTCTTCCTCCCAGTGACACCGATGGGGCACTCTTCCTCCCAGTGACACCGATGGGGCACTCTTCCTCCCAGTGACACCGATGGGGCACTCTTCCTCCCAGTGACACCAACGATGGGGCACTATTCCTCCCAGTGACACAAACGATGGGGCACTATTCCTCCTAGTGACACAAACGATGGGGCACTAATTCTCTCACTGACACCAAGGATGAGGCACTATTCCTCCCAGTGACACCAAAGATGGTGCACTATATCTCTCACTGACACCAATGATAGGGCACTATTCCTCCTAGTGACACCAACGACGGACTTTTCCTCCCGGTTCCATCAACAATGAGACACTATTCCTCTCACTGACACCTATGATGGAGCACTATTATTCACCTTCATGCCAAAGATGCACGGTTCTCTCCCACTGTCTCCAAGACCATTTCTACTCCCAACCAATTTAGGGCTGCTGCAGGCAACCAAATGTGTTCCCACATCAATAAAATAATTTAATAGTAATAATTTAAAAACAGTGCTGCGCTGCTAACATTATCTCCAATAAAAATGTGATAAATTTATTTTTCATATAAGATATATTCTATCAACACCATGATCTATAAGGCATAAATATAACACACAAATGAATACCGTGCTGCCCTGCTAGCACATGTATTACAATATGACACCATATAATTACTAATATCAATTATGCAAAAGTATATACAGTATCGCACAAAAGTGAGTACACCCCTCACATTTTTGTAAATATTTTATTCTATCTTTTCATGTGACAACACTGAAGAAATTACACTTTGCTACAATGTAAAGTAGTAAGTGTACAGCTTGTATAACAGTGTAAATTTGCTGTCCCCTCAAAATAACTCAACACACAGCCATTAATGTCTAAACTGCTGGCAACAAAAGTGATTACACCCTAAGTGAAAATGTCCAAATTGGGCCCAATTAGCCATTTCCCCTCCCCAGTGTCATGAGACTCGTTAGCGTTACAAGGTTTCAGGTGTGAATGGGGAGCAGGTGTGTTCAATTTGGTTTTATCTCTCTCACTCTCTCATACTGGTCACCAAAGTTCAACATGACAAAGAACTCTCAGGATCTGAAAAAAAGAATTGTGGCTCTACATTAAGATGGTGAAAAATAGATTATAACATATAAATAATAATTCATAAAAGTGCGCTTCTAGAAAAAATGAAACAAACAAGTCATATAAGTAAATAGTGACAATAATGTGAAAACACAATATGGATAACTGTGCAGAAAATATTTCTTGAAGAAAATCTCTTCCAACTAAAAATGGGTAAAAGACCAATAACGTCCAAATAACCAGGTGACAATATTCCAACAGCTGGGATTGCACTGACGTGAATTTAGGGTGCTCTTGTGGCCTCTTACCAAATAAAAACTCCATTAAACGTGATGATAAATGAACCAATAGTGCAATAGTGATGGTGACACCCAGTGATGAAGATGGACTCTTACCACAATGTAGGGAGAAAAGAGCCAAAACTGTGGTGTCAGAGAATCCAGTTTCTGATCAGCCAGGGATGGTGGGACCCCCAATGGGATGGATAGAACAATCAACTCCTTATCTGCATGGGTTCGGGAATGGGAATTCAGAGAGAATGTCCACCATGGAAGGAAGGAGGAAACTAATAGTGCATTACCCAAGAAAATGTATTAGAGAATAAAAGGTAAACACTTACAGACATCCGTGGTGTGTACAGTAATGCTCAAATAAAAGATCACGCCCGCCTGCAGTGCGGTCCGTGACCGATACTCCGCCCGACCTAGCTCCCCCCGACGCGTTTCCACTGAATAATATAAGCGTATATTAATTGGTTTGCACAAATTGTATAGTGTCTGCAAACTATGGTATATATGCTGGAAATTTTTTTTTCTTTTAATACTAGTAACAGTGGCAATCAGCGACTTATGATACTGCGATATTGCGGCAGACAGCCAATCTGACACTTTTTTGACACTTTGTGGGTAATTAGTGACACAAATACATTGATCAGTGATAAAAAAAAATATACACTTACTGTACTAATGACACTGGCTGGGAAGGGGTTAACATTTAGAGGCAATAATTGAGTTAACTATATGCCTAACCAGTGTTTTTGTGTTTACTGTGAGGTGCTTTCACTAAGGGATGTGCTGGATTTTATTCCCTGCTTTGCAGGGAAACAAAATCCAGCACATCCCTGCTGACAGGACAGAGCTCTGCCTTGTTTACATAGGAAGAACTCCGTTCTGTCTTTCTCCTCACCGATCAGCAGGTGCCGGCGGACGTCCATTAACTGTCACCCGCTGATCAGGTTGTGCTGTACCAGCACAAGCGGCGCGCGCCCTTACCCGGAAGAGCAGAATCACGTATTTACTGTACACTATCACAGTAGATGTACAGTGCGTGGTTGGCAAGTTGTTATGAGGATGGACTTAGAAAAAAGGTTCCTGCACTTTGGGGCGACTTCCGCACAATTTGCATTGACTTCTGTTAGAGAAGTCGAATGCAAGCCGTGATGAAGTCGGGTAGTGCATGTCAACTTTGAAGCCGCGCCGGTGTGAACCGGCCCTTAATGTCAAACTGTATTAATTAGAAATAGTTCAAGGCACAATGCATAAAAACTTACTTTGGCGTTCTCTTGGCCTTCAAGGGACATACAGATGTCAAGATTACTATTACGAAAACCAAATCTGCTCATAGAGAAGCCAAACTAGTACAGCCCGGCATTACCTATTTGGAACATTCATTTGACAGGTCACTTTAAATTTTAAATATTATAGCGGTTGATAAAGCAGACCTCACCATTCAAAGCTTTACTTCATATATTATACATTATTTGCTGCTGACTAACCTGAAATGATAACATTAGATTTGCAATTCTTACCTTTCTGTAGCTCTGAGATCAATCCAGGTTCTGGGCCAGACCAGGACAGAGGTGTAAGAGTAAAGCCCCGTACACACGCGTTGAAAATTGGCAGGGTTTTTTTGCCCGACGACCGATCTGCCGATTTTCGGCTTGTTAGTATGACGCTTCCGACAACTGACTCCGACTTTGCGGCCGTAAAAAATCTGGTGTGCAGACTATAAAATTTTTGTTGGCCGTCAAAACACCGCCGATTTTCGTGCAGTCAGTACAGATTTCGACAGGGAAAAATCTAATGAGCAAGTCTGGGCATGCTCAGATAGGAAAGAACACAAAGAAAGCAACCCAACACATGACATCACTTCTGAAGTAGAATTTTGTTGGGCGAGAAAATTCGTGTGCAGTCTAGGCACATTCCAACCTACAAAACACAACTCTGGACAAAAGACGGACAATCGGTCGGCCGATAATCGCTGCGTGTGTACGGGGCTTTAGGCTCTTGTGAATCAGTGGCTTTGCCTTTAAACTGGGTTTCCCCGCATCCAATTCACATGACATGTGAGTGTGCCCGGATCTCAATGGAGCCGGTTCACATAGGTCTGAGGAAGCCCCGGAGTGGATTGCAAAAGAGTCCTGTGCAAATTTGAGTCTGGGTCAAGTGCGAATTTCGGGCAGAAATTATTCTGTGTGGCTCAAATCACACTGAATTAGCACCAAAATCATGCCTGATCTTTTTTGGCTGCGATTTGGATACAATGCGGAATCTGCATAGAACTCGCTGCAAATTCTCAGTGAACAAGTGTGAACCAGCACTAACAGAGAGGGCTCGATGGAGTGGGTAGGTAGGGTGGGGATTGAGGACCAGGGGGTATATCTCACTGAGGGGGTGGTGGTGCCTGTAACTTAAAGCGATGTGTGGTAGAGCCTGTTCTAGAAGAATGAGGGCTAGAATCCGGTTGTTGTGAGTAACAACACAATTTACATGATCATGGCTTCACTGCCTAGTGAGTCACCAAGCTAGAGAAATCATTCTCAGTTTTCAGATCCCTACAATAATAAAATATGGGCTGATGCACCCCATGATGCACCTCCATTCCTAATTAATATAGAAAGTTGCAACAGTTTGCCCTTGGGACTTTAAATGAGGTGTGACACGCCCAAAGATAAGATATAGATGCAAGTTTATTGGTACATACAATGTCCACAAGAAAACACGGACAAGTAACATATTGCCAAACAGACAATGTGATGTCATGATTGGGCATGTCACACCTCATTTAGAGTCCCAAGGGCAAACTGTAGAAACTTTCTATAATTTTCAAATTCCCTCACCTTTATGGTGTTCTAGCTTCCCCATTTACCATTTAAAATGGTTGTAGATCAAAATGCAAAAATGATACTTGGAGATTGCTGGAGTTAAATAGTATTACAAAGATGTGTGTTTTTTAGAATGTACAGGTCTTCACACCTGACACCATTGGGTTCACCTCCTGTAATTCTTGTCCAGGCAGCCGTGCATCTATAATCACCGGGAAGGTGAGAGTTTGGAGTGAGGTATTGCAGTCTATGGAGTCACACCAGATGGCAGTAGGGAGTCATTCTAGGTTATGGTTTCCATTAAAGGATAAGTTCACCTTTCGTTACATGTTACATCCATATTCAGGGTGTAACTTGCAGTGTTGGGGGTAACTAGATACAAAGTAACTGATTACAGTAACTACATTACTTTTTTTGGTAACGAAGTAATGTAACTAGTTACAATACTAATATTGGTAACTACATTAGTTTACTAGGCTATAGGAAGTAACTACACTACTTTACTAGGCTATAGGAACGCGCTTTCCTGCGTTACCCAAGCCGTGCGATACAATCGTTATTTCGAAGAATAGAGAGGGATGAAGTTTATGACTTTATGTTGCACTTTATGTTTTATTCTGTTTTTTCAGGTTTTGTTCTCATGTTTCCCAAAGCCTGTATTTTATACAATAAACTCTATGCAGAAAGAGTGTCATGTATCTTCTACACGGTCAATTAAGAAAGAGGACAGTAAAGTAATAAGTAGTGAAGTTACTTTTCAAATGCAGTAACTAGTAAAGTAATCTCATTACAATTTACAGAAGTAACTAGTTACATTTTTTGAGTAACTACGCCAACACTGGTAACTTGTTATGAACGGACCGGCCCTGCATCCCCCCTCCCCCCGGCTTCCCAATCTGACAGCTAACAGGGATCTTCTCTCCCCCACTAGCTGTCACAATTAAAAAAAAAAAAACATGTCTCCCCAAATCATCACAGACTGTGGAAAATATTGCATTCCATTTGGAAATCAAGCTCCCAGAGTCTGGAGGAAGAGTGAAGAGGTACAGAATCCAAGTAGCATGAGGTCCAGTGTGAAGTTTCCATAGTCAGTGATGATTTGGGGAGCCATGTCATCTGCTGCTGTAGTCCACTGCGTTTTATCAAGTCCAAAATCAGCGCAGCCCTCTACCAGGAAATTATAGAGCACTTCATGCTTCCCTCTGCTGAGCAGCTTTATGGAGATGCTGATTTCATTTTCCATCAGGACACTGCCCACACTGCTAAAAGTACCAATACTTGGTTTATTGATCATGGTATCACTGTGCTTGATTGGCCAGCAAACTCGCCTGACCTAAACCCCATAGAGAATCTGTGAGGTAATGTCAAGATGAAGATGAGAGACACCAGACCCAACAATGCAGAATGAGCTGTAGGCGCTTATAAAGAAACTTGGGCCTCCATAACACCTCAGCAGTGCCACAGGCCAATCGCCCCCATGCCACGCCGCATTGATGCAGTAATTCATGCAAAAGGTGCCCAACCAAGTATTGAGTGTATACTATACTGTACATGGACATACTTTTCAGTAAGCCAACATTTCTGTATTAAAAATCCTTTTTTATTATTGTTTTTTTGTAATATTCTAATTTTCTGAGAGACTGAATTTGGGGTTTTCACTAGCTGGAAGCCATAATCATTGAAAAAAAAAAAGGAAGAAATGCTTGATTATATCACTCTGTGTATATCACTCTGTATGTAACGCATCTATATAAAATTAATAAGTTTCCCTTTTTGAATTGAGTTACTGAAATAAATTAACTTTTTGATGATATTCTAATTTTATGAGATGTACCTCACAAAAGTGAGTACACCCCTTACGTTTTTGTAAATATTTTATTATATCTTTTCATGTGACAACACTGAAGAAATGACACTTTGCTACAATGTAAGGTAGTGAATGTACAGCTTGTATAACAGTGTAAATTTGCTGTCCCCTCAAAATAACTCAACACACAGCCATTCATGTCTAAACCGCTGGCAACAAAAGTGAGTATAATATGTCCAATTAGCCATTTTCCCTCCCCAGTGTCATGTGACTCATTAGTGTTACAAGGTCTCAGGTGTGAATGGGGAGCAGGTGTGTTAAATTTGGTGTTATCGCTCTCACTCTCTCATACTGGTCACTGGAAGATCAACATGGCACCTCATGGCAAAGAACTCTCTGAGGATCTAAAAAAAAAAAGAATTGTTGCTCTACATAAAGATGGCCTAGGCTATAAGAAGATTGCCAAGACCCTGAAACTGAGCTGCAGCACGATGGCCAAGACCATACAGCGATTTAACAGGACAGGGTTCACTCAGAACAGACCTAGCCATGGTCGACCAAAGAAGTTGAGTGCACGTGCTCAGCGTCACATCCAGAGGTTGTCTTTGGGAAATAGACGTATGAGTGCTGCCAGCATTGCTGCAGAGGTTGAAGGGGTGGGGGTGTCATCCTGTCAGTGCTCAGACCATACGCCGGTCTGCATGTCGGTCGTCTCAGAAGGAAGCCTCTTTGTAAGATGATGCACAAGAAAGCCCTCAAACAGTTTGCTGAATACAAGCAGACTAAGGACATGGATTCGATTACTGGAACCATGTCCTGTGGTCTGATGAGACCAAGATAAACTTATTTGGTTCAGATGGTGTCAAGCGTGTGTGGTGGCAACCAGGTGAGGAGTACAATAACAAGTGTGTCTTCCCTACAGGAAGCATGGTGGTGGGAGTGTCATGGTCTGGGGCTGCATGAGTGCTGCCAGGACAGGGGAGCTACAGTTCATTGAGGGAACCATGAATGCCAACATGTACTGTGACATACTGAAGCAGAGAATGATCCCCTCCCTTCGGAGACTGGGCCGCAGGGCAGTATTCCAACATGAGAACGACCCCAAACACACCTCCAAGACGACCACTCCCTTGCTAAAGAATTAGGGTAAAGGTGATGGACTGGCCAAGAATGTCTCCAGACCTAAACCCTAATGAGCATCTGTGAAGCATCCTCAAACTGAAGGTGGAGGAGTGCAAGGTCTCTAACATCCACCAGCTGCGTGATGTCATCATGGAGGAGTGGAAGAGGACTTCACTGGCAACCTGTGAAGCTCTGGTGAACTCCCTGCCCAAAAGGGTTAAGGCAGTGCTGTAAAATAATAGTGGCCACACAAAATATTGACACTTTGGGCCAAATTTGGACATTATCACTTAGGGGTGTACTCACTTTTGTTGCCAGCGGTTTAGACATTATTGGCTGTGTGTTGAGTTTCTTTGAGGGGGACAGCAAATTTACACTGTTATACAAGCTGTGCACTCACTGCTTTACATTGTAGCAAAGTGTCATTCCTTCAGGCCCCGTTCACATAGCAGCGACGCTACTTCCCGGGGCAACCTCCGAGGTCGCGGCGCGCTGCTCGCCCCGCGACTTCGCATCGGCCGGCACGGACTTCATAACATTGAAGTCTATGACGGTCGCTCCGGGTCGCCCCAAAGAAGCTCCGGACCCTTTTTCTAAGTCGGAGCGACTTGTGTCGCTCCTATTAGAACGGGTCCGCAGCTTCCCTATGGAAGGCGACCAGTGAGGCAACCAGGTCGCCTCACAGGTCGCCCCAGTGTGAACGGGGACTCAGTGTTGTCACATGAAAAGATATAATAGAATATTTACAAACATGTGAGGGGTGTACTTACTTTTGTGAGATACTGTATATATATATATATATATATATATATATATATATATACACATACACACTGTCATATATATATATATATATATATATATATTTATTTTTTTATTTTTTTTTCCTTCTAGCATACACAGGAGAACTTGAAATATGTTAATCTGAAGCACCCATATTCAGTGAACTGATGTTCTCCTATCAAGCAGTATGGTTTAGAGGCCCACTTGTCCATAGACCTTAGAAGGTGATTGTATGCTCAAACATCTCCGTTTCACAGTACTGCCTTGAGCCCCTTGCAGACGAGGCAGATTCCGCTAAGCGGATCCACCTGCTTGGCAAGAGATCTGTCTGTTGATTTACCCCTGAGGAGGCAGCTGACAGGTCCATATCCGGTCCAGAGCAGACACAGACACAGCCCGCTCGTCTCTATAGGGCGGTCAGATGGACACAGACTGCCTGTTTGTTTCCATCCGACCCGCTGGATGGATGAGGAACAGATCCCCATCCGTCTGTTTTTAGCAGATAGGGTTGGATGCCGGGGGGTGTCAGACGACACTTGTCCACTGACATCTGCTACTCCACAGAGAGCTATGGATAGTCTGATCGGGTCCACCTGAAAAACTGACAGCGGACCTGATCGGTCCATCAGTGTGAAAGGGGTCATAGACAGAAAAACTATGCCCTATAACCTTCAGATTTATTCCAAATATACATATAGAGGAGCAATGCTGGTGCTTCTATCTCAGGAAGGAAGGCACCCCTATATATAATAGTTTAGTTGGCCTCACAGGCACAGTCGGATCACCCACTACCGCCCATAAGGATTGGCAAAGAGAAGACATGCTGCCAGGTCAGACAGTGACAACGCCTTTCTTAAAACAGGCATCCGGTGTAGACATTCACCAATGGCCGTAACCTTTATTCTTACAATTTGCTTTTCTTGATTCATCCTCTACCCCTCATCAACACGCTAAAAAGATTATTAAATAAAACCTGTTTTCGTCACATTCCTTATTTTAGACCGAATAGCATCCATACTGGGTTTCTATATAATATAAAGCATCCTGAAAACAGAAAGCTATGATTGTGCCCACATATGGTGCTAACCCTCCATGACTGAAGGAACTGAAATCCAATATATGAGCGGAGGGCCAGAGACAGTAAGGCTGGACAAGAAAGGATGTCCTCCTGAATAATTTCAGTGTATGAAAGGAGCCTGTAAAACTGTGCAAAACAGAAGGTAAGGCTGGAGTTCTTTTTTAATAACAAAAAAAAAATTTTTGGTTGTGGAATACAGCTTAATGTTTATCAAAACGGATTTCAATTGTAAAAAATATATACACAGACTTATCTAATATGTCAGTGCAATAGAGCTGACACACGGCACTCCATAGCGGATAATCATATTTCATCTTTCATTGGTTTAGTGTAGACAGGACAATAGAATCTGACTTATCACTGGTTACTATGCATGACTTCACTTCTCACAAAGCTCTTTGCCTTATTATATCACTAACAGCATTTACATGATGTTATTACATGGAAGTATTTCCTTTACAGTTCTTGATTTAGAAGGAAGAGGACCGGCTGCTTAGCTTGAGACTTGGTCTCTTACAATTTACCCTCATAGACTGAAACAAAAGCTTCACCAAGTCCATTTTGCCCATTGCAATCATTGCTTTAGAAAGATCAACAATTTCCGTTGTGTTGTTTCTGCATACAGTCTGTAGTTCTTGGGTTACAGCCTCTGATGTATGTTTCTCCTGAGTCCGCTTTACCCAAAATTCCACTTCCTGGATGAGCTCTGTGGCGTCCATTTTGTTCTGGTGGTATAAGCCCAGCAGAGTCTCCATTATGCACCGGAAGGTCTCTGTGCCCAGCGAGCCTTTGTAGTCCAGCTGAAATGCTTGCTTGAAACACTTGATAGCATTTAGTTCTTCACCTTTGACTCTAAGGCATTTTCCCTTCAGGAGCTGCAGTTCAGGGAGGGTATCACCTATGTCAAACTCCATGGCTTTGGCAATGGAAACTAATGCGTTATTTATTGAATTTTCATCAGTCGGTAGCAATTCCTGGACAGCATCCACACCCATGTAATAACAGACCTGAAATGAAGAATACATAGCCATTTGCACATGTCCAAATTTACGCTGGATAAAAATGTGCACCCTAAAGTGGTAATCAACCCCCCCCACCCCCACCCCCAATGGGGGTTTTTCCCCCATTTACCTGTAGTGCTCTTTGAAGCACATACTCACCCACAAAATTGTCCCTCTGTGACCTGCTTTTCAGGTGTCACCACTTTTGGCTGAGCCTTTATCCTAGTCCTCCTCAGCTGGCTGCCTCTTCTGGGTGTAGGCAGCCAGTTCTGATGATGCACCAGGCCTGGCCTTCACACCAACCCCAGCTGCTCTGTGTGCCGAACATGCAGCTTCCTGGGAGATGTGATGTAAGTATCCCAGGAGGCTGCAAATCCAGGTACATGTCATTCTGGCCTAGACCCAAAAAAAAGATTCCCTGCAATTCTGCTTGCAGAGGAAGAACTGTTAAAGCAGAACTCGCTTCCTTTTGGTAGTTTAGTTCGGCTTTAAAGAGAGCTTCTAGGTTTAGTGGATTCCTTACACTGAAAAGTAGCTTTGCCAGTAAGATTGTAACATCAACCTGGGTCCCGATTTTATCACTGGGTCCTGATTTTTCTCAAATCTGAAATAAAAGATTTGCCCTGGACTGTCCTATAAAGAAGTTCCTCCTCAATTTTTATTAATTTATTCACCTTAATGGGTTCTATGCATTAAGGTGAAAATCCTTCTGTGCTGCAAACCTCCCCCAGCCATCCCTTACCCATACCTGAGCCTGGTCAAATACAGCAATGTGCACGAGAGCAGCAGCTCTTGCCACTGTCTCCCTCCTCCCTGGGCAGATTGAATGGCTTCCACTGCTGTCAATCAAATGCTGTGCCGAGCAAGCGGGAGGCGGGCCAAATCGCCCGCTCTGTGTCAGAAGATGCTGACAGGGCAGCTCGGGAATGAGCATGCATGGATGCTCCCATGAAAAGCAGCTTTCCATGGAGGCACTTGCTGAAGAGGAGAAGCTTGGAGCGCGGGCGGAGGCCCCCCAGAGGAAGAGGATCGGGGCTGCTCTGTGCAAAACCATTGCACAGAGCAGGTAAGTATACCATATTTGTTACAGTAAACCCCCCTCCATTGCGGGGGTTACGTTCCGGACCCAGCCGCGAAAAGTGAAAATCCGCGAAATAGAAAAACCCTATTAAAATGCATGTAGGCATGTTTTTTTTACTGTCACTGTACGTGTAAAAGCATTTTAAGGTCTTTAAACACACTTTTAAAACAATAGAAACTCATTTAAACAAATAAAAGATACTGAGAGACATAGCAAGAGCTATGGAAAACACAAAAATATTTCATTTTTAATGATTTATATATTAAAATAACATTACAAAAAAAAACGCAATATACCGGGACCGCAAAAACTGAACCGCGATGGAGCGGGGGTTTACTGTATTTAATTTTTTTTTTTAAAGCAAAGCTTTTATGTTGCTTTAAGTCTTGCTTTGAGATCGAATAGGGCATCCCTTGTCTCTCCACGACCATCTCACAATGCAGCTAGCAAGGAGATGGCTGCTTTGACAAAGGCACAATTCTCTGTCCTCAAGCACTTGCCCAAGACAAGCATCTTGCAAACAATGCAGGGGAAGGGGGGCTTGTAAGCTAAAATGTTTCAGGCAAGTGGATAAGCTCTTGGAGAAAAGGGTCATCTATCAAAGCAGTCATCTCCTTGCTAGCTGTGTTGTCAGACAGCTGTGGAGGGAAGAGGGGCGCCCTGTCCAACCTCACAGCTAGTCTAGACAGCACATTGAAAGATGGGACAAAGTACTACACATACTTTGTCCCTAGAGGAACAAAACATAATAATATACATCAAAGTGAGAAATCTTCTTTAAGTGATTAGTAAATGTTAGAGTTGTATGTCTACCATGGCTTATCAGGGCTTTTTTTCTCAGAAAATAGGTGCATAAACTCAACCACGACCACACTGTAGGTGGCCTCGACTCTCTCACTTGCAAGGAGATTATCCAGTGGGGGTATCGGCATCCACACGGCACCTGCATCACCCTTGTCCCCATCCTGCGCTCAGTAAGAGCCGCTCAGGAGATTGTATCTGTGGGAGCCATTGGGAGACAAGCTGTCACTTGTAAACCTAGAAGATGGACCTCTGGGTTTACAAGTGATAGTGGTGAGCAGGGAGCAGAGGGCCTGAGCCAGAGGTGGTGGAACTGAGTGCCACCAAGTTCCAGCTGAAAAAAAGCTGTGCTTAAAATATGTAACTGTTCCACTTACTTGTCCCATTTCGAGGTACGTCTTTAAACAGGGATACACATTGATGATGCTATCCAGGTCTGATTTGGCACTGGTCAGATGGTTTCTGTCTGGCAGCCCATATGATCCCATTTTTGCCCTTTCTAGGTCCCTCATGTACATTCTGATGTAAATCTGCATAGGAAAAAAAAAAACATTATATAGGTGCAATACTTAACTGTCAAATTGTAATTATACTGTATCTGAACACAACAAACTGAAAAGACTATTTCATTCATTTTTATTATTCAGAAAAAGGCACATGACAGCCCACCTGGAGTTTGCCAAAAGTCACCTGAAGGACTCTCAGACCATGAGAAACAAAATTCTCTCATCTGATGAAAACAAAGATTGAACTCTTTGGCCTGAATGGCAAGTGTCAGGAGGAAACCAGGCACCGCTCATCACCTGGCCATTACCATCCCTATAGTAAAGCATGGTGTTGGTAGCATTATGCTGTGGGGATGTTTTTCAGCGACAGGAACTGGGAGACTAGTCAGGATCGAGGAAAAGATGAATGCAGCAATATACGGAGATATCCTTGATGAAAACCTGCTCCAGAGCACTCTAGACCGCACACAGCCAAGATAACAAGAGAGTGGCTACAGGACAAGTCTGTGAATGTCCTTGAGTGGCCCAGCCAGAGCCCAGACTTGAACCCAATTGAACATGTCTGAAGAGATCTGAAAATGGCTGAGCACCAACGCTCCCAAACCAATCTGATGGAGCTTGAGAGGTCCTGCAAAGAAGAATGGGAGAAACTGGCCAAAAATAGGTGTGCCAAGCTTGTAGCATCATGCTCAAAAAGACTTAAGGCTGTAATTGGTGGCAAAGGTGCTCCAACAATATATTGAGCAAAGGCTGTGAATACTTATGTACATGGGATTTTATTTCATTTTTTATTTTTAATAAATTTGCAAAGATTTTAATCAAACTTCTTTCACGTTGTCATCATGGAGTATTGCTTGTAGAATTTTGAAGAAAATAATGACGTTTTGGAACAAGGCTGTAACGTAACAAAATGTGTAAAAAGTGAAGCGCTGTGAATGCTTTCCGGATGCACGGTATGGTATGTGCTTTAGAGCTTCAACAATTTTTTTCATTTCAATAGCCAGAATAAATGTATATTCTGGGCAAGAAATTAATAAACACCTAGTACTTGAGTATTTGACCCGCCAAAAAAACGCGGCTCAGGGGTGTTTTTGCAGCTACTTTTCTCCCCAATGTGCATGAAGCCCAACAGGGGGAGGTTATAAGAGTCCAGAGGCAGAGAGTACAGGAAGTTATACTCATAAGATTTCTGGCTGGATGAACAGCTATTTTTTTTTTTTTTTTTAACAGATACAGTTTTCAATATTCAATGTTATATTTACCAGACCAAAAGAAATGTATTGTTTGAGTGTACATACACTTTAAGAATACTGTATGCAGTAAGGGTATGGTGCCAAACCTATAGTAAACATAGGTTTAAAGTTTACATAAAGTCTAACCCTTACAGCAGGGAGTTGGGGTGGGAGGAAAGTGGGGCTCTGGCTGCTCTAAACCTATCTCAATGCAGTTTGGCTCCGACAGCCTATTATGGCGCTTTTCCACTGCATGGGACCGAACGGTTCGGCTCGCTTTTGTGCTTTTCCACTGCTGGTACCGCATGTTATGGTGTAGGAACGGTTCGGTACGGTACGGCGGCGCTTTTCCGCTGCATGGAACCGAACGGTACGGCTCTCAAAAACAGTACCACCTCGATTGTGGTTCCAAGAGGTACCATACCCGGTACCATATTCCACAATCCTTTGCATGCAGTCACTACTAGCCACTGATTGGTCAGAGAATCCCACCCACCCCGTTATCCCACCCACTTAACTTTAGTACTACTTTAGTGGAAAAGCAAACCATACCGTACCGAACTGTTCCAACACCGTACCATGCGGTACCAGCAGTGGAAAAGCAAACCTGGCCAAGCAGGGCCGAGTAGAGCAGAGCCGGTACTTGCAGTGGAAAAGTGCCATTAGACTGCTGGCAACATGAGCCCATGAGCCCTAAGGTTGCCAGTTCAGCTTTGGGTATTACCTGGGAGCGTGTGAGGTATGCCTGCCAATTCAGCTTTGGATCTTGAAGCGCATCCAGCGCCATGTTACAGATTCCTGTCGCCATTTCTTGCTTTCCCAGGAAATGAAACATTTTCGCCAGTCGGTTTAGTGTCAGCGGATCACCTTTGCCTATTTCTATAGCCTGTGTGTGATAAGGAGTGATAGTCATTACTTATTGCCATCTGAAATGCATTTTAAAGAATACCTAAACCCAGAAATCCTGAAATCCAAAGCCAAATACAGTACATATCGTTACAGGTATAGGGCCCAGAACAAGTACCAAGATCACATCTTTGTTTTGAAGGTGAGTATTGCAGAAAAACAATTTTTTTATTTTTACCTTAGCTGAGCTAATTACATTTTTTTTTTTTTTGCATTAATAAAGCTTAATAGAGAGTGGTGATTCAATTACGGACCTCATGAAAACATAATAGAGATTGGGGATTCAAATATTGACTTCATATCACTAACTCAAGTGCTGACATAGCTATTTGGAGGTGAAAAACAAATTCAGTATGTAGGACTTTACATTTTGGCAATTAAAAGAGAATTTCACCGTTTGCAAAAAAAATTATAAATGCACCCATTCAGCAAAAACAAAAATGTGCATTTGTTATTTTTTTGCATTTTAGCCTAAAAAGCATTGCAACCACCATCAGTGGATTGTGAGTACAATGCTATGGCTATTCCATCAGCTTCTTGCCCATACAAAGGTATGGATCTTCAATTACAGGGCTGGAGGAAGTATCAGTGGATCACAAGTGCAGCAACCTCACTGCACTTTTGTGCCTTTGAGAGCTACAGTCTTTCTGCTACGGGCGCAGATGGGACTTGTAGTTTTTTTATTTACAACTCCCTATGAATAAATGTCACAGCTGTGGTGAGACGAACACCAAAAATCCTGTCAATATGTTTGCGGATGGAGTTTTAACTGCTGACCGTGAAGGAGAAAAAAAGCAACGAACAATGCCCAGATAAATTCCCCTAGGAGGCAGACAAAGCGGTGCTCTGGCTCATGGTGTTTTCCTAACCCCGAAGCATAACTTGAAAAGATTAAATGGAGAGCCGACAACTCGTTCTTCTGAATGGATGACTTTATTATGACAGGCAGAATGTACAAATAAAAACACTGACGCATTTCAGTAATAAGCCTTAAGGCTTTTTGCCGAAACGCGTCAACTGTTTTTTTTTTAACACTCTGCCTGTCCTAATAAAGTCATCCATTCAGATGAATGAGTTTCCGGCTTTCCATTTCATCTTTTCAAGTAATTGCTGACCATGTTTCATATTACACCATCAACATGGGTGTATCGTGAAAGATGGCCTGAAAGATGAAGTTAGCTTTTAAGATGATAAAATGGGTCTAATCTTAAAGAGGTTCTTCTCCCTGTAAACAAAAATTTAAAAGTTAGCAGCTACTGTTGCTGCTGACTTTTAAAAAACACACAATTACCTGTCCCAGGATCCAGAGATGTCCTCACACGACCCAGCTCTTTGCTGGTCTTCAGGTCCAGGGTCCATCTTAACTGTGGGCAGCCGACTGATTCCTTGCAGCTTCACAATTGGCTGCCCCATGTGCATACACGAGCTGTGTTGCATCCCATGAATAGTCCCGCAGTCTCCCGGGACCTGTGATATGTCCCAAGAGGCTGCGGGGGCCCAAACTTCTGCTTGGATCTGCAGCGATCCATCCGAAAGTGTCAAAATCAGGTACCTGCCTCTACCCAAAAAAAAGACATTCCATATATGGGTGAAGTTCCGCCTTAAGTGATAAAATTTAAAGTCCTACATACGCAATTATTGTTTTATGTATTTTTTATTTTTAGATGGGGTTCTGCTTTTAGTTCTACTTGCTTTACTGAAAGTTCAGTCCATCCAAAAAATATATTTTACTTGTAGATGAAGTCTTGTGGGCTGCCTCAACCCCTGGCTTATCATTTGTCTCAGATACTCTAGACATCAGGTCCCTCTGTCATAATTCTCAACTTTATTCTTATACATCTTTGGGTTTTGGGTGTTCCTATCCATGTTTGCATTCTCAAAAAACGTCTGTTGAATTTTACATGATGACAGTAAATACAATGGGGAGAATGGGAGAATCTTATAATGGCTGCATGGTGTGCAGACCCAGGAACAGAGAAGTACAGAGATCTCACCAACATAATCTGAGGCCAGCCAAACACAGAGCAAATTTCTTTCCTGCAACCATGGGTTGCAGGAAAGAAATTCACTCGATTCCCTCATCAACACAGACAGTGATGTTTCGAGAATCCCTCCTGCTGGACCATTGTCTTCTCCCAGTGGGGGGAAGCCGAGAAGACAGTGATTATCCACTTGCAATACTCGCATAAGAGTCCAGCAGGCTGGATGTAACCAAGTTGATCGATCCATTTGTTCGAATCTCGGCCCGTTCCTGCTGAGATTCAAACCGTGTATGGCCGGCCTGAGACATCTAAGAAGCTCTCAGCTGTCCAGTTTCTATGAAGAACTGAAATAAAGCTGGCCATTAGGGATGGGCTCAGGCGTGTTCAGATCCTAGTCCCAACCCACCTGAGCAATCCCGCCAGGAAGCTGTCACTGCACACCGCTAATCATGAGCAGCGTGTGTATGTGCAGCTGCCAGCCGGGAAATGCCTCACTGCCTATGATTGTCAGTGTGCTGTGACGGCTTCCTGGCGGCAATGCTCCGGTGGGTTGGGACTGGGATCTGAACAAGCCTGAGCCCATCCCTACTGGCCATACATCATATAATTTTCTTATTCAATTTTCTTTAGATTTACCTTCAACTATGTAGTGCAAGAGCCTGCCTGATTGCATATAAATGTAAAGTGTTTAGGTTTAACCTCGTATTATATGGTTTTGGTAAATCTAAAGGAAAATTGTGCAAGAAAATTGTCTGGCCAGCCTAGGTTTGGATGGACTGACACTTGGTGATAAGTGTTGGGGAGGCAGGTAATGATAAAGGGCTGATTTTAGGGGTTGGGGGGGGGGGGGTTTGCCTGGAATTCCACTTTTAGAATTTATAGACACTTTGTTGACAGTTGAAATTTGCTTGACCTTCTCTCTCTCTCTCTCTTTGAAAACCAAACTAAGATAAAGGAAAAAAATAAATGAATTTGAATATAACTACATAAAATTTAGAAAAACACATTGACCAAACCTTGCTAAAGCAGTCCAGTGGGTCAGTTCCTGAAAAGCCGTAGTCATGGATTCCCATCGGCGTGATGGAAAATGTTTGTTGTTTTTCCAGCATCATCCCAATGTAGCACCAGGACAAAGCTAAACAAGAATTACAACTATGTGTAAAAAACATGTGACAAATGACAACTCATTGCACCTTCATAGTGTCACTGACATACACATTATAAAATGAATAAGCAGCAGGTTTCTTGCATGTATAGAGCAGCACACAAACATTTCTTCACAAGTATTAATATTTTTGTCATCCTAATACAACAACAAGCCATTTATTGACGGTGATCCATCCTAACACAAATAGATGCCTTTGGGCCATGTATGGGTTGCATGCTGGAAAATATACAGTATATAATATCTAGAAAAGGTAACAAGGTAAAAGGACTAAAGGCTATCCAAATTATCTTATGCCCTTCATGGGCAAAGCACAGGTTCATTTTGAAAATCTAAGGCCCCTTTCACAAGGGCGCTGCCGCTATCAATCTGCTTGCTCAGCGGGAGATCTCTCCGCTAAACCCCGCCAAGCAGGTGGATGACAGGTCTGTGTCCGCTCCGCTGTGCAGAGAGGACACGGATACAGCCCGCTCTCGTCTATGGGGCAATCGGATGGAAACGGATGGCCTGTCTGTTTTCATCCAATGCCATCCGAACCGCCGGACAGAGGGAAAATAAGAGCACCATCTGCCTGTTTTTTGCGGACAGGATCAGATTGGATGGTGGTGGGTATCAGCGGACATCCGCTGCTCCATAGAGGACAATGCAGGGTCCGATCAGATCTGCCTGAAAAACTTACAAGCGGACCTGATCGGACCGCCCACGTGAAAGGGGCCTAAGGGTCACTCATACTAGCTGTGGTCCCAAAAGAGCAACTTGTACATCCCCGATCACTGCCTCTGAAGCTAAGAGGGTAGCAATTGGGGGGGGGGGGGGGATGACAGTAAAAGTGTGGCTCGACCATGGGGTTTTACTGCCCCCCCCCCCCCCACAACTGCTAGTGTGAAGAAACCCTTTTAGTTGTAATAGTCATTGGTAAAGGGATGAGCTTGGGTTCGGTTGTACCTGGAAAGAAGTTGGCAGTGCTAGCCTAATCAGCTGCGGCTAGGACAACCGAGCTGGGATGCTTGTGATATCCTTGAACTATGGCCATATTAGATCCACACCAACCAAATTATTTTTAGGCTTTGGATAGAGTGGGCAGGAGTTAAAACTTCTGAGAACTTTTTAACTGCTGTATGTGTTCCCATTAGAGATAGTTCTACTCACTTACTATCCAGGTGATAGGTGTTAGGCAGAACAGGAAGTGAGGATAAATCTCCTTAACAGGGACACCCGCAACAATAAAAAATATTACATTGTTTCTAAAAATGTCACAATCTCTTCAAAACTTTGGAGTAATGCTTTAATGTGTATTTAACCCCTAGAACAAAAATGCAATACTGTATATTGAAGCCCATCACCAATTGAGTCCTTTGTTTATATTTTTCTGGGTTTTTTTTCACCTTTATTTTTACCTAGTGATCCTTCAGTAACACACTTCCCGTCCCAGGGTGACAACTCTAACTATACTGTGTCAATGGAGGAGCACCGTTGTCACTCTAGGACAGGACTACAAACACCCCCCTCCTCTTCCCCATAACATAGAGAAGAGGGGTTCTGCAGTCCCCAGAGATAGCTTGTAACTACTATATAACTATACATTATATACTATATAACTACTATATAATCGATGAGATTGCAACAGAAGCAGATGGCACAGGAGATTTCAGCTCACTAGATGTCTGGCAGGATTGACAGGTATTTTCTGCACTTATGGAACAGATAACAAAACACTTTTAATAGTACATTTAACAGAACAAAGAAGAAAATGTTAATGTTGGAGTTTACATACCCTTTAATTGTCTACATAACTCTCCAGGAACAAATCATCTTAAGCCCTTGTTCACATTGAATGCAGCTTTGAAATCGTGCAACTTTATCTGAAATCTTCATGGGCTTTATGCACAGATGTCTATTCAAATCGCACTCGAAATAGTCAAAAGTAGTGCAGGAACTACTTTTTGTTAAATCAATGCAGCACCGCAAAGTTGCTGTTGGATCAATATGAACATGGCCATTGCCGACAATAGGGTGCAACTTGTCATGCGCTTTGATTTGTCAAAGCGCATGACAAGTCGCTCCAATGTGAACAAGGGCTAAAACTCCAATTTAATTATAACAGCTGGAGAGAGAACATTTGCTGATAGCTGAAATAGACAGCCTCTAGTTGATGCTTTCCTAAATGAGGCTTAAATGTGATTGTTACATTGTTGCACTTAAACTGTTGTATGATGGTCTCCAGCTATCTAATGTGGGTTAATTCAGAACCTCATCTGCGACCACTCTAATCATCACGCTTAGAGAGGTACTAAAGTGATTTTTTTTTCAGAAAAATAAAAAAAAAATGTTATACTTACCTGCTCTGTATAATAATATTGCACAAAGAGGTCCCTTACCTCTTCCTCTGGAGTCCCCTGGCGGCGCTCTCCACTCCTTGTTTCCTGCGGGTGCCCCCTCATCAAGACGTGTGCTGAGGGGGCACCCGTGCAGATGCGCTCCCTAGCCGTGCTGTATGCCTCCATAGACACACATAGCACGTCTTGGTCATGCCCCCTCCCCCCCACACTCAGAGTCTCCCATGAGACCAGGAAGAGGGAGCAGCGGTGCTACAGACGGGACAGTTCTGGATCAGTAGAGGAGTCAGGTAGATATTTAGGTGCGGGGTGGGAGGAATGAGGCAGTGGAATGTTTTTTTACTTCAATGCATAGAATGCATTAAAGAGTTTGTTACCCCAACACTTCATATTCCTGATATGTGCCTGCTGTACCATGTACTTGTATAAGAAAGTATCTTGCTCTCTTTGTATTGCTTCCCTTATGTGAAATCACTGGTGTTCCTGCAAGTCCCTCTGCTTTCCTGTTAAACTGACCACACTAATCAGGAGAGCACATCATGGTCAGTTTTGTAGCTGTTCTGGGAACTCAGTTTGCTCTCCTCACTCACTGGGAAGATCAGTGTACTGTTGTTTTTACTCCCCCCAGCTCTTATGCAGCTGAGAACAGAGGGAATGTGATCATTTATAGAAAAAAGGTATTTATAATTTTTTTTTTTATATCTATGCAAAAATGTTTGCTTTTTATGTCTATTTTAAACTGAGTGGGTTGTTTTACAAGGTGATCGTTTACAATCACTTCAATTGCTTGCCGACCGCACGCCGCATATATACTGCGGCAGGCTGGCTTGGCTGCGGGTACGGCGATCCACGGGAGCAATCCTGGGGGTGTGCGCGCGCCCTTATTCGCCAGCAGGGAAGCTGATTCCCGGGGCTGGCCTCCGCGATTGCTGCCGGGCACCCGTGATTACTCCCCGTGGAGAGAGAATGGCAGTCTGCTGTTGTAAACACTGCAGACCGTTGTTCTCTCTGGAATGAACACAGAGCGCCTGTGATCCTCCTACTTAGGATCACAGGTCTCTGTGTTGATTCCACAAGTCCCTCCCCCATGCGGTTAGAAAACACCCCCTAGGCATACATTTAACCCTTTGATCGCCCCTGGGTTAACCACTTCCCTGCCAGTGTAATTATTACAGTAACAGTGCATATTTGCAGCACTGATTACTGTACTAATGTCACTGGTCCCCTGAAAAATGTCAGTTAGGGGTCCGATCTGTCCACCACAATGTCGCAGTCCCACTAAAAATTGCTGATCACCGCCATTACTAGTATTAAATAAATACATAAAAATGACAAATCTTTCCCCTAGTTTGTAGATGCGATAACTTTTGCGCAAACCAATCAAAATACGCTTAGTGGGATTTTTTTTTTTACCAAAAATATGTAGCAGAATTGGCCTAAAATGATGAAAAAAATTGATTTTTACATTTTTTTTTATTGGGAATGTTATATAGCAGAAAGTGAAAAATATTGTTTTTTTTTTTTTCAGAATTGTCGCTATTTTTTTGTTTATAGCGCAAAAAAAAAAAAAAAAAATTGCACAGGTGATCAAATACCCCCAAAAGAAAGTTCTATTTATGGGGGGGAAAAAATAACATCAATTTTTTTTGGGTACAGTGTCGCGCGACTGCGCAATTGTCCGTTAAAGTAACGCAGTGCCCAATTGCAAAAAATGGTCTGGTCATTAACCCTTTGAGGACCATAAGATTACCGCCATCAATATAAAAATAATTATATATTTTTCCCTTTAAGAATGTATTTGAACAATAAATAAAACATCCTTCCGGTCCAGAAGTGGTTAAGCTTAAAAATTCTTAGACTTTAGAACCACTTTGAGGATTGATCTACTAGATAATAGGAATGAAAAGTATGAAAGAAAGAATTCTTGTGACCTCAAAGATATTCATACAGCATAACAAAAGGCTCTGTATAAACAGAAATCTGCTGCTGTCATAACAGACACATTGTCCATTGTAAGAGAGACAAAACTCACACTACCTCTGTAATGACTATGGAAGGACTTCAACACATCCTAAGATGAGGTGGCTGTGTTAGTTTTTCTCGGGGCTTTTCGCTTTATTTTCAAATTGTGATCCTGCCAGCAACACACTTCCTGTCCTAGGGTGACAACATTCATTAGCAAAGTATGTATGCATAGGACACACCCTCTGCCACGCCCCCTTAATCACTTCAATACAGGGTACTTTCCCCCCTTCCCGCCCAGGCCAATTTTCAGTTTTTAGCGCTGTTGCATTTTGAATGACAATTGCACGGTCATGCAACGCTGTACCGAAACCAAATTTATGTCATTTTTCCCCCACAAATAGAGCTTTCTTTTGGTGGTATTTGATCACTGCAAGGTTTTTTCTTTTTTGCTACAGAAAAAGACCAAAAAGTTTGAAAAAAAAAAGTTTTTTGTTTATGTTATAAACAATTATTCAGGAGATGAACTCGATCATTATCTACAGGCAGTGGACTTTCCAGTCTTAACTGATAGAGATAGGGCCAAACTAGACGCCCCTATTACTCTTTTGGAGATCCAGGAAGTGGTGGCCTCCCTAAAACCCGATAAGACACCAGGACCGGATGGAATTCCTGTTGAATTCTATAAGGCACATATGGACCTTTTGGGCCCATATTTATTAGCCACTCTTCTAGGATCTCTAAAGGATGGGGAACTCCCTAAAACAATGAGCGAAGCGGTTATTGTTGTGATCCCTAAACCAGGGAAGGACCCATCACTATGTTCATCATACAGACCTATCTCTTTATTAAATGTTGATGGGAAGATCCTTTCAAAAGTCTTGGCCAATCGACTTAATAGTGTTATTACAGGATTGATCCATCCTGACCAAACTGGATTCATACCTGAGCGGGGTACTGATATCAATATCCGGAGATTGTTCACACATATGGCCTTGGCGTCGGGGGGAGGAACAGGTGTGGTCGCCTCCCTCGACGCCGAGAAAGCATTCGATTCTGTTGAGTGGCCATTTCTCTGGAAGATCTTATCTAGCTTCGGGTTTGGCCCTAATTTCGTCTCATGGATTAAGCTTCTCTATGAGAACCCTACAGCTAGAGTTCGTACTAATACATCTCTATCGGATAAATTCCCTCTATTGAGGGGTACCCGACAGGGATGTCCGTTATCCCCAGCCTTGTTTGCCTTGGCTTTGGAGCCGCTAGCGATTATGTTGCGAGCGGACGCACAAGTCCGAGGCATTAAGGTGGGGGTCATTGAAGAGAAGTTGTCTTTATATGCAGACGACACCTTGATTTATTTGGCGGATGCATCCACATCATTACATAGGGCCTTACAATTATTTGACATCTTTGGCCGTTTTTCAGGTATAAATATTAATTGGTCTAAGTCCGTCCTTTTTCCACTACACCCATCGATATCTTTAATTGATACTCATACACCGTTGAAATGGGTACAGGATATGGTGTACTTAGGCATCAAAGTGGGTCCAACATTGGAGGTATATCAGCAAAATAACATTGACCCTTTAGTTTTACAATTAAATAAAAAGTGCGCGTCTTGGCGCATGCTTCCCTTGTCCCCCGTTGGCAGAATTAACTTAATAAAAATGAACTATCTTCCGAAATTTCTGTATTTCTTCCGTAACTCCCCCATTGATATGACTAGAACCTCTTTTTCGAGATTAGAAAGTATTATAACAACTTTTGTATGGGCCGGGCGTACTCCACGAGTCGCAAGACGCACGCTATACCTTCCTCTTGCAAGAGGAGGATTAGCGCTTCCTAACTTTAAATTGTATTTTTGGGCGGCTGTCCTGGTGACGGTCCGGTGGTGGTTCTCTCAGCCCAAAACTAATTCTGCAGTTACACTAGAAGCAGCACTATTGGGTTCATATGCGGCCCTTAGTAATCTTGTTTTTCGGGGGGAACAGGCACATCCTCAAATAACCAGTCTGATGAAGACTGTCCTGCGGATATGGACTCGGGCGCGGGTGATATATAACACACCATTGCATATATCCCCCCACACTCCGTTGTGGGGTAATCCTAATTTAAAACATTTATATCATCTCCCTGATCCACAGTTATGGGCTGCTAGAGGGATTGTGACTATGAAACATGTTATTAAAGATGGAAGACTTCAAGGCTTTAATGCTCTTCAGTCCACCCATTCATTACCTTCCACCATGGGGTTTCGTTACCGCCAGCTTAGTCATGCTATGCGGGCTCAGTTCCATGGCCCTGTTGTCCTGGAATCAGACCCCTTGGAGAAAATGTTAACTTTTAAGGTAATAGGGAAATCTCTCTCTGCTATATACTCCATACTCTCAACAGATCATAGTCAGTCCCTTGAGAAAACCTATAATAAATGGAAGGAGGACATTCCAGATCTGACTATTGAAGAGTGGGAGGATTCTGTTAATAATTATATCCCCTCAATGATAGCGGCTAGGGACAGATTTATACAACTCAAATTCTTACATAGAGCATATTATACGCCACAACGTCTTGCCAGGATATTCCCCACGAAAGATCCTTTGTGCATTAGATGTGGGCATGAAATAGGTACATTCTTACATGTTGTTTGGTCGTGCCCTGACCTGGCAACTTTTTGGAAAGAAGTGACGGACACTATTGGCGAAATCTTTGACATTATGATTCCTTTGGACCCAAAGGTAACTTTATTGAGTAACCTTACAGAACTGGCTGGGGATAAATATGCTAAAATGTGCATTACATATACCCTGTTTTATGCCAGGAGAGAAATCCTTTTGCGATGGAAGTTACCCGAACCTCCCACCCGATTATCCTGGATAGTTGCCATTACTAAGACACTCCCATTCTACCGTTTTACATACGGTAGTAGGAACTGTCCAAAAAAATTCGATAAAGTCTGGTCAGCCTGGATCGACGCTGTAGGTGAGCCAAAGTCACCGGTTCCATAATGATATAAGTAGGCTCTTATTATTATAATTAAGAATTTTTTTTTTTTTTTTCTTCTCTCCTTGTTTCTAAACTGGTTTATTGACATTCCCCTTCCCTCCCTCTCCCTAAGAATTTTTTTTTTTTTTTTTTTTTTTTTGTGTGTGTTAGTAGGTATGGATAAAACTATTCCTTGTGCAGAGTAATGTATTGTATTGGAATGTTTGTGATGTTTATATGTGTAACAATAAAATAAAAATTTAACTGTTAAAAAAATAAAATTTTGTAAATAGATACGTTTTTTCCTGCACTGCCACTGATGAGGCTGCACTGACAGGCACTGATGAGGAGGCACTGATGGGGTGGCACTGATGGGGTGGCACTAATATGCAGCACTGATGGGCACTGATATGTGGCACTGATAGATAACACTGATATGCAGCATTGGTGGGCACTGATAGGCGGCACTGATGGGCACTGATAGGCGGCACTGATGGGCACTGATTAGCACTGACGGGTGGCACTGATAGGCGGCACTGGTGGGCAAAAATGGGTGGCACTGGTGGGCGGCACTGATACATGGCAATGATGGGCACTGGTGGGCAGCACTAATGCAGAGGGCACCGGTGGGCAGCACTGATGGGGAGGGCACTGGCGGGCTCCCTGAGCCCTGATGGCCATAGTGGGACTGGTAAACAATGCTCTGATTACCAGCACAGACCCCCCCCCTGTCAGGAGAGCCGCAGACTGGCTCTCCTCTACTCGTGCCTGTCAGGCACTAACTGAGGAAACGATCAACGGCTCTTCCTATTTACTATGTGACCAGCTGTGATTGGACACAGCTGGTCACATGGTAAAGAGCCTACATCAGTAGGCTCTTTACCGAGATCGGAGATGCGGTGTGTCAAGCTGGATACACAACTTTTGTTGGTAGATTTCCTTCAGATTTACCTTTTCTATGTAGTGCAAGGGCCTGCCAGATTGCATACAAATTGAAAGTGTTTAGGTTTGATCTCATATTGTATGGTTTTGGTAAGTCTAAAGGAAAAAGTCTTCAGAAAATCTTATATTGTGTATGGCCCTTCAGAGTGACACACCGCTGCACCGATCGCCACTCTGCGCGCCCTGTCCTGTTCTGCCACATTTCCGAACAAAATGAAATGAACAGAACCTTGCGACCTCCAGTGTGTTCAGGATGTTTAATATGTCTGGTTGGAATGGTATATTGGGATAAATCTGTCCAACCTTTTTTGGCTTCCCCTACAGCAGTGGTTCTCAACTCCTGTCCTCAGGACCCACTAACCAGCCAGATTTTAAGTATTACCTTGGGGAGATGCAGAGTAAAATCATGCAATCACTGAGCAGCAAATGATATCACCTGTGATGCATTTCAGTTATATTGCAAACCTGGCCTGTTGGTGGGTCCTGAGGACGGGAGTTGAGAACCCCTGCCCTACAGCCTTATCCTCTACAACCTTTCTTCAGCAATTTTTCTCCTGTGTGTTAAGGACGTTAAATATCTCTGGTTGGAATTGTGTATTGGGGATTTCTTTATAGATAAATCTGCCAAAACTTTTCTGGCCTTCCCACTGCCTTTTCCTCTACAACCTTTTTTCCAGCAACAATATACACCTCGCTCATTTGGACTCGTGGTCTGTTTGATTTATCAAGCCATTGTCCCTTGAATCATTGCCTGGTTGCTGGGTCATCTGGAAACATGCCGGTGGTGTCTGCATACATTTGGTTTTCAACCTATGCACCAATCTATCCATTACATTGTTTAAAATAGCCCCTGAAGAAGACTCAGCCAGGTGAAACGCGTAGGGGTCCCTGTTGGTTTTCAATGTTTTCCTGATGGATGAAGATCTTTGTTCTTGTCCTTCCTATAGTAAATGTATCTGTTGTTTGTATGCATTTTTATATATAATCTGGTTTTTAACTTATTACAATGATTTTTTTTGTATTTTATTATATCATTGGTCTCTATTGGTGCCTATAAAATCCCTTCCATAGTTCTGTCCTTTTTACTAAGTTCATTGTTGGCATTTGCCTACATTTTCATTGGCTACATGGCTTTATCTATAGGAACAAATCCGACATTTAAAATGAGATTAAAAAAAAATGTTTGCAGTGAGCCAAAATAGACAATTCCCTTTTGACAACACTCCTAAATAAGGCTCAAATGTGATTTATACATATCTGTACCCAACCTGTCCCCATGGTATGATGGTTTCCAATGTGGGCTGCTTCAGCGCCTCTTCTGCGGCCAGACTAATACTCATGCTTAAGAAGAGATTAACTAGATAATATAGATAGGTGTAATGAAAGAAAGAATTCTTCTGACCTTAAAGAGCCCAATGTAATATAACAAAAGGTTCTATATAAACAGAAACCTGCCGCTGCCAAAACAGACACCGTGTCCATTGTAAGAGAGACAAAACGCACACTACCTCTGTAATGACTATGGGAGGACTTCACAGCTTCCCGCAGCAACATCAATGTCTTGTTAAAATATACCAGTCGGCTCGGTTCAGTTTCTTCTTTTTTCATGAAGATTTCATCTAACCTAAAAAATGGAAAAGCTGTGCTATAAAAACTAAAATACTGCAAAATAATGAAATATGTTGGGTATCAATTAATCAATAAGCACTAATATGAGCATTGCTTGCTCCTAAAACCTTTAAATACTATGTGACTGCACCAATCTCCTCCACTAGATATAGGAGGGAGGGGAAAATGGGGGGCAAGAAGGATTTTCTTGATACCATCAACAGGTGTAAACAGTCATGTAAAAACAAGAATCTTTATTACATTCTATGAAAAAGACATATGACAATTAACAATAGATTGCGAACAAAAATAATAATAATAAATACATAAATAATAAATACATAAATAATAAATACCCGATTCAAGAGGCTCAACTGTAGCAATGATGTTTTACCTGTGCTGTAGAATACAACACATGATTGGGTTGTTATCTACAGTTGGGCCACAATCTACATGTTTCGCGGCCGAAGCCGCTTCCTCAGGGGTTCAAGAAAGTGGGGGGGGGGGGGGGGGGACAATAGTCCTACAAAGATAAAATATATAAACACACAAATAATAATAATGAACAGATGTAACTACTTATTGACATAATTTTGGCAGCTGTGGAAAACTTAAAGCACTTCAATTTTTCCACAGCTGCCAAAATGATGTCAATAAGTAGTTACATTTGTTGATTATTTGTACATTTGTGTGATTATATATATATTTTATCTTTGTAGGACTATTGTCCCCCCCCAACTCCTGAGGAAGCGGCTTTGGCAGCGAAACATGTTGAGTGTGGCACAACTGTAGATATCAACCCAATCATGTGTTGTATTCTACAGCACGGGTAAAACATCATTGCTACAGTTGAGCCTCTTGAATGGGTTCATTTTATTCTTGTTTGCAATGTTTTGGTAATTATCATATGTCTTTTTTATAAAATGTAATAAAGATTTTTGTTTTTACCTGACTGTTTACACCTGTTGATGGTACCAAGAAAATCCTTCTTGCCCCCCATTTTCCCTTCCCTAGGGCCATTTGTGGCCTCAAAATTATATTAAAAATAGGATGTAGGCACCCAGTTTTACTAAATAGCAAGAGCACTGATAACTTTTCTAATCTCCTCCACTAAATGAGAATATATACAAACAGGCGAACATTCAGTTTCAGTGCATTGCTGCATACATGTTAAAGCCCAGATACGCTTTCAGTGTAAGTTAGCTAAATATCCATATTCCAAATATCCATATTCCAGATGCATCAGCGCAAATAGTGTGCAGCGTCCCATGGTTTGTTTTTTTTAAGTAATTACAGTCTGAGTAGAAGAGAATCTCCCCTGTGAATATACTGCAGGACATGTCCTTTGTTCTCCGTTAGGAAGCAGTGATCTCTCTGCAGAAATCTGACATTCACCAGTCGAGTCAGAATTATAATTCTGAAATCAGCAAAGCTCCTGCTGCCTGCTGATTGGAAAGTGCTAGCTGTGGCTCAGCAGGGGGAGTGTTGCACCTCTGCAGAGAGACCACTGCTTCCAGGCAGAGAGCAAGGGACCTTTCTGCTGCTTTCTAAAGAAAACATTTGTAAGACTTTGTACACCTTTTCTTTTTATGCATGTTGGAATGTATTTAGCTGTTTTAAAAATATTGGCTTTATTGTGTAGTATTTTGGATTTTAACATGCATAATGTTAAGGCAACCTATTTATTTAGAATTGGCTATCAAAGCATGGAAATGAAAGAGAAACCATGCCAGGATTTTCTTAGGCTCCATTCACACTTGTACGACTCCAAAGTTGTGCTGACTTTTGATGCAACTTTGGATGGGTGTAACTTGGATATGACTTTGGCTTTGACCAGTGATAATGGACATATGTTGAACAACTGTTACATTGTATAACATTCATTTACGATTTTTATGCAATTTTTTTGAGGGTTAACTTTTAAGTCTGCCCTAGTTGCTCGAAAGTCGTACCAAAGTAGTGCATGAACTACTTTGAAGTTGCTGCACCTTTAAGACGCACATACATGAATGGTTATCAATGGGAAACAACTTGACATGCGACTTTGATGTCCAAAGTTGCATGACACTTCGCACACGTGCGAATTGAGCCTAAATGCAGTGCACCACAACACTTGTCACATAGGTAGCTTGTAGATTACTGCACACGTGTGTTGGGGTGCCATTACAGTGCCATTCTAAATGAGTGGCACTCCAACAGACAACAAAAGGTACTGTGTGTTACTGTAATGTGCAGTAAAATGCATGTTTTACAACAACGCATAGATGTGAAATTAGACCTAAAAGTCAAAATTTAGACACTGAAAATTGCTTTTAGTATTTATCTTCTTATTGACCCTAGGGAGCCCCCCCCCCCCAAGCCTGAAGTACCCACTACACCAGACTTTACTTCTAGCTATAAATTCAGAGTTTTTACCCTCCCCTGGCACAATTTTCTCCTCCATGCAGGTCATAGAGTTCTGGGCATATTGGTTGTGCCAACTATAGAATAACAGGCCCTCCAAAATGACTCCACAAGGTACCATTACTCTATGTCCTGGTGTCTCTTTACAATCTAAGATCTAAAGCCATAGACGGTTCCATTCTCGGGCCATTTCATCAGGGCCTGTCAAAGATTTGAACAATGTATAGGCATACTGAATGTAAAATCTGACAGGTTATCTCACTGATGTGTTTGCAGCTTTTGGATATATAATTGGCACACAAGCACAGTAATTGTTGGTTTACACTTGAAAGGTTGGTTGTACCCAAGTTGCTCAATTGATTGATTTTACATGCGATTATTGCTATTGGCTATTTTAGCCACTAACAGTAATCACTGTGTTCTCTTGGCAGGGACTGCTCACTGCGCTGGAGGGATTCAACCATCAACACAGTGGAGCAATTTTTCCAGAGTTGCAAGAAAGAAAATTGCTCCAAACATGGCCAACTTTACATCTGCTGGAAACCAACCCACCCCACCAAAATAAAGTTACTGTACTTAGAAGTGACTTACCGCATACAGAGAGAGGCCATTGTGAAATACCAGCTCCTTTTCTCTTCCAATGAGATCTATAAAATAAACAGCAAACGCAATGTTCAAATATTTGTTTTGGGTTCTAAAATGAATGCTGTGTATTATATTTATTTATTAACATGCAAAAAGGATTTATTAAAGAAGTGATTTCTTGGTTGGATTTCCATCACTGGAGCCTGAAGGAACACAGCATTTGGCATCCACTACAAGGATGAATACAACACACCTCTGCCGGGACCTCCGCCTTTACACAGAACATTTTATTGTTTTACTAGCAGGACCTGGTTTAGTATATTGTGACAATGTGTAGATAAGCTCATGGGAAATGAGGGCATAGTTCAACTCGTGATGAAGAAACAAATGTGAGGCCAATAACTATATATATGTAGTGCACCCTCCAAAGAGCTGCTGATCATTGGGTTTATTTCCTCCCCTTTAACACACACACAGTCAGGCAAACAGCATTTTTCGCATTCTTCCTCTGGCCCAGGAATCAGTCTAGGGCAGTAATGGCGAACCTTTTTGAGCCCGAGTGCCCAAACTGCAACACAAAACCAACTTATCAGTTTCAAAGTGCCAGAGAGTTAATATCTGGGGTGGGAATGTGATATATCGCCTCCCAGCCACCTTGCCAACTGCCATCTGAAAATTGATCCACCGTCGCTTGCTTCTCAGAAGAGCAGCAAGGGATGCTGCATATGTAAATGCACCCCAGCCCAGCTCCTCACCTCTGCACCCCAAAGCCCCCCTCTTTGCTTACTTCTACATGCCCTGCTCACTATTGAACCCCCACAAAGCTGCTGACCTTGTAAAGGTTAGCCGGTCAGTGGTGTGCGCTCTTCTTCCTCACGTGCCCACAGAGAGGGCTCTGCGTGCCAGCTGTGGCACGCGTGCCATGGGTTTGCCATCACTGGTCTAGGGGTTTCTCTTTTGGTTTCTATTTGTGAGCAATGAACTTCGATGAGGATAGGGAACATGGGATAACCCAGAACTGCAAAGCGTGAACGAATTTGAGAACTGCTACCTTTCTGGCTGCTCTTGCTCAACGCTTGAAACGTGTACAACACCCAATGGTATTTCAACCTTGCTTGGCTGTACTTGCACTTTTCCTAGCAAAAGGTCCCAAAGAATTTCTTTACTGCCTGTGACCTGTCTTCTTCCCAGAGACTAAAGCACCACACAGCCACTCATTGGTTGCATCCGTACCGATATCCACCAGGCTCTTTCCCCCGTGAGGTAGATGAAGAATCATTTAGCCTCTGGACAACTTGGGCTCTCTCCCACAGCTTCTTTCCCAGCTTTCCTCCAATCAACTTTTCTCCTGACCCATTGGATTTCTGCGATGCTCTGCAAATAGCCCCCCCCCCCCCAGCAAAGCCTAGCTAGGACCATAGTATCTTCAAATTGGCTTCTTTCCCTGGCCTCTGCCCTGGGGGTAAAGGCCCCTCAACAGGGGTCTACCCCAGCAGGCCCGACTATGGAACACTGCCCTACACAAGCATGCTGCAAGCTGATGCTGCTGCACAGGGTTCAGAATATTTATGGGATCTCCCCCATCTTCTGGGCACACACCTCCCCACAGATTGGCTGGAGTTCCATAAATATTCAGGCTGCAGACTCTGCCCTCCCTCCCACTATGTTCCAAAAATCTCTAGAAGACAAGGGGAAGTAGAAGAGCAGCAGCCTGTGAAACCCTAAGAAGCTCAAATTAATCAATCCCTGCTCCACTGATTATAGTGGAGCCAAAACTAAATTTGGTCTAGCAGCCTAATAACTAGGAGGGTGCTACATGAAAATGGTTGTCCTCTTTTTGCCAGTTCCTAATGGTAAATTTAGCCCCGGATGATTTAACCACTTGTAGTCCGCAGTAAATTGGCAAAGTGATGTACTGGTATGTCACTGCTTGTTTCTGGGTTGTACACAGCAGGAGTCTGTCAGCAGGTCCCAGTCAATGATTCGCGGCTTGGACTTGCTGATGGACTTTGTCCAATGACAGCACAGAGCCTTGTGCTGACAATCAACACAGGGCTCTGTACAGAGGAAGCAATCTCTGTTTTTTTTTTTTTTTTTTATTCCTGCAAAGCAAAGATAAGAAACAAAGAGTTCTATAGTAAAAATCAGCACACATTACACATTGTTAGGCACACAATTAACCCCTTGATTCCTGAGATGTTAACCCCTGGCCAGCCAGTGTCATTACTTCAGTGACAGTGTATTGTATTAGCCCTGATCACTGTATTAGTGTCACTGGTGATGTTAGTGGCAGTAAGGCTCCTTTCACACTTGTGCGACTTGTCTTGCCACTTGGGACTGCAAAGACGCATAACAAGTCATACTCCACGATTTCAATAAGTACCGTTCATATCTGTGCGATTTTAAGTTGCAATGACTTCAAAGTAGTCCCTGCACTACTTTGGTCTAAATTTGGATAATTAAAACCCACGCTAAATTAAAAGTACAGAATTGTTTGTTGTGAAATGTTATTTTAAATTTGGTTTTAGTTTTGATATTAATAATTAAATTAATTGCAGCTGCTGTTCACCAAATGAAAAACTCAGACACAAATGACTAACAAAAAACAGTGCTTGCAATAAAACAATAAACAATGACAACCATACAATATAATATCTCATGTGCATAAATTGGTGTAAAAAATGTTTAATGACAAAAGTGCACTAGACCAAGATTACACAGGCATTGCTTCAAGTCCAGTCAAAATCACGTCAAAATTGTGGCAAAAGAATTGCAGCAATTGCGCGACTTTTAGGTCACACAAGTGTGAAAGGGGCCTTAGTCAGTTCCCACTCAGGCCCTGTTCACACCTGAGCTTTTTTCAGCTCGTAAAATGCTCATCTCTGAAGTTCCAAAACGCCCAACAAGCAAAATTCTATTCATTTCAATGGCCCCTGTTCACATATGAGTGTTCTGTCGCCTGAAGCAACACCTGAGGCTCAAAAAAGTACATGAGCTTCTTTTTAGGCGTTTTTAACTCAGATATCAATGCCTGCCTCCAAACACCTGCAAAAAATATCAGAAAAACACCCAGAAAACACCCAGAAAACACCTGAAAATGATACGCTCAGGGGTGAATGGAGCCTCAGTGTCAGTTAGTGTCAGATTGTCCGCCACACTTGCAGTCCCATTATAAGTCACTGATCACCACTATTAGTATAACATAATAAAAATCCAGTATATATGTTATAGTTTGCACTTTGCAGACACTATAACATTTAAACAAATCAGTCAATATACACTTATTGTGATTTATTTTTATTTTTTTTACCAAAGACATGTATCAGAATACATTTTGTCCTCAATATTTGAAGACATTTTTTTTTTTTTTAATTGGATATGTTTTAAAGCACAAACTAAAAAATATTGTTTTGTGGGTTTTTTTTTTTTCAGGTTTTTTTGGTTTATATAATAAAAAATAAAAAACCCAGTGGTGACCAAATACCACCAAAAGAAAGTTCTATTTATGTAAACAAAAATTATATAAATGAAGAAGTGCAGTGCTTCCTCTCATAGGTGCCCAGGAAGAAGCCAGTGGAAGGGGAAGTGGAATGGGAAGTGGAAGTATACTACCTAACTTGCCTCCCCCAAATGGTCAGTAGAGATAAGTACAGGCAATATATGCACAAACATCAAGTGATACTTATGACTAACAAAAAACAGCGCTTGCAATAAAACAATAAACAATGACAATCATACAATATAATATCTCATGTGCATAAATTGGTGTAAAAAATATTTAACGACAAAAGTGCACTAGTGCTTGAAAAAATATATAGTCCATATATTGTGCAATTGATTTTCAGGTTGCACAATATATGGACTATATATTTTGTTCACGACTTGAAGCAATGCCTGTGTAATCTTGGTCTAGTGCACTTTTGTAATTAAATATTTTTTACACCAATTTATGCTCATGAGATATTATATTGTATGATTGTCATTGTTTATTGTTTTATTGCAAGCGCTGTTTTTTGTTAGTCATTTGTGTCTGAGTTTTTCATTTGGTGAACAGCAGCTGCAATTAATTTAATTATTAATATCAAAACTAAAACCAAATTTAAAATAACATTTCACAACAAACAATTCTGTGATTTTAATTTAGCGTGGGTTTTAATTATCCAAATTTATCAAGTGATACTTGTAACTACAGCCATTTCTTTTTTAGTTTTGAACAGAGTTGGAAAGGGATAGAACCTTTGTCAGGTTTTTACTTCTGTCTCCATCCCCATAATCTCTACACTTCCTGCCATAGAATCTCCAGTGGACTGGAAATAGGGAAGTGTTATAACCACTGTCAGATTATTATTACTATGTATTCCTGTCTCAGTAGCAACTGCTCCTCTTCTCTCATCTCTTGTCTTGCTGATTTTACAGGGACAGAAAATGAGATGAAGATTTCCCAACAGTGTTACAGACAGCAAAAAAAAACTCAACAAGTATTGGGTGCCAACAGTCCTGGATTTGCTGGAACAGTTCTGCATCTTATGCCCCGTACACACGTACCGATTGTTGGCCGTAAATGTTCGGCCAGCGTCCGATCGGCCGATTGTTGGCTTGTTAGTATGATGCTTCCGACAACCGACTGCGACTTTTCGGCCGAACAAAATCTGGTCTGCATGCTATAAAATTTTTTGTTGGCCGTCACCAGAACGGCCGATTGTTCGTCAGTCAGTACAGATTTTGGCCGACAAAAGCCAGATGAGCAAGACTGAGCATGCTCAGAGAAGAAAAAACACACGGAAAGTAAACCAGCACATGACATCACTTCTGAAGTTGGTTGTTGTTGGCCGACAAAATTCGTGTGCAGTCTTGAGCACTTTTCAGCCAACACAACAACACTGGACAAAAGACGGCCGATCTTTCGGCCGACAATCGGTGCGTGTGTACGGGGCATTACACTTCAGTCCCAATAATGGTGTGTCCCAGGCCATGTCCACAGATGGCTCCATGCACACAGGACATTCAAAAAAGTATTTCTGGACGTCGGATTGCTGGCAGGAAAACACTGCTTTAAAAATGCTCTTTTAACAGCATTTTTTAATTGCGTTTATGCGCGTTTTTTTTTCAGCGTCAGCGTTTTTGGGGGGCGTTTTTAAAAATTACACCAGCTTACATTCAGCTCTGCAATATAAAAAAGGCTGAACGCTGATAAAATGCGTTTATGCGCGTTTTTCAGCATTCAGAATTTTTTGTGGTCAGAAGAACTGCTCTTGAACGTGATTTTAGCCCATAAACTCCCCTGCTGATAAACTTCAAAAAACATGTGTGCATGAACACATAGGAAAACATAGAGGAGAGTTTAAGGGCTGTTAAAAAAAAAATGCCCAAACTAACAAAAACGTGAGTTTATCAGCTTCAGTGAGGCCTTAGAGTTGAAACAGTCACAATGTTTAACCACTTGAAGACCAAGCATTTTCTGGCATTTTTTGTTTTAATGTGAAAATGTTTGTTTGTTTTTTTTTTTGCTAGAAAATTAGATAGAATCCCCAAACATTATATATATTTTTTAAAGTAGAAAATAAATTGGTGGGATTTGCAATTTTCTATGTCACATGATATTTGCTCAGCGGTTTTTCAAACGCAGTTTTTGGGAAAAAAGAAACATTTGTTCAAATTTTATTTAAAAAAACCCAACACATAACCCAATTTTTCGTAAAATTTAAAAGATGATGTCACTCCAAGTAAATCGATGCCAAACATGTTTAAAACTGCGCACAACCGCACAATGACCACAAACAACATACATTTTACTATCCATAGGCGACACTTTAAAAGCCTTTACAGGTTACCACTTTAGATGCACAAAGGAGGTCTGGTGCTAGAAATACTGCTCATGATCAGACGCTTGTGGCAATACCTCACGTGTGGGACGATCGTGGTTTGCGTGCATGCAGGACCTGCGCACATGTTCGTCTTTGCACGCTATCACGGGGGAAGGGGGCACTTTAATTTTTTTCTTGAATTATTATTTATTTTTTTATTTTTACACTGTTGCTTTACATTATTTTTTTTGATCACTTTTATTGCTGTCACAAAAAATGTTAACATCCTTGTGACAGCAATAGGCATGTGACAGGTACTCTTTATGGAGGGATCTGGGGTCCATAAGATCCTTCTTTGCACTTGAAGGCATTCAAAACATCAAGATCAGCAGTACTTTAAGTACTCTAAATACTTTAGATTTTTTTAAAAATGACGCTGTTACGATGCTGGTAAACCGGAAGTGATTTTATGTCATCACTCCTGGATTACTATAGCAGTGACCCAATCAAGGCCAATTCCAGCTTTTTCCAGGTCTCCAACTAGCTGGTGGACATGCCAGCTAGTAGCTCAAGTCTCCCGATGGGACAAGAGAGCCTAAGCGAGCTGCGGAAGGTGGGGAAGGGGGGGTACGTCCCATCCCGCTGCTTGTAATAACAACCAAGCAGCTGGTTATTACAAGAGAGCTGACCATCGGCTCTAAAAAATGGTACCGGGGTGATGCTTGCCACTGCAGACATCACTTCGGTACAACCACTTGAATTCAAATGACGTATCAGGTATGTGATTTGGCGGCAAGTGGTTGGCACACTGTAGAACAGGATAGTACAGCTCTCAGTACTGTATTACATTGTATTGTTACCGGAGAGTGACTTCTGCTGAAGGGATGGCGGCAGTGTTGCCAACCTCCCGCAGCAAGCGTAAAATTTATTGACTGAGCACATTTTTTACTGACAACCTAAAAAATAAGAGAACTCTTATTAATACCTAAGGCAACTAACATTTAAACAGTATAAACATAATATGGAAACACGGACAATACTCATAACAAGTCATTTGCCTGGTTTACACTTAAAAAGTCAACACAGCATGACAAATTATCAGCCCCTGATGTTTACAGACAACTGTCCATAAATTTACTGACGGTTGGCAACCCTGAGTGGCGGTAGGCTGTAAAACTAGGTTGCCCTGCCCCACTGAAGGGGATCTTTGTAAGGTTTTATAGCATCAGGCAGTGTTCCTTACACCGTCCCTACTCACCAGGAACCTTTCCCTGCCCTAAGCACCATCCCTAATCAGCGGATTCCTTTCCCTAACCTGCCAATCACCCAAAGAGTGCCAGAATGATGTGGGATCCCCTATTTAAAGGTTCCCTCTTCAAGATGGCTGCCCAAACTTTTGTGGGAGTTGGATCTCCAATGAGCTACTTGCCTTACCAAAAAGGACTAACTTAGGAAAAAATAGGACAATATTCTTATCAGACTCCTTGTCCCCTGTAGCATCAGAAACAATGCCATCTACAGGCAAGAATAATGCCTGCACTGGCCTACAGGCAGGGCTTGAATGGGATGGTAAGTGGGTAGGGCAGTGCTGTATCTTGGCCTAGGCCAACAAGGCCAAGGCCTAGGGTGGCACTTTGCAGGGGGGGGGGCCGCAAAAAGCTGCACCCTGCACGAAAAAAAAAAAAATAGCCTCCTCCCGGCACGAAAAAGGGTCCCCGCTGGCTTGCGCTACACTTTTTGTATAGTGCGAGTCTTATGTGGTGAATTGGGCCGGAGGGCAGGGTCCAGGAGGCAAATCAGTCTGGTACCCCCATAAAGCGGTCACACTGCTACCTACCAGTATGATAATACCGGCCGGTCAGGACATTCGGACAGACCGTAGGCCGCCGACCACACTTAATACAACTGGCCCGACGGCCGCTAATGCTAATAAGTGTGGCACTGCAGCCAAATGCTTCGCCTACTCTCCTCTGCCCCCAGGCACTGATGGGCACTCATATGCTGTACTGATGGGCGCTAATAGGCTGTACTGATGGGCACTAATATGCTGCTCTGATGGCCACTGATGAGGCGGCAATGGTGGGTACTGATAAACTGCACTGATGGGCACTAATGAGGCTGCACTGATAAGGCAGCACTGATATGCTGCACTGATGGGCACAGATGAGGGTGCACTGATAAGGCAGCACTGATATGCTGCACTGATGGGCACAGATGAGGGTGCACTGATGGGCACTGATGAGGCTGAACTTATGGGAACTGATGAGGCTGCACTGATAGACTGTGGTTGTGGTCTGTGGTTTACAGATGACAGGGCAGGTCATAAACAGGAAGGGGTGTGGCCCTTACAGGAAGGGGTGGGTTATATTTAAATTAGGGGGTGCACAAGTTTAGTCAGGCCTAGGGCAGCACAAAACCTAAATACGCCACTGGGGTAGGGTCTGGGTTTGCCATTCCCTGGGTGGACCTGAGATGGACTAGGGATCCGTACTGAAATGTATGCTCCAGCATATCCAAAAACAGTTTGGCTGGAGTTTGGCTTCAAATCATTTTATAGAGTACTTGGTAAACTGTATACAGGTTGGGTTACAAGCTGAGAAATATTACTCTAGTGTTCACTAAATGTGAAGTGCATTGTAAAAGCAAAGACCAGTGACAGCAAGCTACATGGCATTTCAGGCCCCAGGACAGTGAGGCTTTAAACCTGATAAAACAGCTCTTCAAACCCTCATGGATGGAAACTCATATCCATGTGGTGCTGTATTCACTTATATAATAGACCTGAATGCACAGGCAGGTGTACTGTTTGCCTAAGGACACACCTTTATTTAACCGTCCGCATACACACCAGGAATTATTAAATATAATTATATAACAGGAATTTTATGGATGCTGAAATAAAATGGAAAAATAAATATGGATAACGCTTGCTGGTTCAGCGACTTCTACAATTTGTCAGATTAAATTAAACTCTTGTAAGCTAAACAGATAGAAAAAAATACACACCTTAATTCCAAGGATGTTATTTGTTCACTGAGCAAATATGTCACGCCTGATTTTATATGGCTGTTCCTGCTCCTCCTAAAATCAGAGACTACATCTTGTTCTTACCCAAGGTATACTAAAGGCTATAAAATGGACCTGTCACATGCAAGACATGCTGCCATTTTGTAAGCTGAGCTGCAGCAATGTTACCATAGTTCCCAAATGTCCTTTATTTGAAGAAACAATCCATATTTTGGAATCAGATCCTTCCTTCCCTCTCCCCCCTTTAATTGTCCTTCTGTTGGATCTGATGTACAGATCGGTATGAATAAACAATTGCACTAAGCATTCTACCTTCAAATTACTGAATTAGTAAATTTCAAACACTAGCATAAAGGGAAAGCAGCATGTGGGCAGGATGAAACAGTGCCTACCCGGCTGGGTGGATGGGGGGGGGGGGGGGTAGGAGTTAATGCCATGTCTGGTTTCTTGGTCTTTTTGGTGGGTTCCTGTCTGTGTCATGTAAATTGGGTGAGTGGTCTGGCTCGGGGGCTGAGGAAGTCCAGAGAGTTGTAGACAGCTGTGGGTTGTGAGACCCGTAAGGGATTGATTGAGACGGAGGATGAAACCCGGAGTAGCAGAAGGATGTCATGCATCACTGTTCACATGTACAGACTTCCAACTTGGGGTTCGCCCTGAAAACACCAGCTCTGGATATGGCTCCGAAGGACTAACACTTGCATGAGAGACCCTCTGAAGGACTATGATTACTGGACTACACTTTTGCAGGTATGCTGGGGCAGAACCCAAGCCTGATGCTAGGAGTAAAAGTGTTGGAAAAACTCTGTATTTGTATCTTGGACTGTGAAATGTCTAATTTGCACCTTTCTTAAATAAAGTGTTGAACGTTGCCCTTGCCGGGTCTGAAGTTTGTAAAGAGGTGTATTGCAAGTAACCTGCACACACACAGTTAACCAGTGGGTCTTAATACATTGGGGAATGAAGACTTCGGTACAGAATGGAGTAATTTGAAGAAACAAGTATAACGGAAGTGTAACAAGCAGGCTATCGATGGCATGTACCTGTTATACTGTGAAGTGGCACGGCCTCTAGCAGTGGATGTTGTCAGCACTCCTTCCGCCAGCGGTCGGTCTCCCATAGCATTGGGAGTGGATTGCACAGCAGAGTTTCCCATCCTGTACAGAGGTACAGAAGGTCTAGAGTAGGGCATTTCTTTATGTACCTGTGTGGGGCTGGGTGCGGGTAGGGTGTTATTAAGAGGTCCACATATGTCTATTGTCTTTATGTGATGTTGGTTTTGTTTAAACTGTACTATTGCTGTACAGGGTTTTACTAAATGTATTTTCAATAAAAGTATATTTTTACATATTTTTTTGTTCGATCTTTGTCTCTCATGGCGGGCCGGTCCAGCACCGATATAGCCCTCCTTACAGCCTACGCATTTTTTGTCTATTATCTCTAGGGTGATGGTGCAGGAATTTACTGATTGGACGTTTGTTTATCTTTTCCCATGTATTTATGGACCTTGCTTTGTGCACTGGTGCGCAGTCATGTTGGAACAGGAAGGGGCCATCCCTAAACTGTTCCTACTAAGTTGGGAACATCCCAAAGGTGTTCTATCGTGTTGAGGTCCGGACTCTGTGCAGTCTATTCAAGTTCCTCCCCCCCAAACTCGCTCATCCGTGTCTTTATGAACCTTGTTTTTGCATTGGTGCGCAGTCATGTTGGAACAGGAAGGGGGGTCATCCCCAAACTGTTCCCACAAAGTGGGAAGCTTGAAATTGTCCAAAATGTCTTGATATTCTGACGCCTTAAGAGTTCCCTTCACTTGAACTAAGGGGCCAAGCCCAACCCCTGAAAAACAACCCCACACCATAATGCCCCCTCCACCAAATGATTTGGACCAGTGCACAAAGCAAGGTCCATAAAGACTCCTGACCTCAACCTGATAGAACACCTTTGGAATGAATCAGAGCAGAGACTGCGAGCCAGGCCTTCTTGTCCAAAATCAATGCGCTTCTGGAAGAATGGTCAAACATTCCCATAGACACACTCAATATTGAACCCTACAGACTAAGACTGGGATGCCATTAAAGTTCATGTGTGTTAAAAGGCAGGTGTCCCAATACTTTTGGTAATTTAGTGTATGTGAATGACGGCTAAGTCATTATCTTTTTCACACTAATCCTTCATGGCCAGCATGGTGAGGTTGTGTCAAGGGTGTGCCTAAATACTTTGTGCCTGAAGTGTCCCTGTTTCCCAACCCTGTATGTTAATTTTGTATGAATTTACTAGTTTTTAGCAAATTACTGGATTGCATTTTCTGAAAAAGTGTCTCATCCCTTAAAATAACTGCCCCTAAAGAATTATAGGCCATGCAATTGTTATAGGGCCAAGTAGAAAAGGAGACCAATTACTGTCCTCTCTGAAAAGTGATTTCTCCAGGCAGCATTCTCTATTTCATGTAATCTTGAGTAAAAAGAACGTGTATGGTGTTGTTCAAATATCTCTGTCAGGTAAAAGAGCCAGGCCATCCAAAATGTATATTTCATTCATAGGTCAACCTTGGCTGATTGAGTACCTTGCAGATTTCTTTCATCTTCTGGGAACTCTGTTGGACAAACTCCCTGCAATAAAACCTTACTTTAGTTACACTACTCTTTGGAATGTTGTTCAAAAAAGCCTATGAATTCAGTTTCGTTCATGTGACATTCTACACATGACTGTGCATAGTCCAAACACAATCGTGTGAAAAACAACTAGAATTCTGGATCTGGATGCAGCTGAATTTATTGATATTTATTAATAAAGTTTTAGGCTGGATTCACACTTATGCAAATTTGATGTGGGTTTCTCCGCATCCAATTCGCATGACAGTTGAGTGTTCCTGGCTCTCAATGGAGCCGGTTTACACATCTCCGGGGCGCCTGCGGAGCGGATTGCACAAGGGTCCTGTGCATCTTTGGCTCAGTTTCAGGTCCGAATTCAGGCAAAAATTTGGGCCTGATTCGTCCCTGAAATGGGGAACAGGGACACACCAGACCCCTGCTGTGAGCCGCACCTGAATTTAAAGAGCATTGTAACTGAAGTGAGGATCATGGATTATTTTGTACATCAGTTGAAAACACCCCTGCAGTGCTCACTGGTTCCCCCCACAGACCTCCATGTGCTGTAGTGAGGTGAAGGTTGGTGGGAGGAACCAGTGGAGGTTACAGGAGATTGACACTCCTGGAAGTTTCGGAAGTGCAGCATGCGTATCTCAGTGTATGAATGTAGAATCTGCTGAGGTGAATGAATTTCCAAGCATGTACTAAAGTGGCGTCACCCCAGCCTACGTCCAAAGATTAAAACAGCGAGGGATAGACACTAATCTCTGGCTTAAAAAAAGAAAATTATTTTCCAGTATTTAAAAGTACCTTCTATTTCTCTCAGCCTCCTCCATGACTTCAAATTCCTATTTTTTTTTGTTTTTCTCTTGTGATCTGACTTCCTGGTATTGGGTGGCTACATTCGTTCTCCATGGTCTCACTGTATGCCACCCCCTCTTGCTCCCTCCCAGGAAAGACTATGGACTATTCACTATAGGATTTGTAGTTTGCATAGAGGACATGACCACAATTACCATGTACTGCTCATTCCACACAAATGGAAGTGAGGGGGAAAAAGGAGTATCTGCTGTAGACACAGGCATGGACTATGTGCCTGATAGAAGAAATAATGACCAATCCATACAATCCATGACCTGACTGAAATCTAATGTCTGACCATCAATAAATATCTCTGGTCTGTATCTGAAGCAGTATTGTCCTCCTCCGAATGCAAATGTTAAAACTCGCCAAGAGCAGCAATGCAAATGTCACACTGAGGAAAAGGAAACAAAGCAAATGCTACATTCAGCTATGCCTGATAAACAGGCTGGAATACATGAACTTTGTTTCATGTAGAAATATGTTTGTCATTTCAATCTTACAGCTTCAGTCTGTCAAGAACCTTGCTGGCCCTGACCGTTGTTGTGCAATATCTAACGCTCTACCTGAGACTTCCCACCTGCCTGCATTTCCCAAGCCACAGAGCAAGGGAGATTTACAAAACACCATGCTGGTCAGCAATCCATTTAGGCCTCATGCGCGCTGGTTTCTTGTAAACGCTGTTTCTCCTGACAGGAGAAAATCCGCGTTATAAACTCACCTAAGCTACATTTTTTCAAACCAGTTTAGGTGAGTTTAGCAGAGTTTGGAGTTTGGGTGTTTATTTATTTAATTGGCCAGAATTTGAATTTATTCTGACCATTGAAATAAATAAACACTGAATTACTAAACACAACCAGCGTTTAACAGTGTTCAGAGGTTTTTGTGGTCAAAATTCCATCTTCTGAATGCGATTTTAGGGTGTCTCTAAACTCCCCTGCTACTAAACTGCTAAGAACGTCCATGTTTGCATGGACACATGGGATAACTGTAGCAATATTTCCAGGCCTTGAGCATGATGTGGGTCTGCCATTGTTACCGGAGACACTTCCAACACATTTAAGTTGTGAACACAAGTGTGAGAGTTGAGACAATGACCATTACGGCATCTTTGGTTGGTTTTGTTTATTGTATGTTGGGGATGGGAGAAGGGAATGAGTGGGATACTCCTCTGGCTAAACTAGATTAACTAGGACTTTAAACAAAAATGCCCGTTGGCGCTGTCTTGAAGCCAGCTGAATGCCAACCAGCGCTTCCTGACGTTTGGAGATACTGCTTTGCTGAACTAGTGCTGGAACCTTGACTTTAACTTGTTTGTTAACTCAGAAGATCCAGGACTGTAGAACACTTGACTCCTGACACTCAATTTAGCTCAAAAGTCATGTGAACAGCTCTCTTCAGCCCTTCACTGACTGAGGTAGCTCCTTGTCACTGCTTGTGCCGCTGCAACTCTTAACACTACACACTGTACACATTAGCTCTTCAGGGCCCAACCGCTGGCGCCCCCTTTAACACTTCAGGGTCCTCTGACTAGGTACCCCCTCTAACACTTCAGGGTCCAATGACTAGGTACCCCCTCCAACACTTCAGGGTCCTCTGACTAGGTACCCCTTTACAGCTAGCTGACTCCTGGATCCATGGAACCTTCTCTGGAGTGGTCCCCTCTACACTTGGCAGACCCTTAGGGACAGTTCACAGTGCTCACGACCTTGGCAGGCTTTCCTGGAACTAAACCCCTCTTCCTCTACTGGTCCACAGCACACCGGATCCCCTCTGCAGCTCAACTCAGTATTCTCTGGATTCCCAGGCAGCCACCCGAGACATCCGATCCTTTTGACAGGAGGAGAGACAGCTGTACTCTCCCTCCTGGGACTCTTCTTCCCGCCAAAGATGCTGCATCATCTGTTCCCCTCAAACATATACCCACTCCCAGAATCCTCTGCGGCAGAATCTGCCTTCTGGGGTAGATACAGGCCTGAATGTGTCTCTGATTGGATTTCCTCCACTGCCCAATGAGAATCCTCTCATGGAGCCAGTGGGGAGACTCCCCTCTCAGCAGACACACCTGGGAGACATGACAACCCAGCTGAAATTATGGCCATGCTGTTAGGCAGCCAAGGCTCACTATACTTTTACCTAGCACCTACTCTGTAGGGTGCTACATCACATAGATGGGAATTTAAAGCGGAGCTCCAGGCTGTAACAACAAATACTGTAGCTGCTGACTTTTAATATTAGGAAACTTACCAGTCCACAAATCCAGCAGTGTCTTCACCCAAGCCGATTTTTCAATCGGCTCTCAGGTGCTGCCGCCACCATCTCGGCTAAGGGAAACCAGCAGTGAAGTCTAGCAGCTTCACAGCCAGATACCTACTGCGCATGCCTGAAGGGAAATGCGCTTTGTGAATGGCCTGGCGGCGGTGGGGTGGAAGGAGGACGGGGAGCCACAGTGAAGTCAGCCAGAAGTAGGAGAGGGTACCTGTCAAAACTAGGTACCCGCTCCCCTCAGAAAGGTGCCAAATGTGGCAGCGAAGGGGGGGCAAACAAGTGGAATTTCCCCTTTTGGGTGGAGCTTCACTTTAAAGGCAGAAAAAAACGCCTAAGTTCACAAAAATGTGAGTTAGACAGCAGCAGTGTGCATGAGGCCTTACAAAAATCCTTCTATACACCCAAGGAAGCTGTAAGGAATACACGAAGGAAGGATACATACAGTCATTGGTAGGGGAATGCCCAAAGAAAGGTACGTGAAGGAAGAATGTATACAGTAGCAAAGTTCATTAAATGTCTTTAGTTTGCAAACAGTCTAGGAGCTTGTAGTTTTATCACAGCTGATAAAGAATCTGAAATACACTATATTACCAAAAGTATTGGGACACCTGCCTTTACACGCACATGAACTTTAATGGCATCCCAGTCTTAGTCTGTAGGGTTCAATATTGAGTCGACCCACCCTTTGCAGCTATACCAGCTTCAACTCTTCTGGGACGGCTATTAACAAGGTTTAGGAGTGTGTCTATGGCAGTTTTTGACCATTCTTGCAGAAGCACATTTGTGAGGTCGGGCACTGATGTGGACGAGAAAGCCTGGCTCACAGTCTCTGCTCTAATTCCTCCTCAAGGTGTTCTATTGGGTTGAGGTCAGAACTCTTTGCAGGCCAGTAAAGTTCCTCCAGCCCAAACTTGCTCATCCATGTCTTTATGGACCTTGCGTTGTGCACTGCTTCAAATCATTTACTGGAGGGGGGGAAAATGGTGTGGGTTTGTTTTTCAGGGGATGGGCTTGGCCCCTTAGTTCCAGTGAAGGGGTCTCTTAAAGTATCAGCACACCAAGACATTTTGGACAATTTCAAGCTTCCAACTTTGTGGGACCAGTTTGGGAATGACCCCCCTTCCTGTTCCAACATGACTTCGCACCAATGCAAAAACAAGGTCCATAAAGACATGGATGAGCGAGTTTTGGGGGGGAGGAACTTGAATGGCCTACACAGAGTCCGGACCTCAACACGATAGAACACCTTTGGGATGTTTTGTGCAGAGACTGTGAGCCAGGCCTTCTCGTCCACATTCGTGCCTGACCTCACGAATTTGCTTCTGGAAGAATGGTCAAACATTCCAATAGACACTACTAAACCTTATATACAGCCTTCCCAGAAGAGTTGAAGCTGTTATAGCTGCAAAGGGTGGGCCAACTCAGTGTTAAACCCTATGGACTTTGGATGCCACTAAAGTTCATGTGCGTGTAAAGGCAGACGTCCCATTACTTTTGGTAATATAGTGTAAGTCAGCTGGATATGTCAGGTGGGTGGAAATGACCCTTCATGGGGTTGATCTAAGGACTGGCATAAAAGACAAACCAGTACATTTTTTTCTTGTTACAACATTTAGCCGAGTACAATAAGACTGTTTATAGTAAATAAATGGATTCAGTTCCTGACAAATACAACATACTACTGATGTTTAATGCAATATAATGTATATGCTTTAGCAAAATGTTCAATACATTTTAAACATAAAAACCTAATACTGGAGCCAAAATCAGCTCAGCCATTCACAATTACCCTTTTGGCAAAGTGTTCCCCAACAATGCCAGTCTTAGCTTGACTCTTTGGAAAGTTTATTATTTGCCATTTTTATACTGACCTTGTGTTTGCTATAGTTGAGGGCTTTCTCATACAGATTAATCCCACTCATCAGTTTCTCCATGCTGTCTTCTTCATTCAGCAGTCCCACGTCATAGGCATGGGCATATCCCTGCTCTGCCAGGCAGCGGGCAGCCTTTAGCCTAGGCTCCTTGCTGCCCGCATCCTCTGCCTCCAGGCCCATGAGATGAGCTATCCTATCTGTGCAGTGTGAAGCCTCTTCCTCCAAATTGAGTCTGTCATACACATATGCCAGGTTAGCCCATGCATTTAAATTATCAGTTTCTTGCTTGGTGATGTTATCAAAAATCTCCTTGGCACTGTCAATCTCGTCCAGATAGAAAGAAAAGACGCCGAGCAGATTTCTGATTGCTGAGTGCTGGAAAGTAGAGTCGAACTCTAGCTGGAACTGAATAGCATCACGTTTCAATTTGATGTCCCTTCTTCGAAACTCTGCTGGGGTGCAAGATTCATAGTTAAGGTTCATTTCCAAGTGGAAATGGCCAGGAATGTATTCAAATTCATCTATGAGAGTTTCTATGTCCACACCGGACTCTTCCTCCATGGCTGCAGAGCTAGTAAATCCCTTTAGTCTTTCCTGCTCGGTGTACCTGTATATCTGGTCTGAGTCACCTGTAGCTTGGGAGGAGTTTCACCTGGGAGAGGTGGCTGTGTACAATTCCCTCCTCACCCAGGTGACTTATGCACAGATTTGTCAAGTCAATGCATTATTTATGCATGCCATTATAGTTTCCCATGGACCAAAGATTTAGAACCAATGCAGAATCAACATACACTCCATATACTGCAATGGTCCCCTAAGAATATAATGGGTATTATGGTTGCTGATGCCATAGCAGAGAAAATTTCAAGGTTAAAAGCTGTAAAGTCGAAAGTTATTGAGCTGTAAAGTTAATAGTTATGACTTTATAAAATATGTAATGACAAGTATAAGCTGGAAGCAACATATGGACTCCAAGAGGCTAAACCTACATAACATCTTAAAGCGTAACTGCTGACAAGCAGCTTAACACAGAGATGAAATACAGGTGCATCTCATAAAATTAGAATATCATCAAAAAGGTAATGTATTTCAGTAATTCAATTCAAAAAGTGAAACTCATATATTTTATATAGATGTGTTACACACAGAGTGATAATAAATCCTAAGCATTTCTTTCTTTTAATTTTGATGATTATGGCTTACAGCTAGTGAAAACCCAAAATTCAGTATTTTAGAAAATTAGAATACAGTAAACCCCCGCTCCATCGCAGTTCAGTTTTTGCGGTCCCGGTATATTGCGGTTTTTTTTGTAATGTTATTTTACTATATAAATCATTAAAAATGAAATATTTTTGTGTTTTCCATAGCTCTTGCTATGTCTCTCAGTATCTTTTATGTGTTTAAATGAGTTTCTATTGTTTTAAAAGTGTGTTTAAAGACCTTAAAATGCTTTTACACATACAGTGACAGTAAAAAAAAAACATGCCTACAATGCATTTTAATAGGGATTTTCTATTTCGCGGATTTTCACTTTTTGCGGCTGGGTCCGGAACGTAACCCCCGCAATGGAGGGGGGTTTACTGTATTACATAAGACCAATTTTCCAGCAGGACTTGGCACCTGCCCACACTGCCAAAAGCACCAATACCTAGTTTAAGAATATGTGCGTTGCCCCATCACCTAGTACCTAAGTGTCAGTGGCCATCATCCCAATAAATAGGAAAAAAGAGGGAACCCCAAATTTTGTGGGACTATAAATGCGACTGAACAATTAGAGAAAGGAGACTAGTAAATAAAAAACATGAATACTTTATTATTGTACATAGATAAAAAGAAAAATTAGACAAAATTGACAATAACAATAACGGTAATTGTTAAAATTGCATGCAATGACAGTTCACACCCAGTACAGAAGACTCCAGGGTACAAGTGGTTTAACGATCAGCAACCTCGTCTGACCTAAACCCTATAGAGAATCTGTGGGGTATTGTCAAGAGGAAGATGAGAGACACCAGACCCAACAATGCAGATAAGCTGAAGGCTGCTATCAAAGCAACCTGCGCTTTAATAACATCTCAGCAGTGCCACAGGCTGATCGCCTCCATGCCACGCTGCATTGATGCAGTAATTCATTCAAAAACAGCCCTGACCAAGTATTGACTGCATATTATACTGTACATGGACATACTCTTCAGTAAGCCAACATTTCTGTATTAAAAATCCTTTTTTTTTTATTGGTCTTATGTAATTGTAGCACTGCCACCTTGAGGACTGCTGGATAATACACTTTTGGGTCCCCTTGGGTTACCGTTAGCAACATTGGCATTCACAAATTAACACTTTACTTCTTTGGCTCAGTCAACGACCAGTCCAGGGGTATGTAGTTGTTTTTGGTGTTTTATTTGAAATAGGGATGGGAGAAGGGAATAGTGGGATACTCCAAATTGAAGTATTCACAATGGATGAGGACTCCTATCTGGAGATGCAGCCAGGCTGCAGATTTTCCTTGCCACTAGATGAATTTAGGTCAAGTCTCTGTTCAGACCACTTAGTTGGATAGATTATCTTCAGGATACCTGCCTAGTATCCTCTTTCACTACACAGACTGACACCCATCCTCTGACTATCCTACACCGGGGTGGCCCCCCTCAGGTCAGGCCCCTAGACACGATCCCCTGTACGCACAATACTGTTTTTATAGGGTCTTCAGTGTCTCAACCCCTCCAGTCAGTTCTCCTGGACCTCTGGGTTCAGTTTCTTGCTGCCTGGTCCCCAGGCCGACTGCCTGTGACCACGTGCCACTGCTACAGAGGAGGAGGCAGCCGTCACCCTTCCTCCGGGACTCTGCTAACCAGCCAAAGACCCAGCAGCACATTTGCTCCTGGGTTTTATACAGTATCACATAAAGTACAGAGACAGCCTGTCTCTATCAATCACTGGGACTGTATCAAAGCCTGTGTACCCACTGGTCCAGTTTCTTCCCATTGTCCAACATGCCCTATTGGACCAGTGTTGAAACACAGTCTAGACTCAATGAATTCCACACTGAGCAGACCTAACTCACAGATCCTGCTCTCTGGTAGGCAGAAAGCAATATAGATTTCCCTGCTGCTCCTCTGATAGGCAGGCAGAGCAAAAAACTATACTCTCTCACTAGCACCTACCTAGGAGGGTGCTACATAATATTCAAATTTTCTGAGATAATAAATTTGGGTTTTCACTAGCTGTAAGCCATAATCATCAACATTAAAAGAAAGTAATGCTTGAAATATATTACTCTGTGTGTAATGCATCTATATAAAATATATGGGTTTCACTTTTCGAATTGAATTAATGAAATAAATTAACTTTTTGATGATATTCTAATTTTATTGGATGCAACTGTATATATAAGGGAGTAGTTTTAAATGCCAAAATATAAGTATGTCTGTCCATTCAGATCTGGGATTTGCACAGCTCTGCAAACACAGCACAGCCCATTGAATTCACAGCTGCTGGGGTGCGCTGAGAAGATACAGCGCTGACATGCTGATCCCCGGCGCATTGCAAGCTTTCTTTTTTAGAACATTCTAGAATTGTTACTAGTGACATTTCATAAGTTCTGTTCTCACAATGGTGCTGGGATGCAGTGATTCCCACCGCAGCCTGCTGCATGCAGTACTTTTTTTTTTAGCACAGACCACTGCAATGCAATGGTGCGAGCAGACACCATAGGCAGCAAGGCATACTGCTTTGTTTTTACGTGAACAGATGATGTATAGAATGCCCTACAGAAATTTAATTTCCTGCTTGTGTGATTGGCTTATTGTTTCTCCAAGAAGTCTGCAGTAAGATACAAGCCTTATTTTGAGCTTCCCCATAGGATGTTGATGTTCTAATTGTGTGTGAAGTCATAAATGCACCATAAATGCCAGGTTTAAATGAGCCTCTTTAAATCTCTTTGTGTGGATGTTATCTCTACTGGTTTAAATATTAAGAGGAGTTCAAATTCCTCCTTTTTATAATGCAAAAGTGTGACTTTGTGGGAGATTTCCTGCCGTTTGACTGGTAAATCCTGGACAGTAGTAATTGGAGAGCATATGTAGATGTGGTGGAGTGTTCTGCACAGCAGGATGCTGTGGAGAGGTGCATCTATATGGGCCAATTATAGAAGTACCCTTCTCTATATAGACTGTGAGCCAAACCAAAGTTGTCAAAAAGTTTTATATACACTGATCAAGAAAAAATTAAAGAACACTTTGAAAACACATCAAATCTCAATGGGGAAAATATCATGCTGGATATCTATACTGATATGGACTGGGTAATGTGTTAGGAACAAAAGGATTCCACATCGTTTGATGGAATATAAAATTATTAACCTACAGAGGGCTGAATTCAAAGACACCCTGAAAATCAAAGTGAAAAAAATGATGCAGCAGGCTAGTCCATTTTGCTGAAATTTCATTGCAGCAACTCAAAATGGTATTCAGTATTTTGTATGGCCCCCACATTCTTGTTCCTAATGAGACGACAGATGGTGTCCTGGGGTATTTCCTCCCAGACCTGGACCAGGGCATCTCTAAGCTCTTGAACAGACTGAGGTGCAACCTGGCGGGGTTGGATTGACTGAAACGTAATGCCCCAGAGGTATTCTATTGGATTTTGGTCAGCCATTCAATTATATCAATTCCTTCATCCTCCAGGAACTGGCTGCATACTCTCGCCACTTGAGGCCGGGCATTGTCGTGCACCAGGAGGAACCCAGGGCTAACTGCACCAGCGTAGGGTCTGACAATGGGTCCTAGGATCTCATCCCGATATCTAATGGCAGTCAGGGTTGGCATTGCTAGCCTGTAGAGGTCTGTGCATCCCTCCATGGTTATACACTTTGAAAACACATCAGACGACGAATGGTGTCCTGGGGTATTTCCTCCCAGACCTGGACCAGGGCATCACTTGAGCTCCTGAACATACTGAGGTGCTACCTGGCAGCATCGGATGGACAGAAACACAATGTCCCAGAGGAGTTCTATTGGATTTAAGTCAGGCGAGCATGAGGGCCATTAAATGGGAATGCCGCAGGGCCATCCATAAGGCATGAATAAATATAGGTGTCAGTTACTAAGCTGGTACCAGGAAATATGTTCTACATAGGTCCATGCAGTAAATACCTGCCCTGCATCCACCTTCCTTCCTGGCTGCTTTGCCCATTTTCCATCATATCCCTATCCTGGGAACCTGGAGTTGTTTGTCACCTGCACTGGCTCCACTTAAGGTACCGTTATCATCCATCTGTGTTATTTCATATGGGGGCCAGCATCCTCTATGGCTTGCATTATCTACTGTGAAGTACCTACTGTTAATAAACTAAGACTATTTTACTTCACTTGTGCAAGCAAGTTTTTTGTCTGGCTGGGGGTAGCGCTTTTTATCCCATTGTGTTGCTTGTCTTATTGATCTCATCTGGGTTTGAGTGTGGGATAGCAGCACCCCTGGTAGCACTACTTATTATTTGATCTCACTGAAGGATAGTCCCTTAGCGCCTGGTTCTCTGTGTGTCTATAAGAGTTTACCTCATTAATTCCAGGGGGGACCATTGCATTTAAGCATTCGGTCCAAAGGGTCTCGCGCTGGAGTATGCTTTTGTCCCAATTGCCTCCACTGGGGTCCCGCCGGATAACTTCAAGAACAAAAAAAGAGACCATTTCTGTAGTATATTTATGGTGGAGGCCAATATGTCTGGTCACTGGGGTTATGACCTTTTCCACTGCCTGAATAGTAAGTGTGGTCACAAATTCTCTGTCCAAACTGTCGTTTAGTCTTGCCGATATAGAAAGCTCCACATCGGCAGACCATGATGTAAACCACCCCTTCTGTGGAGCAGTTTGAAAAAGCATTGGATCTATGCCATTGCCCATTTGGCAGTCTGATCCCAGGACCTTCATGGACCCAGGGACACCGTGAAAACCTACCACAGCAATATGTTCCGCGTGGTTGAGATTTGTCATTCCCATTATATGGTATATAATGGCTGTCAGTCAATTGTTGTCTCAATGTGGTTGCACATCTGAAAATGAACTCAGGGGTCTGCCTAACATATTTTGAAATGGTATTATCATCAGTAACAAAATGCCAATTTTTGTGATCACTGATCGCAATTGTGGTTCGTTAGATGAATACCTTGTAACTATGCCTACCATTGCATTCTGTTGCTTGGGAGAGGTATCATACAAAAGCGAGGTCCTAGTTTTCTCCTTTGCCTTCTTGAATGAGCGTTTCAAGAGGGTACCCTCGTGCCAAAAGTCTCTCTTTCAGTAAATCTGCCTGTTTTTTTTAATCCCATGCTGAGGTGCAGTTCCTCTGTAATCGTAAGTATTGGGCGTAAGGAATACTTCTCACCAATGACCTGGGAAGCAGGCTGCTGGCATGAAGTAAAGTGTTAACTGCACTAGGTTTATGGTAAAGATCTGTTTGTATGTATCTCTCTAGTCTAATTGCGATATTAGGATCTAAAAAAGAGACCCATTCTTTGAGTACATTTTAGATTTTAGTGATTGGTATTCAGAAGTTTCAAAAACATTCCCAACTCCCTTTCTGTACTGGTCCAGATGAGCAAAAGGTCATCTATATACCGGAACCAGTATATGATGTAGGGAAGCCACGGTGCAAAGATCTCATCTGAAAAAAACTTCTCTCTCACAGCCACCTAAATATAAATTTGCGTAAGACGCAACACGTGCCCATGGCAACCCCTTAAATTTGAAGAAAAAGTTGATCAACAAATAAAAAATCATTTTTGGTCAAAATAAAAGTAAGTAGATTTAAGACAAAACGATTTTAGTGGCCAGAATGAGAAAGGACTCAATCACCCGGACGCCCCACTTGTGCGGGATACTAGAATACAATGATTCTATATCAATAGCAGCAAGTAGGGTGTCCGGGGGAACATGAGTCCCCTCCACATGTTTCAGGAAATCCGATGTATCTTTGATGTAAGAGGGAAGTCTTGTTACATGGGGAAGCAAAAATGAATCCACAAATCTATTGGCAATCTCAGTTTGCCATCCGAGGCCAGAAATTATGGATCTACCTGATAGGTGGGAAAGATTTTTATGGACCTTAGGTAAGGTTTAAAAGGTAGGGGTACGGGGATATAGATTGATCAAATAGTCTAGGGTCTCTTTGTCAATAAGTCCCTCCAGAAAAGCTTGTGTACACAGTTCTTTAAATTCCCTTTCATAGAATGAGACTATTGTTAAGTCAATGTGATGATACCATTGTTTGTTATTCAAAACATCATGGCACATACGTTGATATTGTACGTGGGTCATCAAGACGATGTTACCCCTTTTGTCTGATGGCTTGATAACGAATTCAGTCTGTGTCTTGAGGTGTCTATAGTTGTTCATGTGATAGGTTTGATAAGTTATAAGGCAATTGCCATCGGGCTTGCTTTTAAATCTTTTACAGTTTGCTGTAAAAGCATCCATACATTAGGACAAAGTGACAGTTCAGGAAAGTGACATGACAGGCTTAAAAGTTTGTGCCTTATGTGTTTCCAATTCTGAGGTATTTAATGTCAGCTCGAGTGGGGGATCAAAGTCTACAGCTCCCTCATCATATAATAACATTAGGTCCCTCAGGGCTCTGAATTCTTTCATTGAAAGACTTTTGGTTTGTTCAGAAATTTCTTTCTCCATTTTCTTTTCTTTAAGTTCTAGTTCGAACATAAATTTTTAGGTAAGATTTTGTGCAAACAGATATAAATATTTAATTGTTTCCATTACATCTATTTCTTGTGTTAGACAAAATCCTAAACCCATCCATAGGACGGATTCTTGGGCTGGTGTAGGGGGAAAATTCGTGAGGTTGATTTTATTGAGCTCTGGGTTCTTCATGCTATCAGTGTTTGAGATGTTCGCACCACATATGTTACATAGTTACATAGTTACATAGTAGGCGAGGTTGAATAAAGACAATAGTCCATCCAGTTCAACCTGTGTAGGTGTGTGTGACTGTAATCATCTAACATAGCCCTCAATCTCCTGATCCTTGAGATGTAAGTCTAAGAGTCTTTTGAAAGTCACCATACTACCCGCAGAAACCACCTCTTGTGGTAGACAATTCCACAATCTTGTAGCCCTAACAGTAAAGAACCCCCCACGTTGCCTGAGGTTAAAACGCTTCTCCTCTAATCGCATTGTATGTCCTCGAGTCCTCATGCAATTCCTTCGAATGAACAGCTTTTCTTCTAAGCTGAGATCCCCATTAAGATATTTATAAATTGCTATCATGTCCCCTCTCAGACGTCTTTTCTCCAGGGAAAATAAATCGAGCGATTGCAGCCGCTCTTCATAGGTAAGGTCCTCCAACCCCCTAATCAGTTTAGTTGCCCTTCTCTGGACTTTCTCCAGCTCCAACACATCCCTCCTGAGGACTGGCGACCAGAACTGGACAGAATACTCCAGATGCGGTCGGACCAGAGTTTTATAAAGTGGAAGGATTATAGTCTTATCTCTGGAATACATCCCTTTCTTTATGCATGCTAATATTCTGTTGGCTTTGGAAGCTGCCGCTTGGCATTGCATGCTGTTGCCTAATCTATCATCAACTAAGACTCCCAAATCTTTCTCCATTTTTGATTCCCCCAAGGGTTCCCCTCCTAACGTGTATTGTGTTTTTATGTTTTTGGTCCCCAAGTGCAAAACCTTACACTTCTCCACATTAAACCTCATTTGCCATGTCGTTGCCCACTCCGTAATTTTGTCCAGGTCATTCTGTAGGATATCTGCTTCATGCTGTGCAGTTATTGCCCTGGCCAATTTTGTGTCATCTGCAAAAACTGATAACGAACTACTGATCCCTTCCTCAATGCTGTTTATGAATAAATTGAACAAGGTTGGTCCCAGGACTGAGCCCTGGGGCACCCCGCTTACTACCTCAGACCAGTCTGAGTATGCGCTGTTTATTACTACCCTTTGGACACGGCCTTTTAGCCAATTCCGTATCCAAGAGCAAACCCTGCTGTCGATACCTGCAGACCTTATTTTATAAATTAAGCGCTTGTGGGGAACTGTATCAAACGCCTTAGCGAAATCCAAGTACACCACATCCACTGGTCTCCCCCTATCTAGCTCACAGCTCACTTCCTCGTAGAATGCTAAGAGATTGGTTTGACAAGAACGCCCATTTGTAAACCCGTGCTGGTTACTACTGATGATGTTGTTGTCTTTAGCATACTCTACGATATAGTCCCTTATCATCCCCTCCAAAAATTTACATATTATTGATGTCAGACTGACAGGCCTATAATTTCCCGGGATATGTCTCTGGCCCTTTTTGAATATCGGAATCACGTTAGCCTTCCTCCAATCCCCTGGTACATCTCCTGTCCTAATACTGTCAGCAAAGATCAGGAACTGTGGTCTAGATATAACCATACTGAGTTCCTTGAGCACTCTCGGATGTACGCCATCCGGGCCTGGTGATTTGTTTGTGTTAAGTTTATCCAGTCTTTCCCTGATTTCCCCCTCTGTTAGCCATAGTGGCAAGTCCTGTGTATTACTACTAACCATACAGTCATGGTCAGTGTACCCTTCCTTTTCCTGCGTAAAGACTGACGAGAAAAAAGAATTCAGCACGGTTGCTTTTTCAGTGTCCTCTGTAACCATCCTCCCATCATCGTTAATTATGTGTGCAATATGCTCTGCCCTAGTTTTTTTGCTGTTGATATATTTAAAGAATTTCTTTGGGTTTTTTTTACTATCCTCCGCTATTTGTCTCTCAAAGTTGATTTTAGCCATCTTGATTTCGTGTTTACACTTCTTATTTTCCTCCTTGTATTGCTGGAAGGCCGATACTGTGCCCTCTGATTTATATTTCTTGAAGGCCAATTTTTTTCCCCTAATAAGTTTTTTAACGCTACGGTTTAGCCAGCCAGGTTTGGCTTTGTCTCTTCTAAATTTATTCCCCATAGGAATGCACTGCAAGATGCCTTTGCTTAATATTGTTCTAAAGCATTCCCATTTTTCCTCTGTGGTCAGTGATCCCAGGGTTTGGTCCCAGTTTACCCTTTCCATCAATGAGTACAATTTTGGAAAGTCTGCCCTTCTGAAGTTTAGGGTTCTTATGTTCCCCACTTGCCTTTTTATATTGTTATTTATACTAAATGTGATCATCCTGTGATCGCTAGAGCCCAGGTTGTCCTGGACTCCTACCTCCGAGATTATGTCTGGGTCATTAGTGATCAATAGATCCAGGATAGCATTCTCTCTAGTAGGGGAATCCACAAACTGCGACATGTAGTTATCCTGTAAGGTTTCCGTGAATAGCCGGGCCTTATGCGAGTGTGCAGTCCCCTCTTCCCAGTCAATGTCGGGATAATTGAAGTCCCCCAATATGATGACTGATCCTAGTTTTGCCGCTTTACCTATTAGTGCTAAAAATTCCAGCTCTACCTCCTCCCCTTGGTTAGGTGGCCTATAGCAAACCCCCACAACTACTTTTCCCTTATCTTCTTCCCTATCGAGTTCAACCCACACAGATTCTAAATCCATGCTCATCCCATCCGTAATGTCACTCCTTTCTAGCACCTTTATATTGTTCTTGACATAGAGACATACCCCTCCCCCTCTTTTACCAACCCTGTCCTTCCGGTACACCGAATACCCTTGGATATTGGCCAGCCAGTCATGTGAGGGGTCGAACCAAGTCTCCGCTATTCCCACAAGGTCTATGTCTTCCTCATGTACTAACATTTCCAACTCATCCATCTTATTAGCTAGGCTCCTGGCATTAGCATATACCCCTCTTAGTTTTACGGAAGTTAAACGTGATTGGCGGTTTTGTTTATTTCTGTTTGGTCTGCTGTTCTCCCGCACAGACCCGCCAATTGATGTTGTTGACCTACTGTCGCTGTTGACCCTACAACTGCCTTCAGTCCTCTGCTCCCTCCTGACTGATTCTACTTCTGAGCCCTCCCCCCCGTCTCCTAGTTTAAAAGCCCCTCCAACTCGGTGGCCATCTTTCTCCCCAAAAGAGCTGTACCGTCCCCATTAAGGTGCAGCCCATCCTTACTAAAGAGCCGGTAGCCGACTGAGAAGTCAGCCCAGTTCTCCAGGAACCCAAACCCCTCCTTCCTACACCAATTCCTCAGCCACTTGTTAACTTCCCTAAGCTCCTTCTGCCTCTCCTGTGTGGCTCGAGGTACAGGCAGTATTTCAGAGAAAACCACCTTGGAGGTCCTTTTCCTCAATCTATTACCTAAGTCCCTGAAATCGTTCTTAAGGATCCTCCACCTACCTTTAACTTTGTCATTAGTGCCCACATGCACCATGACCGCTGGGTCATCCCCAGCCCCGCCCAACAATCTGTCTGCCAGATCTGCGATGTGCCGAACTCGGGCGCCCGGTAAACAACAAACTGTTCGGTTCACGAGATCTTTTTTACAGATTTCCCTCTCTGTCCTCTTGATAATTGAGTCCCCAACTACCACAACCTGTCTAACCTTTCCTGCGTTACGGCCCCCCTTCTTCCTGGAGCCGTCCCTCCCCTGGCAGCTGGGGGAGGGCGCATGCTCCAGCTCTGCCACCCCTGAGTTGATATCCCCCTCAACCTGCAACTCAGCAAACATGTTAGGGTGTACCAACTCAGGACTGGCCTCCCTGACTCTCCTCCCCCTAACATTCCTAACAGTCACCCAGCTGCGTACCTCTGCTGCTTGCGTCTCCTCTATTCCTCCCTCCTCTATGCTGACCCCTGCCAGCGCCTGCTGGGTAATGTCCAAGCTCCTTTTCAGGTTGTAGATGCCACGCAGTCTTGTCACTGTGTTCTCTAGATCCACAATGTGGGCTTCCAGAGCAACAAGTCGCTCACATCTTGCACAGCAGTATTCGTCCTCGATTGTTTCATCAAGGAACGCATACATGCCGCAAGAAGTGCACTGAGTGGCATCCCCAATCCTGTCGGACATTATTACCCACTACTCTATGGGGATAATATTAACGACCTGCTCTTCCTTACCTACACTACCTCTAACTTCCCTGGTACAAAACCTGGGGTACCCACCAGTCGCTAATACCCTCACCAGTCACTAGATACTCACCAGTCGCAAGGATCCTCACCAGTCGCAAGGATCCTCACCAGTCGCAAGATACTCACCAGTCGCAAGATACTCACCAGTCGCAAGATACTCACCAGTCGCAAGGATACTCACCAGTCGCAAAGATACTCACCAGTCGCAAAGATACTCACCAGTCGCAAGCTACTTCACCAGTCGCAAGGGTACTCACCAGTCGCAAGGATACTCACCAGTCGCAAGGATACTCACCAGTCGCAAGGATACTCACCAGTCGCAAGGATACTCACCAGTCGCAAGATACTCACCCGTCGCAAAGATACTCACCAGTCGCAAAGATACTCACCAGTCGCAAAGATACTCACCAGTCGCAAGGACACTCACCAGTCGCAAAGATACTTCCAGTCGCAAAGCTACTCACCAGTCGCAATGATACTCACCAGTCGCAAAGATACTCACCAGTCGCAAAGATACTCACCAGTCGCAAAGATACTCACCAGTCGCAAGGATACTCACCAGTCGCAAGGATACTCACCAGTCGCAAGGATACTCACCAGTCGCAAGGACACTCACCAGTCGCAAAGATACTCACCAGTCGCAAAGATACTCACCAGTCGCAAGTTACTTCACCAGTCGCAAGGATACTCACCAGTGCAAGGATATTCACCAGTTGCAAGGATACTCACCAGTTGCACGGATACTCACCCGTCACAAGGTACTCACCAGTCGCAAGGATACTCACCAGTCGCAAGGATACTCACCAGTCGCAAGGATACTCACCAGTCGCAAAGATACTCACCAGTCGCAAAGATACTCACCAGTCGCAAGGACACTCACCAGTCGCAAAGCTACTCACCAGTCGCAAAGCTACTCACCAGTCGCAAAGCTACTCACCAGTCGCAAAGCTACTCACCAGTCGCAGGGATACTCACCAGTCGCAAGGATGCTCACCAGTCGCAAGGATACTCACCAGTCGCAAGGACACTCACCAGTCGCAAAGATACTCACCAGTCGCAAAGATACTCACCAGTCGCAAGATACTCACCAGTCGCAAGGATACTCACCTGTCGCAAGGATACTCACCATATGTGTTTAAGTTGCTTTGGACTGATAGAGCCAAGGCCAGGTCTAAAAAACCCCATGTTGCACCAGGGAGCTTTGTGTTTGCAGGTACAATTGTGGTGTCTTTATTTAACAAATTGTGCAATACTGGTGTAAAATTGCCACTAATTACCTCTGATGCCCCCATTCAAGGCGACATGTTTGTATGTGATTTTTGTCTATGTCTGTAGGTCAATACCCACCACTGTGATTACGTGAACGTTTGGGAGGACGTGCTCGTGAAGATTGCAGGTTCGTGATGTGATCTGTGAGGTAATAGAATCAGTGGTATTATCTCTTTGATCTTGTATATGTGAGTTATTATGTCTACCGAAATTCCTAGTTGTGCTTTTTCCTGTTCATTTTTTGCATACCCCTCAGCAAAGGCTAACTTGTCGAAAATTAAATTTTTTCTGTTTTTTGTTGACAATTTCCTTGTTCATAGTTTCAAGGTGCTCCCTGATCTCCCTACATTTGGGAGGGAAGGTAGAGAGATCAAGACCATGTCTATAATTCGTATTGAGGGTCTCAATCTCTGCATCTAAAAGTTTTAAATCAACGGTGTGATGATTAATCCAATAGAGTCATAAGCTCTTTGCTACATTTTGTGAGGACCTCCCATAGTTTTTACAACTTTCTGGGGGGGGTTTTAATCGTAGGGAACGTATGAAGGCACACAAATTGTTAAATAAAAGGCACCACGATTGTACCTGCAAACACAAAGCTCCCTGGTGCAACAGGGGGTTTTTTAGACCTTGGCTCTATCACAGTCCAAAGTCCAAAGCAACTTAAACACATATGTGGTGCAGACATCTCAAACACTAATAGCATAAAGCACCCAGAGCTCAATATAATCAACTGTAAAATATTTAAAAGGAGCCCAATGGCAATTGCCTTATAACTCATCTAACCTGTCACATGAACAACTATATGCCCTTAGACACCTCAAGACACAGACTGAATTAATTATCAAGCCATCAGACAAAGGGGGTAACATCGTCTTGATGACCCACGTACAATATCAATGTATGTGCCATGATGTTTTGAATAACAAACAATGGTATTTGATTAATCCATATCCTCGTACACCTACCTTTTACACCTTACCTAAGGTCCATAAAAATCTTTCCCACCCACCCGGTAGACCCATAATTTCTGGCAAACTGAGAATGCCAGTAATATCAAGATAATCTGCGAGCTACTATGGGTAAATGAAGGATATGCCACTAGCACTGGTCACTCCCCTTAAGGTAAATGTATGATACTAAGATAATTCACAAATGAATCATAATCAGTGTACACCTAAATAAAGTACTGTGCAAATAACAAAGGGCACCAGGGGCACTCATTTTTTGTTATTTGCACAGTACTTTATTTACGTGTACACTGATTATGATTCATTTGTGAATTATCTTAGTATCACACATTTACCTTAAGGGGAGTGACCAGTGCTAGTGGCATATCCTTCATTTACCCATAGTAGCTCGCAGATTATCTTGATATTACTGGCATTCTCAGTTTGCCAGAAATTATGGGTCTACCGGGTGGGTGGGAAAGATTTTTTGCACAGTACTTTATTTACGTGTACACTGATTATGATTAATTTGTGAATTATGTTAGTTATATACACAGAGAATACAGGATTCACAGTAATTTAAATATTTTTTTGCACAGCTTTTATATACAATTTTCTTTATTCACATTTCACAGTACCCACACTGTTTAATTATTTGCCACTGTCTTGCAATTTGCGAATCTGCAAGATTTGCGCAGCACACTCAACTTTTCATTCTGAGAATGCCAGTAGATTTGTGAATTCATTTTTGCTTCCCCGTGTAATGAGACTCCCCTCTCACATCAAAAATATATCGGATTTGCTGAAACATGGAGGGGACTCATGTTCCCCCGGATGCCCTACAATATAGAATCATTGTATTCTAGTATTCCGCATGAGTGGGGCTTCTGGGTGATTAAGTCCTTCCTCATGGAGCAGCACAGGTCATCCTGGCCACTCAGTCGTTTTGTCTTAAACCTACTTACTTTTATTTTGACCAAAAATAATTTTTTATTTATGGATCAACTTTTTCTTCAAATTCAAGGGGTTGCAATGGGCACTTCTTGTTCCCCGTCCTATGTGAATGTATATTTAGGTGGCTGGGAGAGAGAAGTATTTTCAGATGAGATCTTTGCATCATGGCTTCCCTACATCCTGTACTGGTTCCGGTATATAGATGACCTTTTGGTCATCTGGACCGATACAGAAAGGGAGTTGGGAATGTTTTTGGAACTTCTGAATACCAAAGACTACAATCTAAAATGTACTCACAATGTGAGCAAATAATGGGTCTCTTTTTTAGATCTTAATATCGGAATTGGACCTGAGGGATACAAACAGATCTTTACTGTAAACCTAGTGAAGGTAACACTTTACTTAATGCCAGAAGCTTGTATCCCAGGTCGTTGGTTAGAAATATTCCTTACGCCCAATACTTACGATTGCGGAGGAACTGCACCTCAGATTCGTATTTGAAAAAAACAGGCAGATTTAATGAAGGAGAGACTTTTGGCATAAGGGTACTCATGGATCCTCTTGAAACACTTATTCAATAAGGCAAAGGAGAAAGCTATGACCTCTGTTTTGTATGATACCTCTCCCAAGCAATGGAATGCAACAGTAGAGATAGTTATTAGATATTCATCTAACGAACCCCAATTGTGATCAGTGATCGCAAAAAAATTGCATTTTCTTACTGATGATTACACCATTTCAAAATATGTTAGACAGACTCCTGAGTACATTTTCAGACATGCAACTACATTGAGACAACAATTGACTGCCAGCCATTATATACCATATAATGGGAATGACAGATCTCAACCACATGGAACATATCGCTGTGGTAGGTGTTCACGGTGTCCCTGGGTCCATGAAGGCCCTGGGATTAGACTGCCAAATGAACAATGGCATAGATCCAATGCTTTTTCAAACTGCGCCACAGAAGAGGTGGTTTACATCATGGTCTGCCAATGTGGAGCTTTCTACATCGGCAAGACCAAACAACAGTTTGTACAGAGAATTGGTGACCACACTTACTATTCAGGCAGTGTTAAGGTCATAACCCCAGTGACCAGACATATTTGCCTCCACCATAAATATCATACAGAAATGGTCTCTTTTTTTTGTTCTTGAAGTTATCCGGCGGGACCCCAGGGGAGGCAATTGGGACAAACGCATTCTCCAGCATGAGACCCTTTCGATCAAATTCTTAAATGCAATGGTCCCCCCTGGAATTAATGAGGTAAACTCTTATAGACCATTTTTATGAATCCCAACGAACAACTATCCCTATCCAGCTGCGAATGACATTGGGCCTGTTACATCTCCGGTGTCCCTTACAGGGACCCTGGAGATTTAATGCTTCCCCTGGGAATTCTCCATAATTATTTTGACTCACCCTTGTATATGGGCAATCTACTGACAGGACCCCAACTAGGGGGTACATTAGGACCCTTAAAATATGAATAATCATTTAAAAAAAATAAATGTGGAATAACGATAATATACTTTGTATATGTTTCTTGTATCTATTTTTTTCTTTAAAGTTTATATGTGGATTATATTTATGTATTTACAGTGATGATATCTTTAGTTGACTGTAAGTTAGGTCCGATTTGTCATTTTTGTATTTAAAATATAAATATGGTGATGTTTTCCATGTGGTGCTGTTCCATATGTGTTTTTGTCTAGCGGTTCGTTGCATGGCATCATGGGCTTTGGGGAGTACTGCTGTGTGGCTTCAATTGGTCGCATAGGTAGTTTTGTGCCCCAACATGTTTTTTCCATCTCCATGCCCTATCTCATCATGGCCACTGCTGTGACAATGCAGGGCGGAGCTTAACCTTGAGGCACGGGGCCTGGTCTCTCTTCCGGCGGATATGCGGCTTCATGGGGAGGGGTGGGCCACTGGCGACCGCTGGCCTTCCCTCGCTATCTATTGGGTGCCTGGAGCTTTGGGGAGGGACTCAGTCCCCCTCAATGGGCAGGCGCCCATATTGGACTTTGCGCATGCACAACGCAGGCACATGCCCACCACGAGGCCAGACCCGGTGATGTCACACGCCGATTTGGCGGGGCTGGCGTCACCAGACAGGAATTCCATAAATACAGGGCCTGGCAGCTAGATTTTCTGCCGTTGCCACTGCAAAAGATCACAATTTTTTTACTTTTAATCCTGCAGCTCTATGTCACTGTCAATAAAATAATTAAGCATCTGCTCCACAGCAGTGGTGCCTTTCCAAATTCCATGACTTTTCCAAAACTTTGTGGGATTCAGTCATTTTCCAAAACTTTCCCAGGCCTGGAAAGTGTCATGTCAAAATCCCATGACTTTTCCAGGAGTTTTATGACCGTACAAACCCTGTGTTAAGTATATATACTGTTTTTAAACCTAGAACTAATTTTTGATCACTGTTTTTCAGTATTAGATATTGATTTCTGCTCTATATGATGATGTATAAAGCTCCTGAAGAAGCGGTGACTCCCCTGCGAAACATGTTGAGCACATAAAATCCAGATGGTATTTGCTACAGTTGACAGTTATTACATCTTTGGTCATTACATCTGTGATTCACTTTAGTAGAGCAAAACAGCTAATGACATAGAAATCTGTGTCTATGTTTTAGATATGAATATGTTTTTTGTATGGCTTTGAAAATGTGATAATATTTTTTTTAAACAGTTTGTTTTTTCAAGCCTTTATACGGTGCCATCAAACTCCATACATGCCTCAATTTTTCTTGTTCTAAAAGGGTATGATACAGTTTTCAGTACAATCATTTTTACAGTTGCAAAAGGCAGATGGCGATATGGACACCATATTTTTTTGCAGTTATGAAGATTACTTCTTCACGAGAATGGTAGATGTATTTAATGTATTTCTAGATTTTAAGCTCTAACGAGTAGGGCCCTCTAGTTCCTCCTGTTTTGAATTGTATTGTAACTGTATTGTCTTCCCTCACATTGTAAAGCGATGCGCAAACTGTTGGCGCTATCTAAATCCTGTATAAAAATAATATTTGCGATTGATGGCTGCACCTATCCCCTGGCCGCTGAGGGGATTCCCTTGACAAGAACAGGAGCATATCAGGGCAGAAAATTACCTCCCAGGTGTAATTTTTAAAAGATTCAGAGCCAACGGATGTCCCACAGCCTAAACTAAAACTTTAGGCTTTATATATATATATATATATATATATATATATATATATATATATATTCCACTCCATGAGTCCTCCTTGCTTCCTCCTTTGCTCAGGCTGCCTGTCTATTCTCTGGTTCTCTCTCCTACACTGGGCAGCCACTGCACAGCACAGTCCCTTCCCCAGACAGTCCCACAGATCACTCCACACGCAGGTAGGACTCCACCACCACTCCACTTGAGTTGGCGGCCCCGGCCAGATCTATATCTCTCTCTACACAGTACACAGGGGGGACCGGAGCCGAGCGTCCGAGTCATCGCATCGAAGGTGAGGGAGAGACGGTTTCAGTGAATCAGAGAGCAGCAGACTCAGAAAAAAAGTCAGTGGCGGGCGCTGCTGACCTTGCAAGGACCACTAACAGACACCAGTGTCCAAGTGCGGGCACCTTGCCAATTCCTGATTCCCTGGGGGGGGAGGGGGCACTTGACCCCCCCTTGTGGAAGCCCATGGACACCATATTCACCACAATAACTTATAATTGCTGGATTCAAATATAGCATACAGACCAAATTCAGCCACAAAACCTCCCAGTTTAAATACCAGACAGAATACTTTTTTCCAATAGAGGGCTTATAGGTTGGATGCCGAACCCAAAGCTACAACCCATACTTAGGACAGATCCTCAATATATCCCAGTTAGACATGCTTTGTACAAAACGTTGAAGTATAGAAGCTTTACGGGTCAAACTTCCAGGCAGTAAAGTTTGTTTAACCTCAAGTACAGGTGCCACAGGTTCAGCATACAGATCTCCAATTCTCACACAGCAATGGGAAAAAAAACAGTGAATGTCTCCATTAAGCTCCAAATTCCTTCAAGTACTGGGCTTCTCTAGCAACTACTCCTGAATACAAATGGTTTCTTTGGGCACAAGGATTTTCCATGAAATAGGATGTCTGCAATATTCAGAACTTTCTGTCAAAGCTGCACCTTGCCAATTGGTTTACTCACAGGGGGGCCTTGATTTCCAGGCTGCCTGAATCTCCTGGTTCCCCATCAGGTCTGCATGAAGCGCAAAGCAGTATCTGGAGCCTATCTGAGCCTATTTGTCCCTAAAACAGGGTCCTAAAACTTCCCAATCCAGGGAGCTTTAGTGATGCAGACTGTGTTTTTTATAGCACATTCCAAAATGGCTGTTAAAACTTGTAAGCACTTTGTGTCTAATTTTGGCATAGGTGTCCCCAAGATGGCAGCCAGAGCACACACAAGAGGGCACATTAGTCCTATGATTGGTTTTCCCTAGTGCCGGTGGAAACATAACAGTCCAGTGGGAAAGGGAAAGTGAGATTGCTGTATCACTTCCTATAGTGCTATCCCAATTAAATTAATTCTAAGAGAAAAACTAGCTTGACAGCACCCCTACAGGTACTAGCAGAGGCAGCCGGCCGACCCCTCCTGCCTACATAAGGTATATGTGTCTGATGGAAGAGCCAACTGGTGATCACCCTGGCTGAGGAATTGGAACAATGCAGCTGGCAGAGACTGAGCTCAACTCCCAAACTATTATCTGTACCCTGTCTAGCCTCAATGCAGTGTAAGCCACCTTAAGGTGCACTGACACCCAATATAAACCAAGGGGAGTGTGGCACTACTCTGAGTACAATTACAAATGCTCTAATAGAGTCCTTTGCAAGTGCCCATAAAATTGCATCAATACAGCTGCTCTTCAGTGACCTTATTACAGATGAGAAAGTTGGAAGTGAGTGTTTCCTTACTAGGTCAAAGTATGTTTGCCAATGAAAGAAGTTTCACTCTTGCAGCTTGCAAAATATTTGACTAATCGCATTACAGTGAGTGTCTTCATTCTTCCCTGAGGGGAGAGGTAGAGCTGACACAGGAAAACAAATGACAGGAGAGGGGGTGGAAGGCGAGTCACACAATATGAAGATGACAGAGCAGGGTGTGAAGGTGACATGGGAAACAGGCAAGACCTGAATGGAGGCTCCTGTACAGAAGACAGGAAATCAGTAGGTGAACCCATCATTGACAAATGGGCAAAATTCTGAAAAAAAGTTACAAGTTTTAGAAATTTGTCATATGTATTTTTCTGACTTTGAACACAAATCAATTTCACAATAAAATCACTTTTTGCATTTAAATCTAAATATATTTGCGTACCTTTATTACAGGGGTCTTCTAACCAGTCCGGTGACATCATGGGTCTGCTATCTTCTTCTCCCATGTGGCGGTGGGCTGTACAAAAAAAAACAACAAATGTGGTTACCATTCAGCGCAATAATACTCTGAGCCCCCATACCCCCAGAGCAGTGCTGGGAAAAGGTCATCTAGAGCCCAGGGCAAACAACTCCCTCCAAGATGTAAGCATTATGTGTCAGAACCCCCCCCCACCAAAAAATACAGGGCACTAATTTGCATGCTCACCCCCTAAACATATATTCCCTATCCTCCCAGTACAAATCTGCCCCTGCTGAAATCCCCATTCCCAGCACAAATCTCCCCCCCCAGCTCAAATCCCCCCCCCCCAAAAAAAAATGTCCCTCGCCTAGCACAAATCCTTTGACCCTCAAATTTCCCCTCCAAACACAAATCCTCTCCCCCTCACTCCAAATCTCCCCTTTCCAGCACAAATTCTGTTCCCCAATCCCCAATCCTAGCACATATCCCTCCACAAATGTCCCCTCTTCCTCCCCAATCTCCTTGTTGTGCCCCCCTCACCTCACATGATACCACAGTGCTGTGGGCAGCTGTCCCTCTTGCCCACTGCAACCTGGAAGATTGGCAACATATAGTAGCAGGAAATAAATTACTGGAGGAATACTTTAACCACCAGGCCATTATTTTTCTATTTAGCACTGCGCTGCTTGCAATTGCATGGTCATGCAACACTGTACCCAAACAAAATGTATACAGTATATTTTTTTTCACACAGAGATTTCTTTTGGTGGTATTTGACCACCACTGGGTTTTTTATTTTTTAGTATATAAGCGAATAAAGACAAAAAATTTTGAAAGGAAAAAAAAACAATATTTTACTTTCTGCTATAAAGCATATCCAATAAAAAAAAAAAAAATTAAAATCAAATTTCCTCATAAATTTAGGCAAAAATGTCTTTGGTTAAAAAAATACCAATATGGGTGTATTAATTGTTTTACGTGAATGTTATAGCATCTACAAACTATAGAATAGATACTGTTTTTTTATTTTTTTATACTATTAATGGTGGCGATCAGCGACTTAGTTGGACTGTGATAGTGCGGCGGGAAATCTGACACTAGCTGACGCTGGGTGGGAACTGACTAAATGACACTGACATTGACACTAACACAGGGATCAGTGCTAATAATATGCACAGTCGCTGTACTAATCACACTGGCTGGTAAGGGGTTACCCTCTAGGGCGATCAAAGGGTTAACTGTGCCCCTAAAAATGTTTACTGTGTACTGTTTTCACTAAGCAATGTGCAAGTTTTTACACTCTGCTTTGCAGGGAGAAAAAAAAAAAGGGCACGTCGCAGCTGTCTGTAGAGAGCTTTTTGTTGTTTACCAACACAGGGCTCTCTTCTCTCATTTGCTCAGCTGATCAGTGGGTCCCGTCCATCAATTATTGGACAGCAACTGCTGATCGGCATGTGCTGGAGCAAATGGCAGCACTGCTGGTGCTGCAGGCGCGCAGCCCCTACATGGAAGCGCCGGATCGCGTACATGTACATGATCCTGAGCAGTGGGGCCGCTCTGACGCAGTATAGCTGTGGTAGGCGGTCGCCAATTAAAAGAGGTCTGTGGTCACAGCATACACTTTCATTTTATAACATCAGCATTATCATAGCAATACAATCATTAGTTATGTAGCCAGAAGCGGACTACAGGTACCTGACTATGCAGACTTATTATCTGCTCTCTCAGACTGTCTCTGTGCTCCCATATTGTTGGGTTTGGATTTCATACATCATACTCCTGAGACTGGAAGAGAGCATTTTGGGAACTGTAGTCTTCTGGAAAGAATTACTGCACTGCTGAACTGTTTATGAACTACACCTCCCAGCAGGCCTTTCACTCCAGGGAAGAATTATGACTCTTGATCCATCGTGTGTGCATCGGTTAGCAGCAGAGAGAGAGAGGACTGCGGCCTACTGCATGCCACCCAGCTGTCTGCAGACTCAGCCCAGGCAGGACGGATGACACTCCTCTACATCATGGACATCCTTGCAGCATCACTGATTGTATTGGAGTCAGTGGGACTTACTGAATCAACAGAGCACGGCCATCTCATTGTCTCACAGTGTGGAGAGTTGACTTTGCTTGTTCTTCCAGGAGTTATAAGAGGGTCGTCAGGATTGGTGAGAGAGCACCTGCTCAAAGTCCACTTATCAATTGCTACAGTTGTTCTTTGAGCTCCAACTGCCGGTGAAGATAATAGCAAGGCCTTGCATTCTGAAAATGTATATTTTATTGCTTTTAAAGGGGACACGCTACTGGTATATAGATTACCTCATCTCTCATTAGAATACAGGCACTATAGGCCGGCCTGGGGTTCCCCTTTAGAAGGAATATTTCATATAGCAATTGATAGCTTTCTGAGAGATTCTTTCACTTAATGTCAGATACTTTGTATATTGGTGTTATTTTCTTGTTACTATAACTGGTTATTTAACTTGTTCTCTTAGTATTATTTCAACTGAGACTTGACAGATTATCTAGGGCCACATTGATTAATACCTCCCTTAACCACTTCTGGACTGGAAGATTTTCCCCCTAATGACCAGGTAATTTTTTACGATTTTGCACTGCGTTATTTTAACTGACAATTGCGCGGTCGTGCAATGCTGTACCCAAATAAAATTGATGTCCTTTTTTTCCCCCACAAATAGAGCTTTCTTTTGGTGGTATTTAATCACCTGTGAGATCTTTTTTTTTTTTTTTTGCGATATAAACAAGAAAAAAAAAGCGACAATTCTGAAAAAAAAAAAAAACAGTATTTTTCACTTTCTGCTATATAACATTTTCAATAAAAAAAATTAAACATTTTATTTTTTCATCATTTTAGGCCAATCCCAATAAGCATATTTTGATTGGTTTGCACAAAAAGTTATCACGTCTACAAACTAGGGGAAAGATTTGTCATTTTTATTTTTTTATACTAGTAATGGCGGCGATCTGCGATTTTTAGCAGAACTGCGACATTGCAGCGGACAGATCGGACCCCTAACTGACATTTTTGACACTTTTGGGGGGACCAGTGATATTACTCAGTAATCAGTGCTAAAAATATGCTCTGTTACTGTAATAATGACACTGAATGGGAAGGGGTTAATCTAGGGGCGATCAAAGGGTTAAATGTGAGCCTAGGGGGTGTTTTCTGACTGTGAGGGGGATGGGCTTATGGAATCAACACAGAGACCTTTGTTCCTAAATAGGAGGAAAACAGGAGCACGTGAACTCTCTCCACGGGGAGCGATCGTGGGTGCCCGGTGGCAAAATTAGGCTGCCGGCCCCGTGAATCAGCTTCCCCGCTGGCGATTCGGGGAACCTGACGACCAGCCATCCTCGATATACGGCGGCAGGTCGGCAAGTGGTTAAGCCTTCCTTATTAGTAAAATAAATACACTGCCTGGCCAAAAAAAAGTCGCCACCAAAAAAAAAGGTCACAAACTCACCCAAGCTCTACTGCCATATAAAAGATGTAAAGTCAGAGTGCCGGTGCTCAGGCCAACCAGTCCACAATAGATAAATCCAACAAAATTGCTATGAGGAAGGCTGAGGTCGAAACGTGTTAGCATCTATGGACATTGTATTTGCTGTTGTGCATCAATAAAGGACCTTTTAAGAAGAAGCACCGAGTTCCCGGCTTTTTGTTGGATTTATACACACACGTTGGGCCGCCTTTAGCTTTGATTACAGCACGCATTAACTATGGCATTGTTCCGATATGTTTCTGCAATGTCACATGATTTATTTACGTTCGGTGTTGCATTCATTTTCACCAAGATCTTGTATTGATGATGGGGGAGTAGGACAACTGCGCAAAGCCTTATTCAGCACATACCAAAGATTCTCAATGGGGTTAGGTTTTGGACCCTGTGGTAGCCAATCCATGTGTGAAAATGATGTCTCATGCTCCTTGAACCACTCTTTCACAATTTGAGTCCGATGAATCCTGGCATTGTCATCTTGGAATATTCCCGTGCCATCAGGGAAGAAAAAATCCATTGATGGAATAACCTGGTCATTCAGTATATTCAGGTAATCAGCTGACCTCATTATTTGCAGTTACATGCAGTAACTATTCAATAGGATAGTTACTGCATGCTTAGTTTAGTTAGTTGCTTAGTTAACCACTTAAGCCCCGGAAGATTTTACCCCCTTCCTGACAGGGGCCTATTTTGCGATTTGGCACTGCGTGACTTTAACGGACAATTGCGCGGTCATGCGACGCTGTACCTAAACGAATTTGGCGTCGTTTTTTTCCCACAAACAGAGCTTTCTTTTGGTGGTATTTGATCACCTGTGCGATTTTTTGATCATGCGCTATAAACAAAAAAAGTCCGCCACCATTACACGGGAATCCAATCTCCATGTAGTTCAACCTGTGAGTAATCCACACTCCTTTGTATCATCATTATCCCCTTTGAATTGTTAACTTTAGCCTAACTTTAGCCTTACAGCCTTTCACATATACTCAAACTTATTGTTCTTTTGTAGATACATCCAAATACATAGATCTCTGAAGAAGGGAGATGTAGCTCCCGAAACGCGTCAGATCAATTTGTATTATTCCACTATCATGGAACTATCAACATGTTATCCAGGCTATTGTCCAACCAAGTGGTCACACCAGGATATCTATCAACGTTTAATATTGTACATGCTATTACACTATGCCATTATGGCCATCGAGCCGTGCTATGTGATATTTTTTACATGTCATTATTATTTGCTTAACTTGTTTATACAGTGTAATAATAAATGTATACATTGTTTTACATATTTAATTTGGTATTTATTCAATCTCCAGCCAATAGCACCAACCTCATTTAAAGTCCCGCGGGCCATTTTTCTGTATTGTTATGTTAATTTGGGATGGAGGCGTGCTTGGGCGGGAACTAGACCATTACCCCTTGTAAACAAAAAAAGAGTGTCAATTTTGCAAAAATAACAATATTTTTCACATTTTTTTATATGAAATTCCCCAAAAAAATGTAAAAATCAAAAATTTTTAACATTTTAGGCCATTTTTTTTTTTTACCATCTGTTTGGTAAAAAAAATTGCAAAAAGCGTATTTTGATTGGTTTGCGCAAAAGTTATTGCGTTTACTAACAAAGGGAAAGATTTTTGTCATTTTTGTTGTTTTTTTTTAACGCGTAATGGCGGCGATCTGTGATTTTTTTTGCAGGACTGCGACATTGGGGCGGACAGATCGGACCCTTGACTGATATTTTTGACACTTTTGGGGTTACCAGTGACATTACTACAGTAATCAGTGCTATACATATGCACTGTTACTGTAAAAATGACACTGGCAGTGAAGGAGTTAACTGTATTGGAGAGGGAGGGGTTAAGTGTGTCCTAGGGGCGTGTTTCTAACTGTGATTGGTTGTGGCTTGATGTACATAGTAGAACCGTTTGATCACCATTCTTACAGAGGGGAGACTGACAGGCGGCTTTGTTTACACTAGCAGCCTGCCTTTCTCCCGCTGTCACGGATGATCGCGAGTGCCCGGCGGACATCGGGTCCGCCGGGCACACGCGCGGGGGGGGCCCGTGACTGCTCCCAAAACCCTTACAGGCTAGCGACATAGCCCTACGTTGCTTTGCCTATGAGGGGCTGACTGCCGACGTAAATAGTCGTGCGGCAGTCGGCAAGTGGTTAATTCCAGGTAGCGACTTTTTTTTGGCCAGGCAGTGTATAAAGAGTTAAAATAGCTCTGCATTGTGTCATTTAAAGGTATACACAACATGTCTGAACCTAGAGTGTCAGGAGGGCTGGACGGGTCAAAGCGGCACCGTGGAACATACAACTACAAGCAACCCCCAAGGGGCAGTGCTACAGTTATTTTTGACATTCCAATACAAGCTTACTTGAAAAAGGTTCTGTATGAAGAAAATGTTCTGTTGTCTCAGTTTCTCGCCAGGAGGTGTTTGAGCAAAATATGTGCAAATAATTGCATACGTGTTTTCTCAGTGCCCATGAGTTATGTAAACCACTGCATGTACTAATGCTTATGTACACTACCTAAGTCACACCCTCCATTATTTATTTTTGGTTTAGTAGGCTGTAATGCCTCCAGATGACTTACTCCAAGACACTCTTTTCCAAGCTTCTACTTTTCCAAGAAAATAAAAAAGTAATTTTGCCTTTTTATTTTGCAGGCTTCACCGCCTTTAGTCATGGAAATGATACTAAATCCTCCTGCCCACTGATTCGCATAGAGATGTACTGGTTGAAGATAAATGCATGGAAATCTGTTGTTTTTTATTTTAGGCCAGTAATTCTTAGGAATGACTCACTTAAATCTGTTCAAACAAGAGTCTAGTAGACATCCTGGGTATGATAAAGTTCAAAACACAAAATCATAAATTATAATATAATAATAATACATTTTATTCAATAATATAATACAACCAAAAACACTGAAATGTGTACAAACAAGGGGTGCAATATTACTAGTCACTGTAATAATGGTTTAGTAAACATCTCGGGTATGAAATATTTTGAAACATGGGACTGCACAAAGTCCGATGTCACAATCGGGACAATAGAATCTGGTTTCCTTCTCTTATTTTCCTTCCACTGTCATCTCTCTTCGTGTAACAAACCACGCACATCCTTGTAGGTGCTGACTTTTTCTCAGTTGGTGGGATGTAGTCCATGAAGTGACAACCAGTCAGGTGTTCCGGGTTGACAACGCCAACAGCAGGACGTCCAGATCTGTTCACAGCCATTAATGGTGTTTGGTGATTCAGAAAAATACGTTCGGCAACTTTCCAAATTAAGTCAGAATGAATCACTATAAGAAAGATCTTCTTATAGTACTTCTTTTGCTGTTTCCTCATTGCTGGGTAGAGGGTCACTGCTTGGTCAGCTCTGTCGACATCTTCCATGGTGTTATTGTAGTCTATCACTACTTGTGGCTTCATGACTTCTTTCCCACCTTTCGTGCGTACCATAACAGTGGAGGTGTTATGCACTGTACTCATTAGGCACACATCTTTCTTCTTCCGCCATCGCAGTGCCATCATTTTGCCTTTCTGCAGGCAACCATTTCTCCTGTCTTGAGCTTCTTTTTGCCAAACATTGGCGGCATGTCGCGCCGGTTAGTCCTTACAGTTACATAGGCATCAGTTTTGTTTTGCAGTAGAACCTCATAAAGTTCAGGAGATGTAAAAAAGTTGTCAATTGTGACACAATAGCCTTGATTTAGCAATGGCTCAATTAGTGAAAGAACAAAAGATGTTGCCATTCCATAGTTGCTGTATTTTTGATTGAATTTTGTTCCTTTTCCAGTGAGCATATCACTGAATTTCAAATGTAGCCAGTTGACGATTCGTACAGCATGTAGGATTTTACAACAAATCGTGCCCTCTTTGATGCAATGTATTGCACCCAGCTGAGCCTTCCCTTGTAGGCCATTAGATTTTCATCTATGCTGATGTCTCTTTCTGGCACATAGCTCCATTGGAAATTCTGTAGAATCATTTGATATACAGTACTTCCCAAATGTTTTTTGTTTTGGTGCAAAAAACATTTGCATGAGTAGTTTCATCAAATTATTCATTGTTTTCGAAGTGGAGATATTTCATTATGAGGGAGAATCTGTACTCTGACATGACTGTGCCAAAGAACGGAGTGGCAAGTAATGTATTAGTTGTCCAATACCAGTTCTGCAGGGTTTCTCCACCACTCCCTGAAGAATTATTAGGCCCAGAAATTTGCAAATGTCATCTTTGGTCACTGGTTCCCACTTTCTGCATCTTGCAAACATCCGATGCGTAGCCAATTGTTGCTCTTTGTACCGGTTTGTCTCTGTAACAATTTTTTCAATAACCTCATCAGTCAGAAATAATTGTAGGTATGCCAAGGGGTTTTTTCCATGGTCAATGTCTACTTTTATACCAGGTGCTCCAGTAAATGGGAATCTTGGGGGCGCTGCCTGATCCGTCCCACAATCAATAGAGCACCAAGTTCTCACATCGCTGAGCTCAGTCGCAGAATCATCGCTGTCGTCACTTGAATTTTCCCACGAATCACTATCGCTCAGTTCTCCAAATAATTCCAATTCACTGTCACTGTTTTCCAGTTCGTCTAAAATTGTTTTTGAGCTAAAAGAATGCTTTTTGTACGCCATGGACGTTCTCAATTTTCCAGGCACAAAGAACTGCAAAAGTACAGGCAGGAAACTGAAAAAGGCACTAGGTGGAAAGCTGTCACTCACAGGGAAGGGAACTGGAAGACAATTGCCGGCATCGGCCAGAGCACACAGCGGGGGGGGGGGGGGGGGGGACAACGGTAGGATGGCCGGAGGACAGTGGGAGGACAACGGGGATCGTGGCAGAAGTTAAGTGTGATTGTGGGGTAATCCCAAGTGTGGCTCGGGGTACCGCTTTTGGTACTGTATATTAACCCCGAGCCACACTTGGGAATACCACCAGGGAGGTTAAAAAAAAGTAAAAAAAAAATGTAACATTCTAGAAAATAATTTACAAAAAAATTAGGGACTCATTTAAATTTGCTTTGCTCTCTAAAAAGCAGTCAGCATTTGGATCACCCTTCAGAATGCATTTCGCCTCCTCACCGCCGGTTTTAACCCCACATTTGATCATATATTATCGCAGTCACATTGAGTTTTAGATAAAGTCATAATGACGAAACGCGTCAGAGCGGGACTACACGGTGACCAGTGACATCAGCTTTCCCACCAGAATGAATGGGCACTGACACAGAACGTGTACGGAGCGGAGTGCGACACTGTTTTGAGACATCCGGGGGTAATCTGACTGCGATGTTAAATAATCAAATGCTCATGCTTTCTGTGTGATTGTAAGTGCAAATTTTTAAAGGGGTGAAGGTCTGCAATTAACTTTTTGTAAAGGATTACACTATGATGCTTTACTTTGTGTTTGTGAGCGTTATAGTGTGTGGTACAAACATCCGGGAGCACGGAGGACCTACCGTGGAGAGATTGTAGAGTGATAATACTACTGCATGCCTCATACTCACAGATTTGTGGTGAGTGTTGAATTTAAGAGGAGTGGGACGTGGTGATTTTGGTGACAGACATCACGGAATATACAGGAGTTGCTTCCCACGATTGTCACTCAGTTATAGAGACTTTCCTTTCACATATGGTGGACTTTGCATTTATTTAATCAATTTCTAGTGGCAGATGGTTGGAGGTGGTATAACTTTTCATTTCAATAGATTTTTTTTATTGAGGTTATAAAGTATCAAATAAACAAAAATACAGACAATGCGCCAGTTGATTTCAGTGCAATTAGCAGCTGTCTCCCTTTTACTAAACCCACAACAGTAACATGAGTCTGCATATGCAGTAAAGCATGCTTTTTATACTCATAGTGGAACCTAAGGGGTTAATCCTCTGCATTGTGTAAAAAGGCTGTTTGATCCTGTCGTCTCTGCTCCTCCCCTTCTTCTACAGCCCCCAATCCATCTCCTGATAGAAAAGAGCCTTGAGGGCACTCCACACATGCTCAGTTGGGTGTGTATTGCTAGAGACAGTGGCGTATCATCCATGTGTGCAGGGTGTTCACTGCACATGGGCCCCGAGGGGTGGAGGGCCCACAATGACCCACACTGCACACAATTTCCCTTGTATAGTTTTCAGCTGACAGCGCCGCTTCTTCTTTCCCTCCCTGTGTCCTCCTCCAGCCCCCTCATCCTCCCACCCCCCCTCCCATGTGCTCCTCTGGCCCCCTGTCCTCCTCCTCTGTCCCCCTCGTGTGCTCCTCCAGCCCCGTGTCCTCTTCCTCTGTCCCCCCATGTGCTTCTCCAGCCCCGTGTCCTCCTCCTTTGCCCCCCATGTGCTCCTCCGGCTGCTGCTCCTACCCAGTGTCCTCTTCCTCCACCCTGGTGCTGGCTGGTGCTCAAAACTTTTGGGGGGGCGAAAACAGAAAAATGTAATAGGCATTGCTTTGCGGCAAAAAACGCTGTAAAACATTGCGTGACTTTGAGGTCACAAAAGTGTGAAAGGGGCCTTCAGTAATCAAGGTATAGTGTGCCCTCTTCAATGCAGAGTGACCAGCGTGCCCCCTTTCAATGCAGAGAGATCAGCGTGCCCCTTTCAATGCAGAGAGAACAGTGTGCCCCCATTCAATGCAGAGAGATCAGTGTGCCCCCATTCAATGCAGAGTGACCAGCGTGCCCCCTTTCAATGCAGAGAGATCAGCGTGCCCCTTTCAATGCAGAGAGATCAGTGTGCCCCCATTCAATGCAGAGAGAACAGTGTGCCCCCATTCAATGCAGAGAGATCAGTGTGCCCCCATTCAATGCAGAGAGAACAGTGTGCCCCCATTCAATGCAGAGAGATCAGTGTGCCCCCATTCAATGCACAATGACCAGCGTGCCCCCTTTCAATGCACAATGACCAGCGTGCCTCCTTTCAATGCACAATGACTAGCGTGCCCCCATTCAATATACAATGACCAGCGTGCCCCCTTTCAATGCACGGGAGCAAAAACTAACACTGCCAATTGTTAACACATTGATTTTTTGCGCCCCTCGGCCTGCGCCCCTGGCGGGCGCCGTTCTCGCCAACCCCATGGTACATCCCTGGCCATACTGACATCGTCCACGGCCCTTATTGACACCGTCTACTGCTCTACTGACACCGTCCACTGTCCTACTGACACCGTCCACTGCCCTACTGACACCATCTACTGCTCTACTGACACCGTCTACTGCTCTACTGACATTGTCCACTGTCGTACTGACACCGTCTACTGCTCTACTGACACCGTCCACTGCCCTACTGACACCGCCCACTTCCCTACTGACACCGTCTACTGCTCTACTGACACCCTCCACTGCCCTACTGACACCAACCTATCTCCTACTGACACCGTCCTCTGCTCTACTGACACCGCCCACTGCCCTACTGACACCCTCCACTGCTCTACTGACACCATCCACTGTTCTACTGACACCAACCTCTGCCCTACTGACACCATCTACTGCTCTACTGACACCGTCCACTGCCCTACTGACACCATCCACTGCCCTACTGACACCGTCCACTGCCCTACTGACACCGTCTACTGCTCTACTGACACCGTCCACTGCTCTACTGACACCGTCCACTGTCCTACTGACAACATCCACTGCTCTACTGACACTGTCTACTGCTCTACTGACACTGCCCACTGCCCTACTGACACCATCCTTTGTTCTACTGACACTGTCCACTGCTCTACTGACACTGTCCACTGTCCTACTGACAACATCCACTCCTCTACTGACACCGGCTACTGCTCTACTGACACCGTCCACTGCTCTACTGGCATCGTCCACTGCTCTACTGACATCGTCCACTCCTCAAATGACACCGTCTACTGCTCTACTGACACCATCCACTGCTCTACTGACACCATCTACTGCTCTACTGACACCACCCACTGCCCTACTGACACCGCCCACGCCCTACTGACACCGTCCACTGCTCTACTGACACCGCCCACTGCCCTACTGACACTGTCCACTGCTCTACTGACACTGCCCACTGCCCTACTGACACTGTCCACTGCTCTACTGACACCGCCCACTGCTCTACTGACACCGTCCACTGCCCTACTGACACTGTCCACTGCCCTACTGACACTGTCCACTGCTCTACTGACACCGCCCACTGCTCTACTGACACCGTCCACTGCCCTACTGACACCGCCCACTGCCCTACTGACACTGTCCACTGCTCTACTGACACAGCCCACTGCTCTACTGACAACGTCCACTGCTCTACTGACACTGCCCACTGCCCACTGCCCTACTGACACTGTCCACTGCTCTACTGACACCGCCCACTGCTCTACTGACACCGTCCACTGCCCTACTGACACCGTCCACTGCTCTACTGACACCACCCACTGCCCTACTGACACTGTCCACTGCTCTACTGACACAGCCCACTGCTCTACTGACACCGTCCACTGCTCTACTGACACTGCCCACTGCCCTACTGACACTGTCCACTGCTCTACTGACACCGCCCACTGCTCTACTGACACCGTCCACTGCTCTACTGACACCGTCCACTGCCCTACTGACACTGTCCACTGCTCTACTGACACTGTCCACTGCTCTACTGACACTGCTCTACTGACACCGTCCACTGCCCTACTGACACTGTCCACTGCTCTACTGACACAGCTCACTGCTCTACTGACACCGTCCACTGCCCTACTGACACTGTCCACTGCTCTACTGACACTGTCCACTGCTCTACTGACACTGTCCACTGCTCTACTGACACTGCCCTACTGACACCGCCCACTGCCCTACTGACACCCTGCACTGCTCTACTGACACCGTCCACTGCTCTACTGACACCCTCCACTGCTCTACTGACACCCTGCACTGCTCTACTGACACTGCCCTACTGACCCCCATCCAGACTTGTATAAAGTACTCGAATGTTCTACTTGAGTAAAAGTACAAGTGCTCGATCAAAAAGTGACTTGAGTAGAAGTGGAAGTGCTCGCAGAAAAAGTTACTTAAGTAGAAGTACTAAAGTATTCAACATTTTTTTTACTTAAGTATTGCAAGTAGTTTTTTCAAAAAATTTGCTACTTAAGTACTAAAAGTAAAAAGTACCAGTAGTTTTGAAAAAAAATTTCTACTCAAGTACTGAAAGTAGAAGTACAAGTACTGTGTTATGTAGTTATTAAAGAAAGAAGTCAAAAGTTTGAACATCATATTGTTTTTTATTATTTCAAATGATTTATTCAAATGATTAACCTGTGTTTGTTAGTAGTTTCTTGATGCACTTTAAGCGCTGTAGCACCATTTATTTGTTTGTTTCATATTTTCTTTTTATTGGAAAGATTTGGTATAGCAGCTTTTATTATACACAGCCTTTATTTTCGTATGCGCTGATTTACACATGACATTATACACATTTTTTTGAGCTTTATGCAACCTGCCATCTACTGTTCTGGCAGTGGTAATTTTTTTAAAAGTAATGAGTAACTATGCAGCACAAAAAAAAAATACTTGAGTAGAAGTATCGAAATCATCGAAAAAATGTAGTGAAGTAAAAGTAGAAGTAGGAGAAAAAAATTCTACTCTAGGAAAGTACAGATACCGCATTTCGGTACTTAAGTACAGTACTTAAGTAGTTCTACTTTGTTACTATACATCTCTGCCCCCATCCACTGCCCTACTGACACCAACTCTGCCCTACAACATTATAAACAATTATTTAGTGTGTGTATGTACATGTATATTTAAGTTGTTAGGTGCACACCCTAATACAACAGGCTGTGCACACCTTTGGCTAGAGGAACAAACATGCAGTTTATACAATCAGACCTCTGCATACTCGACGGAACCTATAGACTATAGAAGCCATTTAATTACCATGACAGTCAGGTAATGGCTATTTCCAGTAATGGCAGCCTCTATAACCCCCTCAGTCCAGGCCTGTGAGCTGCACATGGAGAAAGCTTGCCCCATTCATACACAGGAGTGACACTTGACGTCACATCGCTCCGCCCAGTTTGGCCGCTACCTGCAGTCATGTGACCGCTAACCTGGAGATGTTGACAGGCGTCTCGTTACCATAGAGACGAGACTCGGCATGGCGGAAAAGAAATTCACTGGGGCGCCCTTCGGCTGTCAGAGTGCCAGGTAAAATGTACCGGGATACGGGGCATACAGATCAGCACATGGACGCTCGTCATTGCCATTACCATGCAGAACACACTGATCATGTTCGGATCGGTGACCCCGGAGATCAGGCTGGGCTCTCTGTGCCTGGCACTGTGTGACCCTCCCCTCCTGTCTCCCCATGGCCAGACAGGCACAGCATGCCTGTGTTTTCCTGCCTGCTATACCTGTGTGTGCGGATCACATTCATGCTGTACAGGAGGGAGCTCTGAGAACATCTGAAATGACATACACATCACACCATCACCATAGCAAACCCATAAATACTTTGTAGGCTACTTGCACACAGGAGACCTAAAAGCACCAACTTTTTAGGTATTTAGGCATTTTTCTGTACTGACCTAAATGCAACCCATTGTTAGTAATGGACCTGTGCACACAGGGATGTAAACTTGCACTGCGTATAGATCAGTAAAATAAATTTACAAAATTCTGTTTTACCGGTCAGTATTTTTATGCGTGTACGCACACATATACGCACATATGCCTCCTTCCCTGTATTAAAAAAAAAAGCTAAAATAACTTTTATGCCCATGTACATGTGTACACAAATACCCAAATATAGGTGCAAGCACTGTACAACCCATTCTCTGCCAGGAATATCTGATGTTTATACATCCATACCGTGTGCGATTACCCTCATTCTGGTGCATTACAAATTACCAGCTTGGAAGAGTGGTTTTCTGTGTAATTTACACTGGTAGTTTCTTTTTTTTTTGCAATTCCCCCCTGAATTTAGAAGAAATAAGAAAACAAATAAGACTCAAGTTGATATGCGTTAACATGCATTTTTTTTAAGAACATTGATATGTATTTTGTTCTACAGCATGCTCAGGGATTCCTTCATCTCAGCAGATGGCAAAATTGTACACTGAGCTATGTACAGTACGCACGGTTTAGTGTTCAGTGCGGACAGGAAGGTCAGAAACTTTAAAGCAGAAGGGACATGAAAGTGGTTGTAAAGGCTTCCGTTTTTTACCTTAATGCAGTCTTGTGTATATATGTGTAGCACTGCCCCCTTGAGGACTGCTGGATATTACACTTTCGGGTACCCCTGGGTTACCGTTAGCAACAGCCGTTAGCAACAGTCAGTGATCAGTCCAGGGGTTTGTAGTTGTTTTTGGTGTTTTATTTTAAATAGAGGTGGGAGAAGGGAAGAGTGGGATACTTCCAAATTAATTATGCAAAAAGCTGGGAGGACATTTATCTGATGATGCAGCCAGGCTGTTGATCCACCTTGCCACTTACTTAGGTAGATTTAGAGTTAAGTCTCTATCCAGATGACTTGATGAACTAAATTCTCTTCAGGACACTCTCCTAGTATCCTCTTTCTTGACCACTGACACCCGTCCTCTGACTATCATACTCCAGGGTGGCCCCACTTAGGTCAGGCCCCTTGACACGATCCCCTGTACTCACGATACTGTGTTTCTAGGGTTTCCAGTGTCTCCCCCTCAGTCAGCTCTCCTGGACCTCTGGGTTCAGCTCAGTTCCTCTGGCCCTCAGGACGACCTCCTGATGCCACGTGCCACTGTCCAACATGCCTCCCTTTTGGACCAGTGTAAAACACTCTTCTAGACTCAATGAATCACATACTGAGCGCAATGAGCAGACCTAACTCACAGATCCTGCTCTCTGCTAGACAGAAAACAATATAGATTTGCCTGCTGCTCCTCTGATTGGCAGAAAGAGCCTAAAACTATACTCTCTGACTAGCGCCTACCTAGGAAGGTGCTACACATTTGTAGCACCCTCCTAGGTAGATGCTAGTGAGAGAGTATAGTTATTGGCTCTGTCTTCCTATCAGAGGAGCAGCAGGGAAATCTATATTGCTTTCTGCCTACCAGAGAGCAGGATCTGTGAGTTAGATCTGCTCAGTGTGTGATTCATTGAGTCTAGATAGTGTTTCCACACTGGTCCAATAGGGGGGGGGGGGCATGTTGGACAGTGGGAGGAAACCTGACCAATGAGTACATAGGCTTTTATACAGTCCCAGTGATTGGTGGAGACTGGCTATCTCTGTGCATTATGGGATACTGTATAAAAGCCAGGAGCACATGTGCTGCAGTATCTTTGGCTGGGGAGCAGAGTCCTGGAGGGAGGGTGGCAGCTGCCTCCTCCTCTGTAGCAGTGGCACGTGGTCACAGGCAGTCGGTCGAGGGACCAGAGGAAAGGAACTGAACCCAGAGGTCCAGGAGAACTGACTGGAGGGGTTGAGACACTGGAGACCTTAGAAAAACAGTATGGTGAGTACAGGGGATCGTGTTTAGGGGCCTGACCTGAGGGGGGCCACCCGGTGTAGGATAGTCAGAGGACGGGTGTCAGTCTGTGGATTGAAAGGGGATACTAGGCAGGTATCCCGAAGATAATCTACCTAACTAAGTCGTCTGAACAGAGACTTAACCTAAATTCATCTAGTGGCAAGGTGAATCTGCAGCCTGGCTGCATCTCCAGATAGGAGTCCTCATCCATTGTGTGCCAAAGAAGTAAAATGTTAATTTGTGGATGCCATTGTTTCTAGTGGTAACCCAGGGGGACCCGAGAGTGTATTATCCAGCAGTCCTCAAGGGGGCAGTGCTACATATGCGTTTAGACAAGTCAGGCATCTTTTCTGCTGAAAAGTTCCTCTCTTGAACGAGATTTCTGCCTCTAAACACCCTTGCCTCTAAACTTTACAGAAAGCCTATGTGTGCATGGACCCATAGGCTAACATAGAGGTGCGTTTAGGGGCAGAAAAAAAAGTAAAATGCCTGTAAAACAGGCATTTGACAGCTGTTCATGATGCTTTGGATAGACTTGACTAACAAATGAATTATGAACTTCAGCTAACATATTTTAGAAGAGAAGTATGGGAATCATTTTTATTTTGGAATAATACTTACCTAGGTACTTACGGATGCTCTAACACTAAGAACCAAGCGATCAAACACTGCTGATCGCTCAGTTCTCACAGTTGTCTGATCTGCTCTGCCCTACCAAGCTCACTAGAGCTCTGGGCTGTGGGAGAGGCTGGAGCGGCCGGCTCAGACTCTTAGTGGCTTGCTGAGAGGCTGAGCCGGGTGGCAGTCCAGGCTCCTGGGTGGATCCCGACCATATGGGGCGATCTTTTCCGAGGCTGAACCGGCTCTGTGACGTCAGCCGACAGCAGGATTCAGCCCACTGTCTGCTGAAAACAGGTCACAGGAGTGCAGAACGAACTTCACTCCTGTGATCCACAGGAGAAGTACAGCCAAACGAGCTTTGGCTGTACTTCTCCTGTAAAGGGGAGGTAAAGTGGGAAAAAATATGACCAGGCAGGCTCTTTATGGCAGAAAAGACATGAAATGTCTCTTCTGCAATAAAATAAATCTAACTGCCAGAGTGAAGTCTTCTGCAGAATGTGTGCTGGAATGAATGACTCCCATACATACGCAGAAATTATGTCACCCCATGGCGGCCAATCAAGATGGAAGAACAGCACCACCTGGAAGAATCTAGGCCAAAAATGCAGTTACAGCAACCGTTTTTTTTTTTTTACCTTTTGGGATAAATGTATGTTCCAATTTACCAATTTTTAGATATCATGACTGCATGAGTTTTCTACTTTTAGACTTTTTTCCTTTTTTAGCACCTGGTGACCCAGGCGGTCAGTTTGTTTTTATCAACTTCCTTTTCCAGATCAAACTAATTTATGTAAAACTTTTATCCCTAAGGTCCCTTTCACACAGGCGGACCGTTCAGATCCGCCTGTCCGTTTTTTTGGCGGATCTGAACGGTCCCCCCATGCATCTCTATGGGGGATCGGATGTCAGCGGAGACATGTCCGCTGACATCCAATCCGATCCGTCAAATCTGGACGGATGGAAACCCTATTTTCCATCCGTCCAGCGGATCGGATCGGATCGGATGAGAACGGACCGACGGTCCCTTCCCATTCGATTCCCCCATAGAGATGTATGGGGAACTGACAGCTGTGTCTCCGCAAAGAGCGCGGAGACACAGCTGTCATCCTCCTGCTCAGTGGGGGATCGGCGGCTCGATCCCGCGCTGAGAAAAACGGACTCCGTCCAACGGACGGATAGTGTGAAAGGGGCCTGCAGAAACAAAACGAACTGTCATTGTAATTGCTTAAAGTGTAACTAAACCCATTGGTTTAAATGTCCCCCAAATCAGTTACATTGAAGGCATGCTGTGACTGATAACTGTTTCAGTTACTAATGGGCTTGTGTTAGCTCTCATCTGTAGGGATTAGCTCAGGCGTGTTCAGACACGAGTGCCAACCTGCCTGAGCTATCCTGCTGGAAATCTGTCAAAGCGGACAGCCAATCATAGGCAGTTGGGGCATTCTTCCCCCCTGCATGTATTAAAGTCCTATGCATTCACATGCCTGCGCAGTGGGAAATGCCTCTGCCACTTATGATTGTCTGTCCACTTTGACAGATTCCCATAAGGATAACTCAGGCAGCTTTTCCTTGGCTGTAATGGGGAGGAGGAATAAGTTCCACTTAAAAGGGTTAGTTCACCTTTATGATCAATACTCTATGCAGTCCATAGACACCATTCCATAATTTTAAACTAATTCCAGTTTTAAAATATGCATATATGTATTTCCCATACCTGTAGGCCATTTGTGCATGGAGTGAAGCCTGCCCAAAGCATACCTGATTCCTGGTAAATCAAAAGGAAATTAAAGAAGAAAATTGTATAATGTATGGTCAGCCTAAATGGTGACCCCAAAAATTTAATTTGATAAAATGTAAACTGCTTTACCATAAGGGCTCTTTCACACGGGCGTTCCGCATGTCCGTAAATCATCCCATTTTTTTGCGGATGATTTACGGACATAATGCATGTCAATGGGATTGCAGATGTCAGCGGTTGACCATCCGCTGACATCCGATTTGCGTCCTTTCAGTTCTGTTCCGTTTTTTGGAACGGAACAGAACCCTATTTTTGTTCCGTTGAAAAAACGGAAAGGATGCAAAATCGGATGTCAGCGGTGTCATCCACTGACATCCGCAGTCCCCATAGACATACATTATGTTCGTATATATCATCCGCAAACGGATGGGATGATATGCGGACATACGGACTGGATGACACAAGTGTCATCCGCTCCGTGAAAAAAAAAAAAAAAGTGCCGGAGCGGATCGCAATGCGGTCCGCTCCGTGTGAAAGAGCCCTAACTCTTTAAAACTTTGTTTTTTGTTTTTTTACTTTCTTCTTCTTCTTCGTCTGTTTTCTTGGGTTAGGCTTAGCCTAGATTTACCTAAGCGTCCTACACAAATGATGTTTATTTTAGATGATTTACTCCCCAGGTTTGATGTGTCAGCAGTTCACCCAATATATAGGAAGCCTGGCACCTACACCCAGGTATCATACTGCAAGAGAGCGACATCCGAGCAAGTGAGTAACAATAAAGATTCTCATTCCTGCATAAACCTAACGTGATTATTTCCCGTTAATCCTTAAGGGCTTTTAACTACTTTAGCCCCGGAGGATTTGACTGCTCAATGACCAGGCCCTATTTTGCGATTCGGCACTGCGTGACTTTAACGGACAATTGCGCGGTCGTGCGACGCTGTACCCTAACGAAATTGACGTCTTTTTTTCCCCACAAACAGAGCTTTATTTTAGTGGTATTTGATCACCTGTGCGATTTTTATTTTTTGCGCTACAAAACAAAAAAAGAGCGACAATTTTTAAAAAAAATAATATTTTTCACATTTTTTTATATGAAATTCTCAAAAAAAAATGTAAAAATCTAAATGTTTTAACATTTTAGGCCAATTTGTTTTCTGCTACATATTTTCGGTAAAAAAAAATTACAATAAGCGTATTTTGATTGGTTTGCGCAAAAGTTATTGCGTTTACTAACTACGGGAAAAATTTGAAATGATTCGAAATGATGATTATGTCATTTTTTTTTTTTTACTAGTAATGGCGGCGATCTGTGATTTTTTTTTTTGCGGGACTGCGACATTACGGCAGACAGATCGGACCCCTGACTGATTTTTTTGACACTTTTGGGGGTACCAGTGACATTCCTACAGTAATCAGTGCTAAAAATATGCACTGTTACTGTAATAATGACACTGACAGGGAAGAGGTTAACTGTACTGGTGATCAAGGGGTTAAATGTGTCCCTAGGGGCATGATTCTAACTGTCAGGGGGCATAACTTGTGAAGTAATTACAGAGACATGCGATCCTATATAGCAGGATCGCATAGCCTCTGTCATTACTTCAGGGAGAATGACAGATGGCTGTGTTTACATCAGCCGTCTGTCTTTCTCTCTCTGCTGCGGGAGATCGCGAGTGGTCGGTAGCCATCGGAGCCGCCGGTCACACGCACTGGCTCCCCAGCTAACGAGCGGGGGAGCAAGGAACGTACATTCCACAGTATTAATTATGCTACCAAAATTAGTTTGTGCTGTAAATTGCCTCCAGCATTGTTCCTGTTTAATTTTTACTGAAGGCGGCCATATTGCTGAAGCCCAGAGCCCCTAGCAGCAGTAAAACTAAACCTATCGATTTAACAGTTTCAAAAACAGTTACATTCCTGGAATGCCAATATTGCTAACCGTCACATTTGCTTGTGTCCTACAAACTGGCAAACCATTAACCACTTTACCACCGGAGGATTTTGCTGTCTTACGTCCAGGCCACTTTTTGCGATTCGGCACTGTGCGACTTTAACTGACAATTGCGCGGTCATGCAACGCCGTACCAAAACGAAATTTACGTACTTTTTTTCCCACAAACAGAGCTTTCTTTTGGTGGTATTTGATCACCTGTGCAATTTTCACTTTTTGCGCTATAAACAAAAAAAGAGCGACGATTTTGAAAAAATAACAATATTTTGCACATTTTTTATATGAAATTCCCCCCCCCCCCCAAAAAAAAATGTAAAAATCAAAATGTTTTATCATTTTAGGCCAATTTGTTTTCTGCTACATATTTTTGGTAAAAAAAAATCGCAATAAGCGTATTTTGATTGGTTTGCGCAAAAGTTATCGCGTTTACTAACTAAGGGAAAGATTTATGTCATTTTTGGTGTTTTTTTTTTTAACGAGTAATGGCGGCGATCTGCGATTTTTTTTGCGGGACTGCGACATTGCGGCGGACAGATCGGACCCTTGACTGACATTTTTGACACTTTTGGGGGTACCAGTGACATTACTACAGTAATCAGTGCTATACATATGCACTGTTACTGTAAAAATGACACTGGCAGGGAAGGGGTTAATTTTTATTGGTGATCAAGGGGTTAATGTATGCCTGGTGCTTACTGACGTGTGTGGGGGGAGGTGACTGAGTGACACAGACACAGATCGCAGGTTCAGCTATGCTGAACCCTGCAATCTGACCCTGTCTGTCACTTAGGAGATCCGCCCGTTTGTGTTTACACAAGCGGGCGGATCTCCACACTCGATTCCCCGACGATCGGGGAAGAGCGGCGGTGATCACCTCCCCTGGCCCGACTCCCGCTGTAACTGAATAAAGCGGGAGCGAGCCTCCGGCAGAGCGCGCGCGCCGCCCACAAGGGGAGGAGTCCAGCGTCGTAGGTCTACGTCACTGGATGGGAACGAGCCACTTTCAAAGTCCAGAGAAGGGCAACTAAACTAATTAGGGGATTGGAGGACCTTGATTATGAGGAGCGTCTGCAATCGCTTGATTTATTCTCCCTGGAGAAGAGACGCCTGAGGGGGGGACATGATAGCAATTTTTAAATATCTCAATGGGGATCTCAGCTTAGAAAAAAAGCTGTTTAGTCGAAGGGATTGCATGAGGACTCGGGGGCATACAATGCGATTAGAGGAGAAGCGTTTTAACCTCAGGCAACGTGGGGGGTTCTTTACTGTTAGGGCTACAAGATTGTGGAATTCTCTACCACAAGAGGTGGTTTCTGCAGGTAGTATGGTGGCTTTCTAAAGACTATTGGACGTGCATCTCAAGGATCAGAAAATTCAGGGGTAGGTGAGATGATTACGGCCACACACACCTACACAGGTTGAACTGGATGGACTATTGTCTTTATTCAACCTCACCTACTATGTAACTATGTAACTATGTAACTTTGCCGCAGTACAGTCAACGCGACTGGTCGGCAAGCGGTTAAATGACTGGTGTCCTAACTGATCACAAGTGCAGCACTATGGCAGTTGCAGCTCAAACATAAGCAGCTTCTTTGGCTGTAAAGGTTTGATTTTTTTTAAGGTTGTCAGCAGATCGGCCTCTACAATCTTGGCAATGCCTAAAAATGGAGAGCAACTGAGCATGTGCAGAGCAGGGTGAGGCAGGGTATTACTGGATTTTATACAGTATAGAGCAGTGTTTTTCAACCTTTTTTTCAGTCAAGGCACCCTTTAAAATTACAGACAATCTCAAGGCACGCCAATTTTGGAAAGTCTTGAGGCACCCCAATTTTAAAATATAAAAAACTATTCTAATAGTTTTACACAATGCAGTAACATCCACACGTAGGACACCCCCAACGATAGAGGTAATTTATTCTCTCCAAAGCAAATACACTTTTGCACACTGGTACTGACTAGTATGCCAACGTTTCTCTTCTCCCTCAATTTCTCTCCATCAGTCAGCAAATGTCACCCGAGTGCTGAGGGAGAGGAACAGAGGAGAGTCAAACAAGGATTCTGTAGAGGCAACAGACAACCTCCTTATTAAATGATAACATCATTGGTTGTTAGGATGCCAGTGTCTAGAAAGTCATATTGGTGCATAATGAAAACCTGTGGCTGGGTGTCACTAAAAGGCAGATTTCATCCACCTGCTGGCTTGTATACAATTAGCTCTCCCAATCAGAAATTTGGAAAGGATGAACAACAGGAATAATAGGCTCCTAGTCTCTCAATGCTGGAAAAAAAGGTTTAAATTTATAGAGGATGACCATTGTAAGCTACCCAGTTAATGTTATATACGTTGACCCAGCCCCTGTAACCTATACTTTTGCTGGACAGCTTGGTCTGCATGTAGAGAGAATATGAATGAAGATATATAGTGGGCCTTTAAGGCAGAGCTAAAGGCTGTTTCTAAAGGCAGAAATAAAGGCTGGAAGGTAGGCTTTTATTGCAGAGAAGACTCCGTGTGCCTCTTCTGCAATGAAAGCTTTTATTCTGCCCGCCAGCAATGTGCTTGTAAATGTGCGCTGGACCGCTTATGCATAACTTACTGTACACTCTCAGCATGTCTTAGGTGCTGCATGCATTTGAGTGGATATCCTCCCGGGGGGGGGGGGGGGGGGAGTCAAATCAAGTTGACTAAAGACGCGACGCTCAACTCTGAAAATGACTGAGTAATTGAGTGAGCAGGGAAATCACGTAAGACACATTGCTGGGGGTGGGGGGTTGCACACATACAGTTAGTATGACATAGTGTGCAAATATGCTGCTCTTACTGTATGTGCACTTTATGGCACAAGCCCACCTACCATGATGCAGACATCTAGACCAGGTTTAGAAATATGAATTGGTATGACCTTCATTGGAATTGATTGTGGTCCTAATCCAGGGAAGAAGACTGGGACCCGGGACCTATGACCCTGCTCCGGGAGATTTTAGTGCCTCTGTCCTGGAGAGAAAAGCGTCAGCTCCTGGATGGAAAAGAGCAGTGGAGACAGAAAAGCTGACTGAGATGCCACATTTTCTCTACAGGGAGACATGGGAGAGGAACCACTTGCTGGTGAGATGACGACTGACGATTACCCTTGTATCCCCTAATATCAGCAGGACTTGTAAATAGTATGTGTGCTTTCTCCTATTAGAAGCAGAACATGGGTCCTGGCCGCTACAACATCAAGTCATTTACTGATGTAATGGAAGAGAAGCCATCCAGTGTGCGAGGAGCGTGCAGCACTAGAGAAGTCCGCTTTAAAGAGAATATCAAGGTGGGGTACTTCAATAAGTAAGGTATTAGTGATGTTAATAAAGTTTCTGTTTTCGTATATCTATATATATATATATATATATATATATTGAATTTTCAGAGTAAACATTACAAGTTAGCGGTTTGCCCACGCAGGGGCGGAGCTAAACAGTCATACATAGGAACAAGTACAAATAGGCAATGTATAATGTTATTCAGCAGAGTTATAACCAAAACTAAGAAGGGTCAGTAGGATAGTCAAAGCAAACATCTCTATCATTGCCTAGGCAGTCCTTTAAGGGGTGACACCCCCAATGACAAGTATCATCTAGTAAGAGAAAAGAAGAATGAGAAACAAAAAAAGAAGAGATGGGAAAGCAAGAAAGGAGAGAGAGGAAAGATCAAGAGAGAAGGAGGGGATACTGGGAGCTGAGACACCCCCTGTTAATAGTTGTGATCCCCGCAGGTGGATGTTCCTCCTTTGTATGTTATGTGCTCGTAATGCGAAATGTTATGCCCTAATGACGCGCATTGTTTTGATTGTATTTCTATGCATGGTCCTAGTTGACACTTGTTGATTTTCTGTGTTCATTCCTGTAACCGATGTTCATCATCTGTTTGTTTTTTTTTTTTGTCCAATAAACTCACTGGTTTGTAAAGAGAGAAGGAGGGTATCACGGACTCGGGATGGGCATGGGCAGCACCTATAAACGACCATAACAGGTTGGAGGGAAGGATCAGGAGTATTTGGTCCCAACCTAAAGGGCAAATACGCTTTTGACCTATTACTACACAGGTCTGTGAATGGAGTTGAGCTGCTAGGATTACTGGTGGAGGAGTCAGCCGGTGTTTTCCACATATAATCATTTAAGATTTGTCGGCCCAATATAAAGGAGGATTGCACTTTATTGGACTGCTATATACAGTATATATGTATGGAAGAAGCAAGAGAAATATTGAGGATATGCACATTGAAGTTCATGTTTAGAGTGTTGATTTATAACAGTTTTTTGACATATATAAAGTATGTTGTGTAGTGTATATAAGGGGATAACACCATCACTGCTTTATTACCCCTAGTAGGCCCCTTTCACATGCGGCGGATCTGTTTTGAGGGACCCCGCTTGCATAGGGGGGATCGCTCTGTTGATCCCTGCTGAGCAGGTGGATGACAGGTCCGTCTCTGCTCACTATGCAGAAACTGACTTGTGAGTGTCCCACTCTGCTCTATGGGGAGATTGGATGCAAATGGACAGCCTGTTCATTTTCATACTATCCCATCCGATCCGACTCGCTGAACGGATGCCGAACTAATTCGCCATCTGTCTGTTTTCAGCGGATCTTGTCTGTTTAGATGCCAGGCGGGTGACAGCAAGCACATGGCCGCTGACATCCGCCTCCCCATAGAGGTCAATGGGTGGCCCTATCGGGTCTGGCTGAAAAAAGGACAGGTGGACCTGATCGGTCCGATCATGTGAAAGGGTCCTTACTTTTATATTGGTTGTTTATGATCATATGTTGTTTTTTTGGTAACATAATACACAACACAGAATAGAACACCCTTATGAAGAGGATGTCACCACTACTGGTCACTATTTAATATATATTTATTTTTAACCTTTAAAAACCTCAACATTTCTTTTTTTATAAATAATAATTTCACATTTTTTATTTTCTTGATAGCGCTACATTTTTTTTCTGTTGTATTTGGTTTAGGTGTGGGGGACACAGGTTCATTTAATAAAGCTGCAGATTTAGGTCCTTTTCTGATGGGGCAGACCCTGATTGGATCAGCAGTGGATCTATCCAAAGATCCCCTACTGATAAGAGCAGAGTGGGCAGATGAAAGGTCCCTGTCCACTCAGTTTTTGCAGAGCGGACACAGACCGAGCCTGCTCTGTTCTGTGGGCAGTCGGGTGTAAATGGACTCCGCTGTCCGTTTACACCCGACTGCCTCCGATCCACCTAGATGGAGAGGGATGGATCCCCTTCCATTTTTTTTTAGTGGACTAAATTGGATTGGAGGTAGGCAGGTGTAAATGAAACACAAGTCCGTTTATACCCGCCAATCCACAGGGGTGAATAGAGGATGTGATCAGGTCAAGTCCACTGCCAGTGGGTCCAGAAGACAGTTGCCATGATAGTGTTTTGGCAGAAAAACTGCTTGACGCTACTTAGCGCGCATTAATGCTAGGTGGGTTTAGTAAATAAATGATTATTCTGACCATTGAAATTAATTAATGCCTGTAAACGCACCTAAAAGCTTATAAAAGCTGTAGACACTTTTACAAGCATCAGGCTTTTTTTCTGTCAAAACACTGCTGCCAGGAGAGTTTGCAAGACAATCTGTGTGCATGAGGCCTTAAAGTAGACGTGTCACATATACCTACAGCCCTGAAAATTCATGCATGCGTAAAATAAAAGTACTTTTCATTTTTTGTACCCTTTTTTTTTTCTGTGACCGATACTACTGTTTATTTTCTGTGTATTTTGTTCCCCATAAATAAAGTGGCTGTTCTTTGTGTAGGATTGTTTCCCTGGACCTGGAAGTTATGGCAAAGGAGGGAACCCATACTCACTGATAGAAGAAAAGGCCACTAAGTCTGCCACCTCCAAGGGCATTATGGATAGTGAAGCCAGGAAATGTAATCCAGCTGTCACCAAGGTAAGCAATTACTGCATGACTGAGAGATCATATAAATCTTGGTTTTCTAATGTATTGCTCCCAATTCAGGGCTCCGGGTTGGGACCAGGGACATACAACTTGAAAAATTCCACTGATGAAGTTGTGCAACATGCTGTTGGGAAACGAGGTCCTTATGACGTGTTTACTGGATCGAGATCTCAGCCCATTCAGTATGGATACTTTGCTACCTCTGTAAGTAAATATGTTAAGGGGAAAGCATAGCGTATTTTTATTGAGCACATATTTTGAGTTAATATTTGATTATTAACTGTTCGTTTTTTTGATGTGACCTTTACATTTTAAACTTTCATATGTATGTTATTGTATTAAATATAGAAATTTGTAGAATAGCCTCTGTATTTTGCTGCAGGTACACTGCAGATTAACGTTCTCAGGCTAAAAATTTGTTAGGGCTCTTTCACACTGCTGCTCTGCGGTACCTGTGGTTTTCATGTTGGTTATCCATGGTTTCCTATAGACTTTCTATTATGTCCCATGTTTTTGGTGCATTTTCTAAAAGTGGACCAAAGATGCAGCATGCATTACTTTTGGTACACTTTCAAAGAATGCGCCAAAAATGCAGGAATTAAAAAAAGACCACAGATAACCCACCAAACTGCAAAGCAGCAGTGTGAATCAACCCTTAATCTTCATCTGCAATCCATTGTAGAGCTAGGGGCATGTACCTGTACATTCTTCTAGCTCTAAGACTTCATAGTCACTGACAGCCTGCTATTCGCAACAAAAAATCCAGAATAGTGAGTTTCCAAACAGGCATTCACTATAACAAGCCAGTCATGGGAATCACATGATGTACCCACTGCTGAGTGTAGTTGTCATTGGGCCTCACACAGAGACACAGTGCCAGCTAAAACTGACAGGGCGGCAGCTGTCACACTGCAATATGGTCTGTAAAAAAATATAAGTTACAAAAAAATGCTTTAATTTTGAAAAAAAATGTGTTTTAAAAATGTTTACCTGTTTTAAGCTTATAATACAAATAATAAGCAGTACACCCATGGCCAAATTTTTGAAAATTACACAAATATTAGTTTACACAAAGTCTGCTTTCTCAGTTTTTACATATATTCCAGAATGTTATGAAGAGTGATCAGATGAATTGCAATTACCGTATTTATCGGCATATAACACGCGCCGGCGTATAACACGCACCTAAATTTTAGGGCAGAAGTTTCAGGAAAAAAACTGAAATTTAAAATAAACAGTTTTGAACTCAGAACATTTTTTTCAAAATTTTAATGTAGTCTTACCAGTGCCCACAAATGCAGCCTCATCAGCGCAGTGTCCTTAAATGCAGCCTCGCCAGTGCAGTGCCCATACATGCAGCCTCGTCAGTGCAGTACCCATACATGCAGCCTCGCCAGCGCCAGTGCCCATACATGCAGCCTCGCCAGTGCCCATACATGCAGCCTCACCAGCTCCAGTGCCCATAATTGCAGCCTTGCCAGCACCAATGCCCATAATTGCAGCCTCGCCAGCGCCAGTCCCCATAATTGCAGCCTCGCCAGCGCCAGTGCCCATACATGCAGCCCTCGCCAGTGCCCATAATTGCAGCCTCGCCAGTGCCCATAATTGCAGCCTCGCCAGTGCCAGTGCCCATACATGCAGCCTTCGCCAGTGCCCATAATTGCAGCCTCGCCAGCGCCAGTGCCCATACACGCAGCCTTCGCCAGTGCCCATAATTGCAGCCTCGCCAGCACCAGTGCCCATAATTGCAGCCTCGCCAGCGCCCATAATTGCAGCCTCGCCAGTGCCACTATACACATCACTTTTAAAAATCTCCAGAAAGCAGCGCCGAGAGGTAGAAGGGGGACGGGCGGCGCCGAGGAGAAGGATGGATGCGCTCTCATCGGAAGTCCCGGCGCTTATGATTGACGTCGACATAGGAGGCGGGACTTCCGATGACAGCTCGTCCTTCCTTCTCCTCGGCGCCGCCCGCCCCCTTCTACCTCTCGGCGCTGCTTTCTGGACATTTTTTTTTATATCGGCGTATAACACGCTCAGTTACTTTTTCCTCCATTTTTAGGAGGAAAAAGTGCGTGTTATACGCCGATAAATACGGTAATTGCGAAGTCCCTCTTTGCCATGAAAATGAACTTAAAATCCCCCCAAAAAAACATTCCCACTGCATTTCAGCTCTGCCACAAAAGGACCAGCTGGCATAAAGTCAGTGATTCTCTCATTAACACAGGTGTCACTGTTGATGGGGACAAGGCTGGAAATCACTCTGTAATGCTGATTGTGTTATGACCCGTACACACTATAAGAAATTGGGCAAACATTTTTGTCTGAGGAACGATCGTATGATTTTCTGATAACCTTTCAATAACCGATTCTCACCTTTCAACTGAAAATTTCCGAAGGGACAAACTCCAAAATGTTTCTCGTACGGGAACAGAACAAAAGATTTTCATTTAATGTGTACCCTTTTCGTACAATTTTCATACAAGAAATATCAGATATGAAAGACTGCGCATGATCAGAAACAACAAATAACTATAAAAAGCCTTTGTCATACGAGAAGTTTCGTACATTATTTTTAACCTCAGTTCCAACTTGCTGTGAAACATCGAGGGAAACCAGCCGATAGTTCGCCCGATTTTCTTATAGTGTGTATGGGGCTTTATAATAACAGACTGAAAGCTTTAAAAGGAGGGTGGTGCTTGAAATCATTGTTCTTCCTCTGTTAACCATGGTTACCTGCAAGGAAACGTGGAGTCACCATTGCTTTGCACAATAAGGAATTCACAGGCAAGGATGTTGCTGCTCCTAAGATTGAACCTAAATCAACCATTTATCGGATCATCAAGAACTTCAAGGAGAGAGGTTCAATTGATGTGAAGAAGGCTACAGGACTCCCAAGAAAGTCCAGCAAGCTCCAGGACCGTCTCCTGCGGTTGATTCAGCTGCGGGGCGGGGGGCACCACCAGTGCAGAGCTTGCTCAGGAATGGCAGAAGGCAGGTGTGAGTGCGTCTGCATGCATAGTGAGGTGAAGAATTTTGGAGGCTGGCCTGATGTAAAGAAGGGCAGCAAGAAGCCACTTCTCTCCACGAAAAACATCAGGGACAGACTGATATTCTGCAAAAGGTACAGGGATTGGACTGCTGAGGACTGGGGTAAAGGATTTTCTCTGACGAATCCCTTTCTGATTGTTTGGAGCATCCGGAAAAATCCTTGTCCGGAGAAGAAAAGGTGAGCGTGTCATCAGTCCTGTGTCATGCCAACAGTAAAGCATCCTGAGACCATTGTTGTGTGGGGTTGGTTCTCAGCCAAGGGAGTGGGCTCACTCACAATTTTGCCTAAGAACACAGCCATGAATAAAGAATCCCTCAAAAACATCCTCCGAGAGCAACTTCCCCCAACCATCCAAGAACAGTTTGGTGGCGAACAATCCCTTTTCCAGCATGACGGAGCACCTTGCCATAAGGCAAAAGTGATAACTAAGTAGCTTGGGGAACAAAACATCAACATTTTGGGTCCATGGCCAGGAAACTCCCCAGACCTTAAAGGAGATGTGCAGCCAAAGTTCGGTCGGCTATATATCTCCTATGAATCACAGGAGAAGTGCTGAAGCCCGCTCTCTGCTGACATCACAGAAGTTGGTCCAGGCACTGCGTCATCATGACCACGGAGTCGGGATCTGCCAAGAGCCTGGACTGACACCCCGCTCAACCTGTCAGCGAGCCGCTGAGAGCCTGAGCTGGCCGCTCCCCACCCCTCCACAGCTCAGCGCTCCGATGAGCAAGGAGGGGGCAGAAGAGAGAGCTGCTGACTGACAGTCAGCAGTTCTCTGCTCAGGGGAGCTGTCTGAACCGAGTGATTGGTGGTGCTCGATCACTCGGTTCTCAGTGTTGTGGGGCCGGGGGAGAGATGCAGCATCGGATCAATGCTGCATCCACCTAGGTAAGTATGAATGGGGGAAAAAAAGAATCCCATACATCTCTTTTAATCCCATTGAGAACTTGGTGGTCAACGTACAAATTCTGGCAAACTCCAAGCATTGATTATGCAAGAATGGGCTGCCATCAGTTAGGATGTGGCCCAGAAGTTGATTGACAGCATGCCTTGGGGAATTGCAAAGGTCTTGAAAAAGAAGGGTCAACATTGCAAATATTGACTCTTTGCATAAACCTAATGTAATTGTCAATAAAAGCCTTTGACACTTATAAAATGCTTGTAATTATACTTCAGTATACCATAGCAACATCTGACAAAAAGACCTAAAAACACTAAAACGGCAGACTTTGTGAAAATTTATATTTATGTCATCCTCAAAACTTTTGGCCGGTGCTGTTTTTATTAAACCAGTATATCAACTAATATCAACCAACCTTCACAATCTACGCCCCATCTCCTTACTCCCCTTCTCCTCCATACTCCTTGAATGATTGGTCTACAACCAACTGAGCGACCATCTAAGAACAGTCTTCTTATCCCCTTCAGTCCAGATTTCGCCCTCAACATTCCACTGAAACTGCTCTCCTTAAACTCACAAAAGACCTTCTAACAGCAAACACCAATGGACGCTATTCTGTACTACTCCTCCTGGACCTCTCTGCTGCCTTTGACACAGTCGACCACCCCTCACCCTCAAAAAACTCCACTTCTTTGGCCTCTGTGACTGATCTCTTCACTGGTTCTCATCCTACCTATCCCAACGCACCTTCAGTGCTACTTTCAGCTCTACTACCTCCTCTCCTCTTCCCTTCTCTGTCGGGGGGCCTCCAAGGTTCTGTCCTTGGACCACTCCTTTTCTCAATCTACACCTCCTCTCTGGGTCATCTGATTTCCTCCCATGGCTTTCAATACCATCTCTATGCTGATGACACCCAAATCTATCTCTCCACCCCTCAGCTCACTCCATCAGTCTCCTCACGCATCACCAGCTTACTAACAGACATATCAGCCTGGATGTCACATCCCTTCCTCAAATTCAACCTATCCAAAACCGAGCTCATGATATTTCCTCCCCCACGGCCCTCTTCCCCTGGTTTTTCTGTCAACCTCAACGGCACAACTATCAACCCGTCTACCCAGGCCAAGGTCCTAGGTGTAATCCTGGACTCTGAACTATCCTTTCGGCCACACATCCAGTCACTGTCCAAAGCATGCTGCCTCAACCCCTGCAACATCTCCAAGATACATATCTTCCTAACCAATGATACCACAAAGCTTCTAATCCACTCCCTGGTCATCTCTCGTCTCGATTACTGCAACTCCCTTCTCATTGGCTTACCTTAAAAAAGACTATCCCCCCTTCAGTCCATCATGAACGCTGCTGCCAGGCTCATCCACCTTGCAAACCGCTCTGTGTCTGCTACCCCTCTTTGCCAATCCCTCCATTGGCTGCCACTCAACCAACGAATTAAATTCAAGTTACTAACCATAACTTACAAAGCCATCCATAACTTGGTGCCCAGCTACATCACTAATCTAGTCTCAAAATACCAACCAACTCGTTCTCTTCGTTCCTCCCAGGACCTCCTGCTCTCTAGCTCCCTTGTAACCACTTCCCATGCTCGCCTCCAGGACTTCTCCCAAGCTTCTCCCATCCTCTGGAATGCTCTACCCCCATCTGTCCGACTATCTCCTACTTTGTCTACTTTCAGACGATCCCTGAAAACACATCTCTTCAGAGAAACCTATCTGGCATCCACCTAACAACTGTACTTTTATTTTCTCCATCAGCCCATCCCCCACAGTTATTACCTCTTGTATCTCTTGACCCTCCCTCTTAGATTGTAAGCTCTAACGAGCAGGGACCTCTGATTCCTACTGTATTAAAGTGTATTGTATTTGTACTGTCTACCCTCAAGTTGTAAAGCGCTGCGTAAACTGTCGGCGCTATATAAATCCTATATAATAATAATAATTATTATTATAGCCTTATGTATCCTTAAAAAAATATATACTGGCCTTTACAGCAAGGAGCACATGGAAGGGCAAATGCATGAAAGACAAAACCAGAGAAAATTCCCAGCTCAACTCACCAACCAGTCTGCTTACCAACCAAATTAACCTGTCCAACAGTATGCCCCTGGATGGACCTTTCCTTTCCTGTTCCAACATGACTGTGCACCAGTGCACAAAGCAAGGCCCATGGATGAGTGAGTTTGGGGTCGAGGAACTTGACTGGCCTGCACCTTAACACCTTTTGGATAAATTACAGTGGAGACTGAGAGCCAGGCCTTCTTGTCCAACATCAGTGCCTGACCTCACAAATGCGCTTCTGGAAGAATGGTCAAAAATTCCCATAGACACACTCCTAAACCTTGTGGACAGCCTTCCCAGAAGAGTTAAAGCTGGTATAGCTGTAAAGGATGGGCCAACTAACTTTTGAACCCTACAGACTAAGACTGGAATGTCATTAAAATTCATGTGCGTTTAAAGGCAGGTGTCTCAATACTTTTGACAATATCGTGTATATGGTAAGTGCTGTGTAAACTGAGGGCGCTATATAAGCACCTGTATAAAAGTAAAAAATTAAATAAAAATGTAAGTAGCTTTTCCAAAAACAACCAAATGCTTTAAGCCAACCTGAAACCAACATCTTCATTCATTTCTCAGTATTGATAGCCATGGTGGTAAGTTGCATTACATAATCTATTCTAGACATTTTTTCGACTGAAAGGTAAAAGAAAGTAGATGAAATTTCACCACGTATTGTCAGCACTAACTTTTAAATCTTCTTACATAGTATAAAAAAATTATAATTTTTCAATAGTTTAATGTTCAGCAATATTCAGGCATCCTTTGATTTATCTCCAGAAACGTACTCCATCTGAACCAGGACAATATAAAGTAAAATCATTTATTGAAGAATTCGAGGGTGAGCATCAGAAGAAACATGGAAAGTTTGGGAAGGTTACTCAGTATCCGAAAGTCCCAACTGAGAGAATATTCTGCAGCTCCCTGACTCACTGGCCTCGGCCAGTTGTAAGTATCATGCATTGTATAGGTTACTAGAAACATTCTTGTTGGTGGTCAGCACATACACTCAGTGACCACTATAGAAGATACACCTGCATGATGATGCTAATGGCTAAAACATTCATTGCATGGCTACTACTCAGTACATAAAGCATGCAGAGCAGTGTTGCCAACCTGACAAAACATAGAAAATTTACTGACGGAGCACATTTTTTTACTGACAACCTGAAAAATGACAGAACTCCTAATAAAAAACTAAAACAACCAATATTTAAACAGTATAAACACAATATGGAAACACTGACAACACCTATAACAAGTAATTAGCCTGGTTTACACCTAAAAAGTCAACACAGCTTGACAAATTCTCAACCCCTGATATTTACAGACAGTTGTAAAAAAATCACTGATTTTTACAAACTTTTCATAAATTTACTGACGGTTGGCAACGCTGATGCAGACATGGTTAAGAGGTCTTGTTGTGTTTAACCAGACATTGGAACAGGGAAAGTGCCTGATCTAAGTGACTTAAGCATGCCCCTGGAGTAGCGATTGGTGCATGGTGGTTGCAGCATCTCAGAAACTTCTAAACTGCTGGGATTTTTTAAAACTACACTCTCTAGAGCAGCCATTTTCAACCAGGGTTGTTTGGAATTCCTTGAGCTGTGGTTGATTGTCTTACCATCTGTTGGTGCCTGAAGGGTTCCTGGGCCAACATTACTTGGCAAAGCCAGCGGAATTACACCTATAATCTTTTGGGCTGTCTGTAATGTTGGCATTCTCACCACCACTTAACCACTTAAGCCCCGGAAGATTTTACCCCCTTCCTGACCAGGGCCTATTTTGCGATTCGGCACTGCGTGACTTTAACGGACAGTTGTGCGGTCGTGCGACGATGTACCCAAATGAAATTGACGTCCTTTTTTTCCCACAAACAGAGCTTTCTTTTGGTGGTATTTGATCACCTGTGCGATTTTTTGATCATGCGCTATAAACAAAAAAAGAGCGACAATTTTGCAAAAATAACAATATTTTTCACATTTTTTAATATGAAATTCCCCCAAAAAAATGTAAAAATCAAAATGTTTTAACATTTTAGGCCAATTTGTTTTTTGTCATTTTTATTGGGTTTTTTTAACGAGTAATGGCAGCGATCTGCGATTTTTTTTGCGGGACTGCGACATTGCGGCGGATAGATCAGACCCTTGACTGACATTTTTGACACTTTTGGGGTTACCAGTGACATTACTACAGTAATCAGTGCTATACATATGCTCTGTTACTGTAAAAATGACACTGGCAGGGAAGGGGTTAACTTTATTGGAGAGGGAGGGGTTAAGTGTGTCCCTAGGGGCGTGTTTCTAACTGTGATTGGATGTGGCTTGTGATGTAACAGCAGAGATCTACGGTCCTACATAGCAGGACCATATGATCTCTGCTGTTACACAGGGGAGAATGACAGGCGGCTTTGTTTACATTAGCCGCCTGCCTTTCTCCCGGTGTAACCGACAATCGCGAGTGACCGGCGAACATCGGGTCCGCCAGTCACACGCACGGGGGTGTCCGGGAGCGAGCGGGAGTGGGAGCACGCCTCCAGCTGCGCGCGCTCGCTCCCTAAAGCCTCACAGGCTAGCGACGTTGTACTACGTCACTTTCCCTGTGAGGGGCTGACTGCCAACGTAAATAGTCGTTAGGCAGTAGGCAAGTGGTTAAGGTTGCATTGTTTTTATTGACCTTCAATGTAAGGGCCATTTTCCCATTGTCTCTCAATGAATTGTTTTTAATAAGGGTTCCTTGAGACGTGAAAATTAGGGGTTCCACTGCAGTGATGGCGAACGTTGGCACCCCAGATGTTTTGGAACTAGGTTTCCCATGATGCTTATGCACTCTGCGGTGTAGTTGAGCATCATGGGAAATGTAGTTTACATATGGAATCATTGCTATGGATGCATTATGTGTTTTCATGATTTTTGTCTACAGTATATAGCTGAGTGTCTTGTTTTTTTTCACCAGGATTCTCCAGGGCCCGGATCGTATGAAACTAAACCACTCTTTAAAACAGTAAGACAATCATCCGCCCCATTCCTGACCTCTGCAAAAAGATTTGAAAAAAAATCATGCCGATTACTTTTTGGAAGTTCTGTAAGTAAATTATATATAATATTTTATTGAACTTTTTGTAATTTGCATGCTTTATTACTCTTAGTCAGATCAAAATATTTCAAGTTTTACATATACAGCCATGTTTGCACTTTATTTCTGGAATTGTATGGTGGATTGGACAGAAGTAGCGTGATCGAGCTCCTTAGCCAATGCAAAGTTCTGAGGCATATTGCCCCATTTAAAATCACCTTTGGGCGCAATGATAAGCACTTCTAAATCTGGTCATACACAGTTTGAGTTTTGTTGGTATGTTTCTACAACATTCAAAAAAATTGTTCTTTGGAGCATTCAATGATTCCATCATTGCATCAACTAATTTAATTCATCCAGATCTGCTAATTGAATGGACTTCCAGCCATAATATATACTGTATATATATATATATATATATATATATATATATATATATATATATATACACACATATACATATACAGTATATATTATAAGGGTTTGCACCGATAACCCTTTTTTTATCGGCGATTCCTGTTCAAAGTGCATTCAATTCTTTGCAGTGCGTTTTGAGCCCATTCATTTTGTATGGGCTCAAATCGCACCACAAAGGTATCGGTTTCAGGTATCAGGAGCATTTGCACCAGTACGAGTATTCGTGCAAGTACTCGGTATCTAATATATACATATATCTATTGTTTGTATTTTTCATACAAGGACAAATGTTTATGACCACAAAGGTTCTAATTTTGAATGAAACGTTTCCTAGCACATGCGCATTACAATAAGTATACATTTTTCCTGTCTGAGGACCTCATTAACAGTTAGAATTTAATTAATTTATACCATAAGCAAAAACAAATTGCCATACTTTGCCTTCGATTTTTCTCTTCATTATGGTTGAAAATGATCGTCCCAGATAGATCGACAGATAGATAGATAGATATATAGATAGACAGAAAGATATGATTTATTATTGTTGCGTATAAGAAACTCCACAACAAAATTACATAAAAAGAGTAAAACTCCCAAACATTTAGAATCAACACTTCACACACATATTCATAAAATATCTACAAAGATTGCATAACATCCATTAGAAATATCATTATACAATTATCCCTACCCATATATTACCTAGATGAGGGGTAGGCAACCTTTAAGAGGTGGAGATCTACCTGGACAACATGAAAGAGATCAAAGATCTCCAGGATGTGGCTCCCTTTTAGTTACATATTTTAAGAAATTAGCAAACCCCCAATCGATAGTAAGCATGGCATGAAGAAAATGTAAAATAATATAACAAAACAAATGTCACTGTAAACTTAGTCTACCTTAAAAATTAGCTTTAAGCGACAAACTCGGCATTAACATTTTTTTTCGTGTCTGGAGAGTAATTGATTACCCCCACCAGCCTCACCATCATGAATGCAGAACAACTGGAACTGCAGGCTGACGTGCTTGACTAGTTTGAGACCTAGCTGGTCTCAGAGCTAGCCTGGCTATCTGTTCTGAGTACTGGCCACTAGTATGTAGGACAGTGTACAGAAGTCAGTAGAATGTAGCGCGGCGTACAGAGATCAGTAGTGTGTAGGGCAGCGTACAGAGGTCAGTAGGATGTAAGGCAGCGTACAGAGGTCACAGTGTGCAGAGGTCAGTAGAATGTAGAGCAGTGTACAGAGGTCAGTAGTGTGTAGGGCAGCGTACAGAGGTCAGTAGGATGTAGAGCAGTGTACAGAGGTCAGTAGAATGTAAGGCAGCATACAGAGGTCAGAAGTATGTGGAGCAGTGTACAGAGGTCAGTAGTATGTAGGGCAGTGTACAGAGGTCAGTAGTATGTAGGGCAGTGTACAGAGGTCAGTAGTATGTAGGGCAGTGTACAGAGGTCATTAGGCTGTAGAGCAGTGTACAGAGGTCAGTAGTGTGTAGGGCAGCGTACAGAGGTCAGTAGGATGTAAGGCAGTGTACAGAGGTCAGAAGTATGTAGAGCAGTGTACAGAGATCAGTAGTATGTATGTAGGGTAGCGTACAGAAGTCTGAAGTATGTAGAGAAGCGTACAGAGGTCAGTAGGATGTAGGGCATTTTACAGAGGTCAGTAGGATGTAGGGCAGTGTACAGAGGTCAGTAGGATGTAGGACAGTGTACAGAGGTCAGTAGATGTAGGGCAGTTTATAGAGGTCAGTAGGATTTAGGGCAGTGTACAGAGGTCAGTAGGATGTAGGGCAATTTACAGAGGTCAGTAGGATGTAGGGCAGTGTACAGAAGTCAGTAGATGTAGGGCAGTTTACAGATGTCATTAGGATGTAGGGCAGTTTACAGAGGTCAGTAGAATGTAGGGCAGTTACAGAGGTCAGTAGGATGTAGGGCAGTGTACAGAGGTCAGTAGAATGTAGGGCAGTTACAGAGGTCAGAAGTATGTAGAGAAGCATACAGAGGTCAGTATGATGTAGGGCAGTTTACAGAGGTCAGTAGGATGTAAGGCAGTGTACAGAGGTCAGTAGTGTGTAGGGCAGCGTACAGAGGTCAGTAGGATGTAAGGCAGTGTACAGAGGTCAGAAGTATGTAGAGCAGTGTACAGAGATCAGTAGTATGTATGTAGGGTAGCGTACAGAAGTCTGAAGTATGTAGAGAAGCGTACAGAGGTCAGTAGGATGTAGGGCATTTTACAGAGGTCAGTAGGATATAGGGCAGTGTACAGAAGTCAGTAGGATGTAGGGCAGTTTACAGAGGTCAGTAGGCTGTAGAGCAGTTTACAGATGTCAGTAGGCTGTAGAGCAGTTTACAGATGTCAGTAGGATGTAGAGCAGTGCACAGAGGTCAGTAGGATGTAGAGCAGTGCACAGAGGTCAGTAGGATGTAGGGCAGTTCACAGAGGTCAGTAGGATGTAGGGCATTTACAGAGGTCAGAAGTATGTAGAGAAGCGTACAGAGGTCAGTAGGATGTAGGGCAGTTTACAGAGGTCATTAAGATGTAGGGCAGTGTACAGAGGTCAGTAGGATGTAGGGCAGTTTACAGAGGTCAGTAGGCTGTAGAGCAGTTTACAGATGTCAGTAGGCTGTAGAGCAGTTTACAGATGTCAGTAGGATGTAGAGCAGTGCACAGAGGTCAGTAGGATGTAGGGCAGTTCACAGAGGTCAGTAGGATGTAGGGCATTTACAGAGGTCAGAAGTATGTAGAGAAGCGTACAGAGGTCAGTAGGATGTAGGGCAGTTTACAGAGGTCATTAAGATGTAGGGCAGTGTACAGAGGTCAGTAGGATGTAGGGCAGTTTACAGTGGTCAGTAGGATGTAGGGCAGTGTACAGAGGTCAGTAGGATGTAGGGCAGTGTACGGAGTTCAGTAGTTTATAGGGAAGTGAGATATCAGTTAGGTCAGATCTCAGAGGTGAGTAGGATGTTGGGCAGTTTACAGAGGTCAGTGAGATGTAGGACAGTGTACATAGATCAGTAGTATGAAGAGCAGTATACAGAGATAAGCAGGGCAGAGGACAGGGTGTCAGGAGGGCACAGTACAAATAGGTCAGAAGAGCCTGATATGGGTGGGTAGGAGGACACACTGGGGGTCAGGAGGGTACAGAAGTGGTTTCCTGATACAGAGCGGCACAGGGAAGCTGCTGTGACAAATCTACTTGTTCTGTTCTCCCACTGGCCCTCCTCTCTCATTTATCCCACATGATGTCACCCACAAGAGCCGAACTGACAAGAGCCAAACTTGCCCCAGCTATCCTGCCTGAAAGCTGTTAAAACCAACAGCGAATCATTCATGATTGTGGCATTGCCCACCCTGAAGCCGCACATATGCAAGGAGCGTGCTATGGGGCGCCCTCCTCTTCGTCACCTAGGATTGTCTTTCCAGCTTCAGAGGTCAGGCAGCAAACAAGCCTGAGTTCATCGCTTCTCTGAGCCTCTCTGCTGCTCCGTGGGGAAGGAGCACTTCAGGGTCGGCAAGGCAGGGATGAGAACGCAAGCTATCTGTCCACTGACCTCCCACTTTAAACTTTTATTTATACAGACCTTCATACTACAGTCTAAACAGATGTAGATGTGATGATCAATGTTTGTCCAGGTAGAGAAGAATCCGGGCACACAGACTGCAGTCTTCTTTATGTGTGATCTGCACATCAGAAATTAGTGCTCTGCACTGACTACATACTACAGAAACCTAATCACACATGAGGATAACAAGGCCCGACCCGGACACGCCCCCCTCATTAGCCATGCAGGCAGTACAAAGTACAATGAAGCATGATAGGATATTTTCTGTGATTGACATGCAACTTCACTCGTGTGTAAGCTGCTTAGGGCTGCAGTTATTGCAAAGGAAGCGCTGTGGGAGGAGAATGCCTTGGCTCCCTAGGATTGGCTGTTGGCTTTGACAGCTTCCCTGCCTGAGAGCCCCCTTCTTTGTGTCACTTTGCAAGTGGAGGAGGCTGGGACGCGATCGCGGTCTACCCGTCACTTGCCTGCTATCGATAGGTAGATCACAATCGACATTTTGCCCTTGGAAAAATGTTCTCCCTATATCTCTTTGTTCTGGCTTTGATATTCCTCTAATGAAAATGGAATATACTATACATTTAAAAACATTAAAGTATAACTAAAGGCAAAACTTTTTTTTTTTTAAGTTTTGAATCAAGTGGAGAGGGATTAGAACACTTGTCAGCTATTATTGCTGTCTGTGTCCCCGTTAGGGACATTCACCCTCTCTTTTTGCCCTGTTTACTATTATCATTAAAAGTGAAAGTAAAAGAAAATCAAAAATTTTAGGTTGTCCCCAGAAGAGTAATAAAGGGGAAATCTTCCAATGTGGACACTAGTTCTGGTGATCTGGGGAGCCCCAAGGAATTATTTTAATTTGCAGGGATTTCCTCTCACTTCCTGTTTGGCTATGGGACAGGAAGTGAAGGGAAATCTCTGCAATGGGACACAGATGATGGAAACAAATCTGACAGGGGTTATAGCCTTCCCTTGCTCTATCCAAAATGAAAAAAATGTTTTGCCTATAGTTGTACTTTAACGTGTATGGCCAGCTTATCCCTCAAAATGAGGGATCCTCAAACTATGGCCCTCCATCTATTCCGTAACTACACATCCCATGAGGCATTGGAAAACTCTGACATTCACAGACATGACTAGGCACAGGGCTTTTTTTCAGCGGGAACGCAGTTCCGGCACCTCCAGAACTGAATGTATGCAATGGCAAGGGGTGCTGGGGTGTGCTGGAGGGTCTATTGATGCTGGCTAATAGGGAATCTATTGCTGCAGAGGATGGGGGTCTATTGTTGCTGGGGAGGTCTTCTGTTGCTCATAGGGATTTATTGTTGCCCTGGTGGGTCTTTTGCTGCTGGTGGGTCAGTTGTTGCTGGGAGGGATTTATTGTTGAGGGAGGGGTCTTTGTTGCTGGCTGCTGAAGGGTCTATTGATGCTGGCTACTGGGGAATTTAGTGTTGCTGGAGGGGATCTATTTGTTGCTGGAGGGGATCTATTTGCTGCTGGAGGGGATCTATTTGCGCAGAGGGTCTATTGTTGCTGGGGAAGTCTGTTGTTGCTGGTGGGGTATCATGTTGCAGGGAATCAATCATTGCTGGGAGGAATCTACTGTTGAGGGAGGGGCCTAATGCTGCTGGAGAGTCTATTGATGATGGATGTTGGAAGTCCATTGTTGCAGGGGTGGATCTATTGTCGCTGGGGTGTCCATTGTTTCTAGATCTATTATATTGCCTTTCTTGTTATGGTTAATTCTCTAAAAGGGGTGGTACTGGGAGGTGGGTAGGAGGTGAAACCAAGGAATGGTGCTCGGGGGTGGGTAGGGGACAGAGTTAAGGGGTGACTCAGAAGGGAGGAGTTCCTGCACCTATTCTCTGAGAAAAAAAGTGCTGACTAGGCATGATGGGAATTGTAGTTCCTGAACAACAGGAGGACCATAGTTTGAAGACCCCTGCTCAAAAGTATTCAATATTGATCATTTAAACTTTATAGCTTCATGTAAAATGATCATACAATGAGGCGCTCAGTAGCTAGGGACAGATCTCTGTGCTAGAGACAAAGAACAGACAGATGTCTCCTGTTGTTCTTGGGAGACCTCTGTCCATCTGTAGCCTTCCTTTCAATTTCCTACTCAACATGCAAGCCTATAGGTCAGGCCTAAATGATTAAAAACAGTGTGATTTTGTGTGATCCTGCAGTTGTTGATCAGCAAGATTGAGAGAATGCAGTAAAACAGAATCACTATATAAAGAAACTGCAATTCTCTTAATGTAATTTAATAATTGAAGAATAGTACAGCAAGCGTGCAAAAATGTAACTGTTAAATAAAAAACGAATTAGGATTAAAAATGAAATTGTGATAAGGAATTTTAGACACTTTCTACAACATTACACATTGAGACATTGTGGTTGATTTACTAAAGGCAAATAGGCTGTGCACTGCAAGTGCAGTTCTTAGTAAATGAGGTAAAACTTCACTTTGCAAAGAATACCCAATCACATGCAAGGGGAATAAAAAACAGCATTCTTGTTTGTACATGATTCGGTGACAGAAACTAGCAGAGCTTCCCCTCAATTTGAAACGTCCCCTCAGATCTACAGGTAATGCACTTGCAGTGTATAGTATATTTGCCTTTAGTAAATAAACCTCCCTGTCTCCAGCATTCACTTGGATGTTGAGAATAATCCCTTATCTGCTTAATACAGTTAAATTCTGTGATCACCAGCTCCATCTAGTGGCTACAATGCAGTATTTCCCTGAAATGCCTCAATCAGGAAATCATGGTCACTAAATGAAGCCGACAATTCTAGAAAGTGAATTTATTGGGCAAAATGTGGGCTTATTTGTCACAGTTGAGAGAATTTGAGACATTTGCACGTCATTCTTTTCTAAAATAGACCTGTAAGTAATAATTCAGCTTCTGGCAGGCAAGTATGCCAGCTTTGCTCCCATCATCTTTCAGTAAGCCAGCAGCACACAATAATAGATTTGGTTATTGACTTATATGGGCTGCTTCTTCATTAGCTCAGAGCTCATTTTTAGGCAGACCATAGAAGTCCATTAGAGTTCCAGTACATTGCCGTACTCCATTTCTCTTGCACTTTAAAAGCATCATGCAGTAGAAGAGATCATATATTCACCTCCAGTGGCCTGTGCCTCCTACCCTCTGTTCCAATCCTGCAGCCTCCAAACATCTATTTGATATTTTTGGGAGTGTCAGATGCCTGTGTCCCCTGCCACGTGCTGTGGTTCTGTCCTCTGACCCATGTGCCACTACAAGAGACAGCAGTGATGTAAGTCAAAGGATGGAACAATGGTGTACAGTGGGGGACACCGGCATACAACACACCTGGAAGACCCTGGAGAGGGGAGTATAATATATCTTGTATTGCAGGGATGCTTTCTGTAATTTTTCCACCCTAGAAGGGTCACTATACAATAATCAATAAAATAAACTTATAGTAGACAAAATATGTGCTCACTAAAATGCCATATAATTTTCTTTCCTTATCTTCTCATTTATTGTTTCACTAGTTTATCTGGTAATCTGTATACTTAATGCTCCTGATTTCAGAACCCAGTTGGAGTTGGCCGGTATGATATCAACAAACCACTGCGAGGCAAGACAGCCACAACTTACCGAACCTCCTTTCTTTCTAAAACAGGACGCTATTTGTCCAATCCACAAAGGGACAAAGTTTTTCAGTACGTATCAGTGGCTATTATTTGGTTCTTAGGTTACTTGCATTAAAGTCTCCAGTTATCTTATCTGGTGATGCATCATAAACACCGGTCAGCCATAACTTTATGACCACCCACCATAACCCCTCGAGGCATAGACTCCACTAGACCTCTGGAGGTATCTGGCACCAAGCCATTAGTAGCAGATCCTTTAAATTCTGTAAGTTGCAAGGTGGGCCCTCCATGAATCGGACTTGTTTTTCCAGCACATCCCACAGATGCTTGATTGTGTTGAGATTTGGAGACCAAGTCAACACCTCAAACTCACTGTTGTGTTTCTTAACCGCCTTAGCGGTATCCCCGAGCGTGACTCGGGGTAGGAATTTTCTGCTATTAGCGGTATCCCCGAGTCACGCTCGGGGTCAATGGGCAGAGCGTGCAGACAGCGCAGCGGAGCTTCTCTTACCTTATCCTGGCGATCCAGCGATGAGCTCTCATTGCTGTGACCGCCAGCGAGATCTCCGCCGCTCGTCTGTCGGTAGGAGGACTTCCTAGTTCCGTTCCCTGCAGCAGCAATGCTGCATGGGAGCGGAACTAGGGAGGGAAATTCAAAAAAAAAAAAAAAAAAAACGTTGCACAAAACACATAACACATTTTATATTATATATATATATATGCATATATATATATATATATATATATATATATATATATATATATATGCATATATATATATATATATATATATATATATATATATATATATGCATATATATATATATATATATATATATATATGTATATATATGCATATATATATATATATAAATATATGTATATATATATATATATGCATATATATATGTATATATATATACCTATATACACACACACATATATATATATATATATATATATATATATATATATATATATAAAATTATATTATTGATTCGATTATAATTCATGCATTATATATATACACACACACATATATATATATATATATATATATATATATATATATATATATATACACACACATATATATATATATATATATATATACACACACATATATATATAATATATAACGCATGAATTATAATCTAATCAATAATATAATTTTATTATATATATTATATATTAAATAATAAAATAATATTATTGATTCGATTATAATTCACTTGTTTGTGTTTCAAATTTATCACATCTGGGATGTCTACTAGAGTCTTGTTTAGGTCAGGTTTAAGTCAGTAATTACTAAGAATTGTAGGCCTATAATACATAACGCCAAATTTCCATGAAAAGAATTGTACCGCTTTTGGAACAGAATTCCTGACAGAATCATACCGCCAGGGAGGTTAAACCATTCTTGAATTCATTAATCACTTGTCGACTGCCGCATGACTATAAACTGTGGCAGTCAGCCTCTCCTGGGCAAAGTGACGTATGGGTACGTCACTCGCCCACGAGCCTGTAAGGGGGCGGCGCGCTCCCGTCCCCGCTTGTTCCCTGCCATCCCCGCGCGTGTGACCAGCGGCTCCGATGTCCGCCAGCCACTCGCAATCTCCCTTAGGAGAGGGAGAAAGACAGACGGCTGATGTAAACACAGCCGTCTGTCATTCTCCCTTAGATCATGACAGAGGCTATGCGATCCTGCTATGAAGGATCGTATGTCTCTGTGATGATCTAACAAGCCACGCCCCCTAACAGTTAGAATCACGCCCCTAGGGACACACTTAACCCCTTGATCACCAATAAAGTTAACCCCTTCCCTGCCAGTGTCATTTTGACAGTAACAGTATTTATAGCACTGATTAATGTAGTAATGTCACTGGTACCCCCAAAAGTGTAAAAAATGTCAGTCAGGGGTCCGATCTGTCCACCGCAATGTTGCAGCCCCGCAAAAAAAATCGCAGATCGCCGCCATTACTAGTTTAAAAAAAACAATAAAAATTACATAAATCTTTCCCGTAGTTAGTAAACGCAATAACTTTTGCGCAAACCAACCAAAATACACTTATTGCTATTTTTTTTACCAAAAATATGTAGCAGAAAACAAATTGGCCTAAAATGTTAAAAAATGTTGAGTTTTACATTTTTTTGAGAATTTCATATAAAAAAATTCGAAAAATATTGTTATTTTTTCAAAATTGTCGCTCTTTTTTTGTTTATAGCGCAAAAAATAAAAATCGCACAGGTGATCAAATAACACCAAAAGAAAACTCTGTTTGTGGGAAAAAAAAGGACGCCAATTTCATTTGGGTACAGCGTCGCACGACCGCGCAACTGTCCATTAAAGTGACGCAGTGCCGAATCGCAAAATAGGGCCTGGTCTTTGAGCAGCCAAATCCTCCGGGGCTTAAGTGGTTAAAGCAGGCCACTTTCTTCCATTGCTCCTGTGGTCCAGCTCTGATGCTCACGTGTCCATTGTAGATGCTTTTGGCTGTGGATACAGGTCAACATTGACACCCTGACCAGTCTGCGGCTATGCAGCCCCATACACAACAAACTGCGATGCTCTGTGTGTTCTGACAGCTTTCTATCAGAACCAGCATTAAAGTGTTACTAAACACGCAACGGTAAAATCAGTCTATGTATACAGTAAAGCATGCTTGTTATACTCACTTTTGAGCCTAAGGGGTTAATCCTCCGCATTGTGTAAAAAGGCTGTTTGATCCTGTCTTCTCTGATCCTCCCCTTCTTTTACTGTCCCCAATCTATCTGCTGATAGTACAAAGCCTTGGAGTCACTCTGCACATGCTCAGTTTGGTGTGTATTGCTAGAGAGCTTTTTTTTTTTTTTTGGGAGGGTGCATGTGATTAGTACAGAGCCAATTAGCACTGTCCAGACAGAGGGTCAGGGGTCATACAGCCTCATAGGACAGTCAGAGGAGAATGAAAACTCCTCCTACAAGCTTTATCCAGTCCTCGACCGGACACTGATAAAAGTTCTAAGACTGCTATATACTGCTGATGCGAAAAGGTATTTAACAGTTTATATTTACTAAAATAATTGCATTTCCACATTCTGTGTACCGTGGGAGACCAGATATAGTGAGTGCAGGCTCCTGGGTTTAGTAACACTTTTTCAGCAATTTGAGCTACAGTAGCCCTTCTGTTGGATCAGACAACATGGACCAGTCTTCACTCTCCATGTGTATCAATGAGCCTTGGTGACCCATGACCCTGCCAGCGGTTTGACAGTTTTCCCTTATTAGACCACTTTTAGTTGGCCCTGACCCCCACAGACTAGGAACATCCCAAAACAGCTGCAGTTTTGGAGTTGCTCTGACCCAGTCGTCTATCCATTACAGTTTGGCCCTTGTCAGAGTCCCTCAATTCCTTTTTTCTGCTTTGAACACATCAACTTCAGGGACAACATGTTCACTTGCTGCCAAACATATCCCACCCACTTTCAGATGTCATTATAACGAGATAATCAATATTATTTACTTTACCTGTCAGTTGTCATAATGTTATGACCGATAAGTGTTTGTTAATATGTAAGATTTACCACATTGACATGTGTGCAATAAGGCAGCCAATTAATTTCAAATGGGCTTGTAATGCATGGCAATGGGAAAAAAGCCGTACTGTGCGCTGGAGTGACATGTGGCATCGTATGTTGTGGTAACACATGGAAAAACTCATGGTTTATTATATGTTACCGCATATTAAGGGTGGGAAGCCAACCGGCAGCAATAGGGGCAATCTGAGTGGCCCAAAGTTTTAGGAGACCCCCAAGTTTTCCCTTCATTATCGCCATCACTAAAGAGACCATTAGGTTAAATTGAACCTGTGCTTTGTTCATACAGGGCAGCAGTTTTGTATAATCCCTCTTCCCTAGCATACACAGTGCATTGCGAAAGTATTTGGCACCCTTGAACTTTGCAACCTTTTGCCACATTTCAGGCTTTAAACATAAAGATATAAAACTGTAATTTTTTGTGAAGAATCAACAACAAGTGGGACACAATCATGAAGTGGAACGAAATTTATTGGATATTTCAAACTTTTTTACAAATAAAAAACTAAAAAATTGGGCGTGCAAAATTATTCAGCCCCCTTAAGTTAATACTTTGTAGCGCCAACTTTTGCTGCGATTACAGCTGTAAGTCGCTTGGGGTATGTCTCTATCAGTTTTGCACATTGAGAGACTGAAATTGTTGCCCATTCCTCCTTGCAAAACAGCTCGAGCTCAGTGAGGATGGATGGAGAGCGTTTGTGAACAGCAGTTTTCAGTTCTTTCCACAGATTCTCAATTGGATTCAGGTCTGGATTTTGACTTGGCCATTCTAACACCTGGATATGTTTATTTGGGAACCATTCCATTGTAGATTTTGCTTTATGTTTTGGATCATTCTCTTGTTGGAAAACAAATCTCCGTCCCAGTCTCAGGTCTTTTGCAGACTCCATCAGGTTTTCTTCCAGAATGGTCCTGTATTTGGCTCCATCCATCTTCCCATCAATTTTAACCACCTTCCCTGTCCCTGCTGAAGAAAAGCAGGCCCAAACCATGATGCTGCCACCACCATGTTTGACAGTGAGGATGGTGTGTTCAGGGTGATGAGCTGTGTTGCTTTTACGCCAAACATAACGTTTTGCATTGTTGCCAAAAAGTTTGATTTTGGTTTCATCTGACCAGAGCACCTTCTTCCACATGTTTGGTGTGTCTCCCAGGTGGCTTGTGGCAAACTTTAAACGACACTTTTTATGGATATCTTTAAGAAATGGCTTTCTTCTTTCCACTCTTCCATAAAGGTCAGATTTGTGCAGTATACGACTGATTGTTGTCCTATGGACAGCGTCTCCCACCTCAGCTGTAGATCTCTGCAGTTCATCCAGAGTGATCATGGGCCTCATGGCTGCATCTCTGATCAGTCTTCTCCTTGTATGAGCTGAAAGTTTAGAGGGACGGCCAGGTCTTCATAGATTTGCAGTGGTCTGATACTCCTTCCATTTCAATATTATCGCTTGCACAGTGCTCCTTGGGATGTTTAAAGCTTGGGAAATCTTTTTGTATCCAAATCCGGCTTTAAACTTCTCCACAACAGTATCTCGGACCTGCCTGGTGTGTTCCTTGTTCTTCATGATGCTCTCTGCGCTTTAAACGGACCTCTGAGACTATCACAGTGCAGGTGCATTTATACGGAGACTTGATTACACACAGGTGGATTCTATTTATCATCATTAGTCATTTAGGTCAACATTGGATCATTCAGAGATCCTCACTGAACTTCTGGAGAGAGTTTGCTGCACTGAAAGTAAAGGGGCTGAATAATTTTGCACGCCCAATTTTTCAGTTTTTTATTTGTTAAAAAAGTTTGAAATATACAATAAATTTCATTCCACTTCATGATTGTGTCCCACTTGTTGATTCTTCACAAAAAATTACAGTTTTATATCTTTATGTTTGAAGCCTGAAATGTGGCGAAAGGTCGCAAAGTTCAAGGGGGCCGAATACTTTCGCAAGGCACTGTACTTACCTTTGTTATGTTCTCCATCAATTACTTCAGGAGTCACAAGCAGCAGAATCCGCCCTGTAAAGGATGGGAGTCACTCCTACAGGTGCGGGAACTCCCCTGCAGCCTCCTTGCTGCTTCTCAAAGACGTCACTGCCAAGATATTTCTCACAGCAACTATCTCCTATTTAATCTGCCTTGGTTTGAGTTTGAATGTGAATTAAATAACCCACAACACGTGGTTGAGTGATGCTCCTGTAAGATATATATATTCTGTATATTTGTAAATCCGATGTATTGTTACCATTTGTGTTTTGTCTTTCTAGAGAGCGTATTCAAAAATCCCACACCTCGTCAGCTGTTGTGAGACCGTCATTATCTACCGATCCTACAGCTCCGCCTTCTACGGCATAAAGGACCAGGGATCACTAGTGATCAGTTGTGGTGTTTGAAAAGCAATCAGATAAGATCAGGAAATGTGCAATGTTAGGAATGGTAAATAAATTGATATCTAGAAGAATAGTATTTTAATTCTATATTAAAGGAAATCCCCTACCAAAGCTTCTATAACTTGGCTGCAAGCCATATACTGTATGCTGGTACAAATCAAGAGTTACCTGTTACCTTCATATACACTATATTACCAAAAGTATTGGGACGCCTGCGTTAACACACACATGAACTTTAATGGAATACCAGTCTTAAGCTGGATACACACTATACAATTATCTTTAGATTTTTTCCTTTAGATTTACTGAAACCATATAAATTGAGGTCAAATCTAAACACTTTCAAATTGTGTGCAATTAGGCAGGTCCTTGCACTACATAGTTGAAGATAAATATAAAGGAATCAAACAACATAAGTTGTATAGTGTGTATCCAGCTTTAAGCTGGATACACACTATACAATTATCTTTAGATTTTTTCCTTACCATTTACCAAAACCATATAATATGAGGTCAAACCTAAACACTTAAAATTTGTATGCAATCAGGCCGGCCCTTGCACTACATAGTTGATGGTAAATCTAAAGGAAATCAAACAACAAAAGTTGTATAGTGTGTATCCAGCCTTAAGCCCCATACACACGATCAGATTATCGAACGATCTGTCGTCCGTTTTTTGTGGCATGCTAGTCTGATGTGGAAAGTGAAGAGGTTTTTTTCATATGAATTTTCCCGTACGACAGAATTCTACTTCAGAAGTGATGTCATGTGTTGGATTGCTTTGTATGTGTTCTTTCGTCTCTGAGCATGCCTAGTCTTGCTCTTAAGATTTTTTTCCATCAAAATCTGTACTAATGAGACGAAAATCGGACGTTGTTTTGACGGACGACAAAAATGATATAGCCTGCACACCAGGATTTTGTCAGCCGAAAAGTCAGAGTCGGCTGTCGAAAGCACCGTACTAACAATCCGAAAATCGGCAGATCGGTCAAATTTTCCCTACAGATTTTCTTATCGTGTGTACGGCCTTTAGTCAGTAGAGTTCAATATTGAGTTGGCCCACCCTTTGCATCTATAACAGCTTCAACTCTTCAAGGAAGGCTGTGCACAAGGTTTAGGAGTGTGTGTATGGGAATGTTTGACCATTTTTCCAGAAGCGCATTTGTGAGGTCAGGTACTGATGTGGATGGGAAGGCCTGGCTCACATTCTCCAATCTAATTCATCCCAAAGGTGTTCTATTAGGTTTAGGTCAGGACTCTGTGCAGGCCAGTCAAGTTCCTCCATCCAAAACTCGCTCATCCATGTCTTTATGGACCTTGCTTTGTGCACTGGTGCGCAGTCATGTTGGAACAGGAAGAGGCCATCCCCAAACTGTTCCCACAAAGTTGGGAGCATGAAATTGTCTAAACTGTCTTGGTATGCTGACACCTTAAAAGTTCCCTTCACTGGAACTAAGGAACCAAGCCCAACCCCTGAAAAACAACCCCACACTATAATCCCCCCCTCCACCAAATGATTTGGACCAGGGCACAAAGCAAGAGTCCTGACCTCAACCCGACAGAAAACCTTTGAGATGAATTAGAGCAGAGACTGTGAGCCAGGCCTTCTCTCCAACATCAGTGCCTGACCTCACAAATGCTCTTCTGGAAGAATGGTCAAACATTCCCATAGACACACTCCTAAACCTTGTGCACAGAAGAGTTGAAGCTGTTATAGCTGCAAAGGGTGGGACAACTCAATATGGAACCCTACAGACTAAGACTGGGATGCCATTAAAGGTCATGTGTGTGTAAAGGTAGACGTCCCAATACTTTTGGTAATATAGTGTATCTCTTAGAAACGAATGGAGAAATTTCCTTGCTAGAATACACAGTTCTACCTAACTGCCACAAGATGGCATCACGTTCTTCAAATGGATTGTCCATTATACAAATGAATGAGAAAATGTTAGTTTTGGGTGCAGTTGATCCTTAAGTGATTGTCAATATTTTTCTTTTTTTAAAATGAGACTTTACAAACAGGTTATACTTACCTCCTTTGTGCAGTAGGTTTTGCACAGAGCAGCCCGGATCCTCCTCTTTTCGGGTCCCTCATTCCTGCTCCTAGCCCCTCCTTCCTATAGAGTGCCCCCACAGCAAGCAGCTTGCTATGGGGGCACCCGAGCCGAGCTGCAGCTCCGCGGGTCTATTCAGACATGAAGCTGCCGTTCAGCCTGCCCCCCCTCTCTCCTGACTTGGATTGACAGCCGTGGGAGCCAATGGTACTTAGGCTGTGTCCCAGCCAACCAGGAGAGAGAAACCTGGACGACGAGGGACTCATGGACATCGTTGGACAGAGAAGGACCTCAGGTAAGTATTAGGGGGTGCTGGGGGGGGGGCTGCTACACCCAGAAGGTTTTTTATCTTCTTGCAAAGAATGCATGAAGATAAAAAACCTTCTGACTTTACAACTCCTTTAAGGGCTCTTTCACACTGGTGGCTGGGGGTGGTATAAATAGACGGCTGAGCCATGGTTTTACTGCCCCTGGCCACCCACCAGAATTTTAACATTACAGCCTTAATTATTGCCACTGTAATTTTAACTCCGGCAGCAGAGTTTGGCAGGTAGCAAAAAAAACACATGCCAGAAAGTGGCAGCAGAGGCTCTTGAGCACCTGCCACGCGCTGCGATGCCACCCTCTGAAAAGCAATCTATCGCAGATCGCTTTTCAGAAGGTGGTAAGCGTTATTGCTTATTTGAAGGAGCCCTGAATGTAATCTGTCATAAAACTGTTTTGGGAAAATTGAGGAGTAGCACTAGGGATATCCTATTTATATATTGTATTTAGACAAGGTATCTGGATTCTGGGCTGGCAGAGTCTCCAGTTTCCTTTGTTTGTAACGAAGCAGATTTAAAATTTAGGAGTGACACTAAGTATTTAAACACCCAGATATATATTTATTCTACCAGAAGATCAAAATAAAAATACATTGTTATATTTCAGGAGCCAGAACTCATCAGGCCTTGGAAATGGACTGGATTAGGAATACAAAGTATGCGGTCATTGAAGTAAATCATTTTGGAGTGCAGGGTTCATCAGCAGCCTTTGATTAAATCTGTACTCCAGAATTTGTTTGCATTCTTAATTCAATCCAGAACATATAGTGGGAGAATTAACAAAGGGAAGTATGTTGGTTTTGTAGTGTGAAAATTGGTGCAATATCCAAGTGTAAAATGTTGTAAGACAAGTCCTATGGGGTGGTGTACCAGCCGTGCTAAATCTCAATAAAAGTGCTATGCAAGTCCTTATAAATGGTTGACCATGTGCCCAAAATCATGAAGCACTTGTGCCAATGTTCTGACAGTTCTGAAATATACACAAAGTGGTAAACATAACAGCAGGTTTGTCATGAAATGTTGGTGAATGCAGTGCAAGGCCCCTTTCACACTTATACGACCTGAAAGTCGGAAAACTTTGACGTGACTTGAATCAATGCCTGTGTAATCTTGAGGTCTATGGACCTCAAGTCGCATGAAAGTCGGACCAAAGTAGTGCAAGGACTACTTTGAAATCGCTGCTACTTGAAGTTGCACAAATATGAATTGTACTCATTAGAAATTGTGGAGTACTTGGCGGAGGCATTGAGGGCATCCGATAAAGTAGCTGGGATTCCTGTGGGCTCCATTGTAGAAAAGGTAGCACTCTATGCAGATGATTTAATCCTCTTTCTACAGGACTATTTATGTTTGATATGTTGAGATAAATTTACACTGCCTATTGCGTTCTTCTTCCGATTCCTGCAACTCCGACACGCCTATGCAGCGCAATTTGGGTTCTCCTTGTTTAGATTGGAGCAGGACAATTTAAATGTTCTCCTCCAGGATGAGGCTCTCAAAAAAACACTTTCTGTGATCTACAAGTCACTACTTCCCTCTGTTCATGTGGGACTAGATGCCCTGCTAACTGCGTGGCATTCGGAAGAGCAGGACTTGGACAATGAACACTGGGAGGATCTCTGGGACAGCCCATTTCAAGCACTATTGGCACTTTTCCACTGCAAGTACTGGCTCGGCCCTGCTTGGTTTTCCACTGCATGGTACCGCATGGTACGGTGTTGGAACGGTTCAGTACGGTTTGCTTTTCCACTAAAGTAGTACTAAAGTTAAGTGGGTGGGATAACAACGATTCTCTGACCAATCAGTGGCTAGTAGTGACAAACTGTCAGCTGCATGCAAAGGATTGTGGGATATGGTACCGGTATGGTACCTCTTGGAACCACAATCGAGGTGGTACTGTTTTAGCAAGCCGTACCGTTCGGTTCATTGTAGAGGAAAAGCGCCGCCGTACCGTAACGAACCGTTCCTACACCGTACCATGTGGTACCAGCAGTGGAAAAGCACAAAAGCGAGCCGAACCGTTCGGTTCCATACAGTGGAAAAGCGCCATAATATAGTCTAAAGACCGGCTGATCCAATTTAAAATAGTGTACAGAATTTATTTTACACCACGACGGCTACATCATATACACCCTAATTCCTCTTCTTGCTGTTGGAGATGCTCTAGTGACCCTGCTGGATTTGCCCATATCTTTTGGCAGTGTCCGCAGATTAGTAGCTACTGGTGTTAAGTGACCCAGTTTATATACACCCTAACTACTATACAGGGCCCTGTAAAAGTTGGCGTTTGCCTCCTGGGGTTAGTTGACTCTAACTGGCAGTAGGGCGATGCGTACTCTTTTGGGTCTCTTATTATTTTATTCCAGGAAGGCGATAGTGCTCAAGTGGAAATCAGACAAGGCCCCTAATCTGCCCTTCTGGAAGCATTTAATCAATAAGGTTGTACCCCTATACAAAGCTATTTATTCGTCCCGGGTTTGACCTAGGAAATTTGAGAAGGTCTGGCACTTGTGGACAGATTCAGTGTGTACAACAGATGATCAGGAATCCACAGACTGAATTCAGTTCCCCCTGATCAGGTTTACTGTAGTTTATGATATGAACTAATGTATTCCTCTGCAGGGACTCACGTTACATAAGTTAATATTCCGATACATTATCCTCATGGTTGACAGGGAAAAGGAATCTCCTTATAATTCATCAACCCTTGAAGTGATTTTATAAGAGAATGACAGTGCGAGGTGTATGGAAGGTGTGTTGTTTCTTCTCCCCCCCCTTTTTTTGGGGGGCGGGGGGGGGGTTCTATAATAGGAGGTGTTATTAGTAGTTCTATGTCTTATATATTATCCAGGGAATGCCCAAAGGCTATGTTTTGTACCTATACATCTCAAATTTTCAATAAAAATAGAATTTTTGTAAGAACTTACCGTAAAATTATTTTCTCTGAGTCCTCTGACAGACGCAGCCCTTCCAAGTTTCATCACAATTGGGTAATGGCGCCCTCTGCAGGAGCAGGCTAGGTAGTGAAACTTCATTAAAAAAAAACCTTCACTAGACACACCTTCAGGGGCTGTCCCTTCAGACATTACCCCTAGACACATAGAGCTTACTAATCTGTTTTGTAGCAAGCAGTACAGGAAGACAACCAACCCCAAAATAGAGGGGCGGGGGCTGCGTCTGTCAGAGGACTCAGAGAAAAGAAGTTCTTACAAAAATTCTATTTTCTCTTACATCCTCAGACGCAGCCCTTCCAAGTTTCATCACAATTGGGATGTCCCAAAGCAGTGCAGGTGTGAGGGGTGGGAAGAGACGCAACCAACAGAATGGCAACGTGTTAATGAGGCCAGAAAAAAACGTAGCCAACAGGTCAACAGAAGCTCAACCAACAGGAGCTAACCCCAGAACAAAAATGCACCCCAAGAAGAGAAAAGCATGTCTCTTCAACAAACCGCAGCATGTAAAACTTTGCAGCCAAAAGGAAGCATCCGAGGATGCCATCACGTCAATCTTGTAGAATTTTGTAAAAGTGTGCACCAACGACCAGGTCGCCTATTTGCACACCTGAGCCACAGAAGCCTGATGGCAAAAAGCCCAAGAGGCACTCAAAGCTCTAGTGCCCTCACAGGGAAAGGAGGATCCTGAAAAGGACCCTTTTGTGAATAGGCCTGAACAATAGTCTGTCTGATCCATTTGGAAATGGTTGCAGCGGACGCAGCCAAACCCTTCCGAGGTCCCTCAGGAAGGACAAACAGGGAATCAGACTTCCGAAAAGATTCCGTGGCCAACAGTTAAACCCTGATTGCCCGAACCACATCCAATGAATGCAAACTCCTTGGGATACTTGGGCTTCGCACAAAGCGAAGGCAACACAATATCCTCATTGAGGTGGAAGGCAGACACCACCTTAAGGAGAAAAGACTGGTTGGGTCGCAGAACAACCTTATCCCTATGAACGACTAGATAAGGCGAACGGCAGGACAGAGCCACCAATTCAGACACTCTGCGTGCAGAGGTGCTCCTAAGCTAGGCAGTAAGCTCTATGTGTCTAGGGGTGATGTCTGAAGGGACAACCCCTAAAGGTGTGTCTAGTGAAAGTTTTTTTAATGAAGTTTCACCACTACCTAGCCTGCTCCTGCAGAAGGCGCCATTACCTAATTGTGATGAAACTTGGAAGGGCTGCGTCTGTCAGAGGACGTAAGAGAAAATACATTTAAAAAAAAAAAAAGAAATCATGGGGTACGACTTGTCATGCGACTTTGCAGTCCCAAGTCGCAGGACAAATTGCACAAGTGTGAAAGGGGCCTAAGCATGCTTAAATCTGGCGCCCCCACCACTTGCAAAAAATTATTGAATTAGCTTGCACCTCATAATTTGTTACAGAAGGCACTAGTTAAGCAGGTATATTGAAATTTACATTTTTTGGAATGCACCAGTCCTTATTAAACGTTGTTAATCCCTTCATTATCTATTGTTTTGAAGCCCAGGCTCTGTGACAGTCATTTATTACAATCTTATCCTGGAAGATTAACTCCCACTGTGGAGCTTTGCTCTCAAATCCATCAAGCTGTTGTTTGACTCACAGGGGGGATTTACTAAAACTGGAGCATGCAAAATCTGGTGCAACTGTGCATAAAAAAACAAACAAACAATCAATCAGCTTCCAGGTTTTATTGTCAAAGCTTACTTGAAAAAGCTGACACTAGAAGCCGATTGGCTACCATGCACAGCTGCACCAGATTCTGAGCGCGCCAGTTTTAGTAAATTAACCCCACATGTTCTGTCTCTGGGCAATTAGGTAACTGCTAGGTAGGGATAGGCTCAGGCGTGTTCGGATCCTTGTCCTAACCCACTTGAGCAATCCTACCAGAAAGCTGTCACTGCACACCACCAATCATGAGCAGCGGGTCTATGTGCAGCTGCGGGCCAGGAAAAGGCTCACTGCCTGTGATTGGTGGTGTGCATTGATGGCTTCCTGGCGGGATTGCTCAGGTGGGTTGGGACTGGGATCCGAACACGCCTGAGCCCATCCCTACTGCTCAGCTTCACTGTGGGTGAGCTAACTGCCCTGGAGCTAGTAACCAAACTGGGATCTCAGACTATGGTAGAGTCTCTCAGATGGATTTAACTTGATGTCAGGTTTCCTTTAAGAACCAAAAACATGAAATGCTGCTAATAGAAAGTATACTAATCTGTATATTGGTAAATTATGCTTAATCTAAATAATAAAAGTTACATGATTCATGTTTTATTGCATATTTATGAAGATTAAATTACACTCAAAATTGAAGCATACATGGGCCAGTGATGTCTGAACTTGTGGCTTGGTGATATTACCCCAACAATGTCTGCTCCCACATCCTCGCACAGGGCCCCTACTCACTGACAGCGGAGCCCATCCGAATTTCCATCCATCACTGGCCATTCTCACTCTGTCCAACAGGAATATTGGAAATTTTTCCAGCTGCAGCCAACCAGTTGCAGCCCCTGATCAGTGTATACTGACAGCGGAGCAGTCCTGCCGTCCCAGTACATAGGCACAGTGTGGAGGATTCCTCCATCCACTTTGCCACCTATGGCAAGACTTAGGACTGATGTTGGGCTCTGTGGATCTCACTAATCATAATATCTGTAAGAAGAGGTCTGAATGCCTATAGTGGTCCCAGTATTGCCTACATGTCTTTTGTACAGCAGAGGAAATGAAAGGAGAACTCTTTTATGAGCTCTTCTTTACCAACAACTGCCAGGTAAGATATTGGTACCATAGCATAGGAAACTAATTTTCTTGTACTTGAAGACAAAGGCCCTTATAAGCTCCATATAACAGATTGGAATATATAAGTGCAAAGTAAGTCCCCATAGCAATGAATCGGAATTAATTTACTAAAGGCTACTAGTATGACTTTAGTAAAGTAAATTCTGATTGGTTGTCATGGCTAACTTTATTTATCATTTGTTTTTGAAAACGCCTTTAAAATATGCAATTTTTAGCTTGGCAGTATACAACTGATAAAGGCCTTGATCCACAGTAGAGCCAACTGGGTTGATACTTGGTGCTGTTAACAGAGATCTGCGAGGGTACAAAACAGTAATACACAAAGTATAAAAATTGATTAATTTTGTTTGTTTAATACGTGAAGAAACCTTCATAAAATATTACTGCTCCGGGTCATAACCATAATAACAAACCCAACCTGATTTTATGTGCTGTAAATTTAGGGGTGACTTTTATTTTGATAAAACATGCAGATCCAGAGGCTTTTCTGTAAAATGGTGGAACACAGATTCCTGCCACACTACACAGCCAGGCAGATGACACCCCTATTTCCTGGTTCAGCTATGCGACTTCCAGCGTTATCTCTTCAGCCTCTTCATTGAACATTTTAATGGTATCAGTATAATGACATTGTTTATTATTTCATGAGCAAGCTGGTGTCACAGGTAACTACATTGCTGAACCAGAAAGTAGAGGAATCTTTCTGGCTGTATGATGTGGCAGAAGTGTGTAAATCACAAGACTGGCTGAACAAAATGACAGCTCCTAAAGCTGGCCATACACTGTTAGATTTTTATTTTTTTTTGTACAGCCTGTGGACACAAGAAAAATAAACAGATCCCTTCGTGCTATATAGTATGAATGGATGAATCCCCTGGTGTGCCTATTGTATTTTGACAGCACCACAGCCTCATTAACTTTTTCAATTAAAGGATATCAGGCGAGAGGGGGCAGACAGGGTCACTCACATAGCAAATTTAGGTGTGTTCAGAAGGAACCAGTCGAAATCCGCATTGTGTATGGCCAGCTTTAGGTATCTTAAAGCGGAATAAACCCATCCATTTGCCATTTTAAAAAAAAACAATTACATTTCCAGCACGTGCCGAAAATGTAACATTCCAATTGGTTGTGCTCTAAACCAAACTGAAAAACCATCCAATGGCTGGTGTCAAACCATCCAATGGCTGGAGTCATAACTGATCACATGTGCAGTATCATGGCAGTTGTAGATTAAACAGGGGCCAAGATGGCACTTCCTTGGCTGAAAACGATAGGAGGTTTTACTTCCACTTTAAAAAGTTCACATGTATGTTTAGATGCTTTATTGTGACCGGCGTTAAAGGGCATTCGTCATCAGTTCATATGCAAGGGTTCTTCAAAAAGTTTCTGCACTCTTTTTTTTAACTCTATTAAAAAAAAAAAAAATAAAAACCAAACACTCCTTGAAGACCCCTCATCTTTACGTTATTAAAAATTACGCTGTATGTGACCATTTCTTTCTGTTCACTGTTATAGCCTGATATTTTTTAATACTTACAGGATGACCTCCGATGTGGATTGTGATGGTATATAAATATGATTCCAGCACTAGCAGTTCAAAGTCTGCCAAATATTTATACACACTAGTAGTTTTATTTTTCCGTTCAACCCAAGAGGGCTGAATTAAAAAAAAAAAAAATGACAGCTCAGGAGGAGCCGCTGTACTAACTATCCGATGTTAGTACAGTGATCTCCCTTGCTGACCTATTGTGTTCTGACAGGGGGACGCCCTCTGAGCCATTGGCTAAGAGCGCTGATCGGGAGCCGATCAGCAGACCTTTTTCGACAGAAGCCTGCCAAAGGGTCGGCTTCTGTTGGACTGACTCCAATACACATGGGCCGAATGTCACCCGACATTCAACCCGTGTGTGTGTGTGTGTACTAGGCTTTACTTTACACTTCCACAGACTTCCAATTACTAATAAAACTACAAGCCCAGCATATATACACAAAATTATTTAATTAAAGCATTGAATGCATTGGCACTTTGTTCAAATATACAAACATTGCCTTCATTTGGTTTACATACAAAACAGAACCTCACATTTAGGCTTGCAAAGACTCCGATTCCAAGAACAATGTCAAGGTCCAGACCTTGGCCTGAGTGGTCAGTAAAAGAAGGTAAAAATCATACTGCCTAGTTGATTTCTCGATTTGAACCAACATTCTCCTTGGGGTCCAGCTGTAAGGGACAAAAGGCACAACTTCCAAGTTGAGTTGTATAACTGTTAGACGGTAGTTCAAGTTCATGGACTCAAAATCCTAAATAATTTAATTTAAATTACGGTTTGACCTGGACATTTTTTTTTTTTTCTTTTTTTAGATTAGAGGGAAGAAAATTGCTTAAAATTATGGTTAGAAAAAGCTCAAACATCCTGGACAGCTGAACAAATGAATAAAAGGGAAGCATTTTATATCCAGGGACTGGAATATATCCTATCATTTGGAGATGCCATACTGCTGTCCAGAAACTGTTAAGCTGAAACAGAATAAAGGCCCATTTACACTGTTGCATTTTAATGCATGTGCTAAAATGAATGGGTTTAATTATCCATTTAAAAAAAATTCACATTCCCATCTCTGCCATGCAGTGCATTTTCAAAAATAATTCCATTATTAATTTCCATTTTTTTTTTTACTGCATTTCAGTGCATTTGGATGCCCAAAGAACTCAACAACAGTTTATGTATGTATGTATGTATGTATGTATATATATATATATATATATATATATATATATATATATATATATACACATACATACATACACAAACATAATATATATGCGCATTAAAAACACATGACACATGCATTTGGATGCATTGGCAACCGGAATTAACAAACCTTGGTCAATGGTTGTTAACTCTATCCTCCTATCCAAATCTTTAATTCAAAAATGCGTTGGAAACACACCTCAAAGCCTGTTGATAACGCATCAAAAGACACAAGAATGCACCTCTACGCACATGCATAGATGTACTGTAAATGGGCCCTAAAGGTTTCTTTTCATTGTGAAGCTTTACACATGTAATCTCACACAGGATGGTTAACCAAAGCTCAGTGGCTTTACAAATGTCACAGTTGGCAGCTACAGTAAGTAACTTCAAGTCTTGCACAAGTCCTCTGTAGATTAACAGAGAGAAATAAGTCCGATTTTACAATCACATGACATGTTGATAAAAAAAAAAAAAAATCCTTTCTTAGTGGCGGGCAGCTTTGCAAATTTTGTCGTACACCTCTGGGAATGCGTTCTTGCAGTTTAGTTTGTCCCGCAGTTTGTGGTACAGTGATCCATCAAACATTCCCCAGAATTCCTCACGGGTCATATAACAGTCTGCGTAGAGCATCTGAAAGCTGGAGGGAAAAAAAAAAAAAAAACATACTAAGAGGAAGGCATATAAATAAGATGGGCAAATGAGTGTTTCATTTAAAAGGCAGATTCTCACAAGGCTGGACTGGACACAGGCTGGATTTACACTTGGAGCTGTACACATACATGCAGCTTCATGTACTTTTACAACCAAATGCTAGGTAAAATAAAAGTCCCCTAGGGAATGGTAGTCTTCAATCTAGAGCTGTTCCCCAAACCACCTGTTCTTCACCACTAGATGTTCTCAGTTTTCCAGGTTGAATAACCTTCACTCAACCTGGAACTATCAAAAGACTGGCCACCACTAGAGGACCAAAGAGGACCTAGTGCATCATGTTTCTGGTCTGGCCAAAAGAAAAAAGAAAACATAGTAATACGGCATTATATATATATATATATATATATGTATATGTATATGTACATGTACACACACATATACAGTATCCCACAAAACTGAGTACACCCCTCACATTTTTGTAAATATTTTATTATATCTTTTCATGTGACAACACTGAAGAAATGACACTTTGCTACAATGTAAAGTAGTGAGTGTACTGCTTGTATAACAGTGTAAATTTGCTGTCCCCTCAAAATACCTCAACACACAACCGCTGGCAAAAAAAAGTGAGTACACCCCTAAGTGGAAATGTCCAAATTGGGCCCAAAGCGCCAATATTTTGTGTGGCCACCATTATTTTCCAGCACTGCCTTAACCCTCTTGGGCATGGAGTTCACCAGAGCTTCACATGTTGCCACTGGAGTCCTCTTCTACTCCTCCATGAGAACATCACAGAGCTGGTGGATGTTAGAGACCTTGTGCTCCTCCACCTTCCGTTTGAGGATGCCCCACAAATGCTCAATAGGGTTTAGGTCTGGAGACATGCTTGGCTAGTCTATCACCTTTATCCTCAGCTTCTTTAGCAAGGCAGTTGCCGTCTTGGAGGTGTGTTTTTGGGTTGTTATGTTGGAATACAGCCCTGCAGCCCAGTCTCCAAAAGGGAGGGGATCATGCTCTGCTTCAGTATGTCACAGTATATTATATATATATATATATATATATATATATATATATATTTATTTATGAGTATGTATACACACACACACACACACACACACAATAATACATATATATATATATATATATATATATATATATATATATATTATATACATATATACATACATACATACATACATATACATACACACACACACACACATTATATATATATATATATATATATATATATATATATATATATATATCACACACAAGCACACCCATGCATCTCATAAAATTAGAATAGCATCAAAAAGTTAATTTGTTTCAGTAATTCAATTCAAAGAGTGAAACTCATATTTTATATAGATGTGTTACACACAGAGTGATATATTTCAAGCATTTCTTCCTTTTAATTGTGAGGATAATGGCTTACAGCTAGTGAAAACCCAATATTCAGTATCTCAGAAAACTAAAATTAGAACCCCCACGCCACCGGACTAGGGGGGCTGTCAGCCAAATAGGAACGCTGCGACATAAGCCTAGACCCTGTCGCGTGCGTCCTGGAGAGACGTTTAACTCACGGGGCCAGTCCCCGTCCAGTGGGACTATGTCGCGGCCGAACCAGCGAGGAGCGAAGGCCTGCATGTGCTTGATGGCCAGACTGGGGTGACCACTGAATATAGGGATCTAGCCCGTTGCCCAGCCCGGCTTAAAGATCCAACAGGAAAAACGTTCCGGAGAAAAAAAAAAAAAAGACTAGCTAAAAAAAATCTACATAAAAAAATTACTTCTATGCCAGGCCCAAAGATCCCAGCAAGGAGCTAGGCCCTTACTCCTGACTAGGCAGATTAAAACTGACATCCTATGCAGGAAGAGAGAGGGTATACCCCCAGGGACTGCCCATAGGCGTAGCCAGAAATTATTTCTGCCTAGTGTCCTATTCCTGTGGGGGGCAGTATTACCCTATTGTTATGAATCAGAGGACTGTGTCCGTCAATGAACAATAGAGAAAAAGGATTTTTAATACAGAAATGTTGGCTTACTGAAAAGTATGTCCATGTACAGTATAGTATGCTCCATACTTGGTTGGGGCTCCTTTTGCATGAATTACTGCATCAATGCAGCGTGGCATGAAGGCGATCAGCCTGTGCCACTGTTGAGTTGTTATGGAAGCCCAGTTTTCTTTGATAGCAGCCTTCAACTCATCTGCATTGTTGGGTCTGGTGTCTCATCTTCCTTTTGACAATACCCCACAGATTCTCTATGGGGTTTAGGTCAACGGAGTTTGCTGGCAATCAAGCACATGGCTTCCCGAATCATACCGGACTGTGGAAAATTTTGCATTTCATTCGGAAATCAAGGTTCCAAAGAGTGGAGAGGCACAGAGTCCAAGTTGCATGAGGTCCAGTGTAAAGTGTCCACAGCCAGTGATGATTTGGGGAGCCATGTCATCTGCTGGTGTTGGTCCACTGTGTTTTTATCAAGTCCAAAGTCAGCACAGCCCTCTACCAGGAAATTCTAGAGCACTTCATGCTTCCCTCTACTGAGCAGCTTTATGGAGATGCTGATTTCATTTTCCATCAGGACTTGACACCTGCCCACACTGCCAAAAGTACCAATACCCGGTTTAATGATCATGGTATCACTGTGCTTGATTAGCCAGCAAACTCGCCTGACCTAAACCCCATACCATGGGGTATTGTCAAGAGGAAGATGAGAGACACCAGACCCAACAATGTAGACGTGCTGAAGGCCGTTATCAAAGCAACCTGGGCTTCCATAACATCTCAGCAGTGCCACCGGCTGATCGCCTCCATGCCACGCTGCATTGATGCAGTAATTCATGCAAAAGGAGCCCCGACCAAGTATTGAGTGCATACTATACTGTACATGGACATACTTTTCAGTAAGCCAACAATTCTCTATTAAAAACCTTTTTATTATTAGTTCTATGTAATATTCTAATTTTCTGAGATACTGAATTTTGGGTTTTCACTAGCTGTAAGCCATAATCCTCAAAATTAAAAGAAAGAAATGCTTGAAATATATCACTCTGTGTGTAACACATCTATACAATATAGGAGTTTTACTTTTTGAATTGAACTACTGAAATAAAATAACTTTTTGATGATATTCTGATTTTATGAGATGCAGCTGTACACACACACACACACAGTGTGTGTGTGTGTGTGTGTGTGTGTGTGTGTGTGTGTGTGTGTGTGTGTGTGTGTGTGTGTGTGTGTGTGTGTGTGTGTGTGTGTGTGTGTGCGCGCGCGCATGTGTATATAAAAATAATATTATACGCAAAAAAAAAAAACCACACACAATACACTTCTAGCCTCAAGGAGGAGAGGGGGGCACTGGGGAGGAGCCCAGAGTTGGAATCTAATGCCTATTATGGTATGTGTTGATGTATGTTTGGTGGTGTCATTGTATACTGCATATACACAATACATTTCATGATCTTAACGCTTGCAGCAACTGGACAATTAGCTTACCCATGAACTTCTCGGACAAACTTCTCTAAGTGCCGCATAGAGGCTTTGGCATCAAATTGTTTTGTCATTGGTTCTCCATATGCTCCAATATCTACATACAACTCTGCCTTATTGCCCTTGGGATGCACCATACCAGGATGGCTAGGTAGGATGAAAGGGCAAAGCCAAAGTGGGTACACCTGTGTAAAAAGAAGACAATACTGTAAAGGTGTACGACACAAATGGGACAGCTGCAGAGAACCAATATATATGCTGATGTACATGAGTGGAAAGCCACAAGATACCCGCAACATTTTTTATGGGAATTTTGTCAACAAACTTATTTTTTTTTGTGCTTAGTGTAAGCGTGTTGTCCACCCTCTTGGAGCTCATTCACACCATTGTGGTGTGTTTTCGTGCATCATGTTGTGTGTCAACCTATGTCGTGTTAGGACAGCATGCACCATTTTGCACCGTCAGCAAGGTGCATTGGGGTTCCATTCACAGCGATAAGTCTTCTTCATACACACCTTGATCTCACTGTGGAAAGCCTCAATGGACTTCTGCAGACATTTCATTGGTACGAGCATGTCCTGCACCACGTGATGCTGCTCATACAACTTCCGGATAGTTTCTCCTTGTGTGAGCTTCAACAAGGAAATTTTTGGTGGAACCATCCAGCCAAACAGGTAACGGAACACTGGGTGATTACCAAAAGGAATAATGTCCTACAATCGGAAAAGAAGAATGTTACTGACAAATGAAAAATCATCTAAGGAAACAAGAGAGTCTCCAGGAGCAATTCAGACAGTAAGGCCCGTTTGTCCGTATTTCATCCATCCGTTGACGGATGAAAAAACGGACATCAATACATCTCTATGTAAAAACGGATGACAACGGATGATCATCCGTTAACATCCGTTTTCATCCGCTTCCGTCAATGTCCGTTTTTTGGAACGGATGAATGCCCTATTTAGCTGGAGTTCTATTTTAGGGTCCATGCACCGTAGTCTTCTCCTGAAGTTTTGTGTTTTGCCTATAGAAGCAGCTCAATATATGTCCATGAACATTGGGATGTTTAGAGGCAAATTTTAAGCTCAGCGTTTAGAGGCAGAAAAAAAAATCCTGCTGGTTTATATTTTTTGAGAGGAGTTTTCTGGCAGAAAAAAATGCTAACCGCTTCTAAATGTCTGTACAAAAAATGCTCTATATTTAAGTTTTTTTTTCTGCCAAAAGAAAAGGCATTTTTTTAGGCCCAGTGTGCATTGGACCCTTAAATAATATCCACCAAAGGCTTTTTTTTTTTTTTTTTTTAAAAACAGTACATATCAAAGAAAAAATAAAAAAGTACATACATAAAAGAAAAAAAAAAAAAAAACAACAAAAAACCTCAAAGAAAAAAATATAATAAACAATCAAACAACCTTGCAGCGTCTCCAAATGTTCCTTTACCACTAATACTTCTTGCATACTCAATACCACCATCAACTCCTCCATACTCGATACCACCATCCGCTCTTTCATATGCTGTCACTGTCAGCAATTCCATACACTATACCACCATCAACTCCTCCATACTCGATACCACCATCCGCTCTTTCATATGCTGTCACTGTCAGCTCTTCCATACTCGATACCACCATCAACTCCTCCATACTCAATACCGCCATCAACTCCTCCATACTCGATACCACCATCTGCTCTTTCATATGCTGTCACTGTCAGCTCTTCCATACTCGATACCGCCATCAACTCCTCCATACTCGATACCACCATCCGCTCTTTCATATGCTGTCACTGTCAGCTCTTCAATACTCGATACCACCATCAACTCCTCCATACTCGATACCACCATCAGCTCTTTCATATGCTGTCACTGTCAGCTCTTCCATACTCTATACCACCATCAACTCCTCCATACTCGATACCACCATCCGCTCTTTCATATGCTGTCACTGTCAGCTCTTCCATACTCAATACTGCCATCAACTCCTCCATACCGCCATCAACTCCTCCATACCGCCATCAACTCCACCATCAGCTCTTTCATATGTATACCACTGTCAGCTCTTCCATACTCATACTAATACTAGCTTGTCCGTATCTATATCACTATTCACTCTTCTTTAGTCATACCACTGTCAGCTCCTCTATACTCTACCACCGTTGGCACTTCTATACACATTCTACTATTGTGAAACGCACCTGCAGCTCCCAGAAAATGCTTCGTGTGTGTCTGTGATAGTAATGTCTTAGGGGTATGTACTCTGTTCCACTTTGGTTATCCTTTAGGAAAGATTCCACATGGCGGAAGAACCAGGGTTTCCAATAGTTTCCGATTCTATTCACCTTTTAATGTAAAAAACACATTTCTGTGAATCACACAGGGAATAAAAAAAGTTAATTTTCAATGATGATACGGACTATGAAAATAATGTGACAAATCAGAGGGTAACTTACCTGGCCTGGCTCAGCATCATCGGTCAGGACCCCAGTCATAATGACGGCCTCATCTGCAGAGTAAACCAGACCTTCCACAAAGTAATTCTCTTTCTTCTGTGACTCTCTGGAAAACTTCTCACAGATCTTCTCAAGGCCCCTCACGGGTGTATAATGCAGCTTCACATACTTTTTGGATGGGACGATCTTTATCTCAGCAGCTACCAAGAATCCCAGAGTCCCACAGGACCATGGCACAGCATAGAAGAGATCCGAGTTCTCAGTCTGAAAGAAAAACATGCATAAAACACAATGAAAGTAGAACCAGGTGTTCCAGGTGGAACTTGTCCGATTTAAATCTCAGATATCTAGGGTTTGGTCTTCTTTTTGGTATTAACATGTGTGGTGTCACCATGCCATGATCAAAAGAGCGCTCTAAAGGCCTTCAGAAAAGTGGTTGTGGATGCCTATTTGAAATCAGTAATTCCACTGTAAGGAAAATACAAGTGGCCTAGATTTTAAACAGGTAATTTGTAAAATCCATAGTTAAATTGGTGACAGAAGGTGGACATAGAGAGCAGCAGGATCAACCAGGTTTTTTTTTGCAGAATACAGAAAACGAATCTCCAAGTGAGTGAGTGAGTGAGTATGAATAGCATGTAATACACAAGTTATTGATAGTTTTTTATGATGTGGGTTTAGTGACACTTTAAGCCAGGCATGTCCAAGCTGCGGCCCAGAACCGCAAGCAATGCGGCCCACTGCCCTCTGACAATTTCTTTTTTTTGCTGGGGAGGAAGGAAGTCGGGTCGGGGGGCACGGCTACAGCGGCTTCCAACTAACTGTAGGCAGAGGTTGCCTCGGAAGGGATCATCCTCTAGTTGTGTTAAATTAGTGTTGGGGGGGGGGGGGGGGCGAGGGCGTTTTATTACTTATATACCTTAACTATAGTCGATATTTTATACGCGGCCCGAGAAAATTTCTCTACACTCAATGTGGCCCAGAGAAGCCAAAAGGTTGGACACCCATACTTTAAGCCCTTTAAATCCTTAGAGAGGACCAGCACTAAATGAGCGTAATTGTCTTATTTTTCCTTATGATTTCTGTGATCAGACTAGGATTAGGATAGTATGCTTTATTTATTTCCTTTTCACCACCCCTGTGCTTATTCATCATTGAAGGGTATATGCTCCATATTGCTAATATTGATATAATTACATATGCCTATCTTGTTGCTGGCTACAGACAAAGGCACATACAGTGTGTGTTCCATGTTGCAACTTCCCTTTTTCTTATCAACATGTTTTTTTTACATTTTTTGGTTTTGCTAGATTTGGTATTGGAAGGTGGTAGGTGGATTGGGGAAAATTTAAGTTTTTTTTGTCTGTAAACCATGAAAACTATGTAATAAAAATGTACCGGATTTAAAAAAACAGAGTTGTTTGGCCACAGTACCAATAGACAGGTTTGGCGCAAACCAAAGACAGCACCTCAGGAGACAATCTTCAGGCTGCATTCCCCCATGGGCTATTCGAATCACGGGAAGAATCGCAGCCAACCGCCTCTCCAGTTCAGGAGCTTCTTTTGGGCAACATGCTTCACGTGATGCAGTTTTTCTGCGATTGCTCGCAGTAGAACCGCACCGCATTTTTAGGTGCCATTCAAATGAATGGCATCTGAAATCTGTGATTTGTTGTTCACACCTGGGCATTTTGAAATTGCAGGCAGAATCCTGGCTATTCTGCCCACGATTCAAAATGCCCAGGCGCGAATGTAGCCTCATACCAACTGTGAAGCATAGTGGTGGGAATGTTATGGTTTGAGGTTGCTTTGGGCCTAGGCAGCTTGCAGTGATTGAGTCAACTTTACATTATCTTTCAAAACAATTATCCAAACCACACTAGCAAATCCATCTATTGAAATTTTGGTTGAATAAAAGATTAAGACGGCAAATTTTTCTTGTGGTCTTTATAATGTATATCCACTTCATCTGTAGGCACTGTCTAAATGAAGGAAAAAGGACAAAAATTTAAAAAGGAGTGTACAGGGAGGGGAAAAAAGTATTTGATCCCCTACTGATCTTGTACATTTCCCCCTGACACAGAAATGATCAGTCTAGAATTTTAATGGTAGGTTTAATTTTAACAGTCAGACAGAATAACAAAAGAAAAAAATCCAGAAAAACACATTTCAAAAAAGTTATAAATGGATTTGCATTTTAATGAGTGAAATAAGTATTTGACCCCTTCACAAAACATGATTTCGTACTTGGTGGGGAAACTCTTGATGACAATCACGGAGATCAGACGTTTCTTGTAGTTGGCCACCAGGTTTGCACACCTCAGGGGGGATTTTGTCCCACTCCTCTTTGTAGATCCTCTCCAAGTCATTAAGGTTTCGAGGCTGACATTTGGTAATTCGAACCTTCAGCTCCCTCCACATATTTTCTAAAGGATTAAGGTCTGGAAACTAGCTAGGCCAATCCAGGACCTTAATGTGCTTCTTATTCACCCACTCCTTTGTTGCCTTGGCCGTGTGTTTGGGGTCATTTTCATGCTGGAATACCCACCCACCAACTATTTTCAATGCCCTGGCTGAGGGAAGAATGTTCTTACCCAAGATTTGACGGTACATGGCCCTGTCTGGCATCCCTATGATGCGGTGAAGTTGTCCTGTCCCCTTAGCATAAAACACCCCCATGTTTGATGGTGGGGATGGTGTTCTTGGGATCATAGTCAGCATTCCTCCTCCTCCAAACACGGCGTGTTGAGTTGATGCCAAAGAGCTCAATTTTGGTCTCATCTGACCACAACACTTTCCCCCAGTTCTCCTCTGAATCATTCAGATGTTCATTAGCAAACTTCAGACAGGCCTTAACATGTGCTTTCTTGAGCAGGAGAACCTTGCAGGCGCTGCAGAATTTCAGTCCTTTGTGACATAGTGTGTTACCAATTGTTTTCTTGGTGACTATGGTCCCAGCTGCCTTGAGATCATTGACAAGATTCTCCAGTGTAGTTCTGGGCTGATTCCTCACCGTTCATCATGATCATTGAAACTCCACAAGGGGAGATCTTGCATGGAGCCCCAGACCGAGGGAGATTGACCGTTATTTTGTGTTTCTTCCATTTGCGAATAATCGCACCAACTGTTGTCACCCTCTCACCAAGCTGCTCGACGATGGTTTTGTAGCTTATTCCAGCCTTGTGTAGGTCTAAAACCTTGGACAGCTCTTTGGTCTTGGCCATGGTGGAAAGATTGGAATCTGATTGATTGCTTTGTGGACAGGTGTATTTTATACAGGTAACAAGCTGAGATTAGGAGCACTCCCTTTAGGAGAGTGCTCCTAATCTCAGCTCGTTACCTGTATAGAAGACACCTGGGAGCCAGAAATCTTGCTAACTGATAGGGGATAAAACACTATTTCACTCAATAAAATGCAAATTAATTGATATCTTTTTTGAAATGCGTTTTTTGGGATTTTTTTGTTATTCTGTCTCTTACTGTTAAAAACAAAACCTACCATTAAAATTATAGACTGATCATTTATCAGTGAGCAAACATACAAATTCAGCAGGGGATCAAATCATTTTTTCCCCTCACTGTACTTGCTTTTATCATTGAACTGCATTTATATGTCATCCAATCCACATCCAATCCACATCCAGTACAGATGTTTTAGATCTTAAATATAAAATGAACACTTTGGAATGGAAAAGTAGCAAACAAAGGATTTGTCTTACTGGTGTACAACGGACAAGGCTTCCATCAGCTAAGACAAGCTCATAGGCCAAGCAGATGTGTTGGAAAAGCCCAAAGTTATGTGATGAAGATTCTATTCCAGTTCCCATAATAAGGCCACCTAAAGAAATCAGAAGGAAAAGTTTCAGAATCTGCCAGGGTCAATTTATCCCAAAAAACACATATTCCGGAATACTTCCAACAGAATTGTGCAACCATCTGAACGTTTGGGGGGAAAAAAATGTTTTTTTACCACATTTGTTATGACTGCGGAGATATTGACAAAGTAAAAGAAAAATGTATAATTTAGGCAAATAAGCTTTTTTTCCTTGTTATAACATATCATGCAACGGTCAGCTTGGAGGCAGTGTATGGCAGATGAAAATGGAATAACTGAAGGGTCTGCTCATCCTGCAGATCTCAAACATACGATACAGCTGGACCCCTTCCCCTTCTTCCCGCAACTAATGAATTTTTATCTATAAATGAGTGTGTTGTGTGTGCAACGTGGTGCATTTTTAAAAATAAAAATCCTGCTTGCTGCACCTTTAAAGGATAAGTTGACGCACATTTTTTTGTAGGTAAAGAAATGTGTTACATAGTTACATAGTAGGTGAGGTTGAATAAAGACAATAGTCCATCCAGTTCAACCTGTGTAGGTGTGTGTGGCCGTAATCATCTCACATAGCCCAGAATGTTCTGATCCTTGAGATGTACATCCAAGAGTCTTTTGAAAGCCACCATACTACCCGCAGAAACCACCTCTTGTGGTAGAGAATTCCACAATCTTGTAGCCCTAACAGTACCCCCCACGTTGCCTGAGGTTAAAACGCTTCTCCTCTAATCGCATTGTATGCCCTCTAGTCCTCATGCAATCCTTTCGACTGAATAGCTTTTTTTCTATGCAGAGATCACCATTGAGATATTTATAAATTGCTATCATGTCCCCTCTCTGTGCATTTATTATTTTTTGTTGCAGGAGCCTGGAAAGTTTTGCACCAGCAATCAGCAGATCATTGATGCCATGCAGGTCTCCTGCAGATCTGCCAATGTATCCGCTTGCCGTATGGGTCAGCCGATACTCCCTGACAGGAAGACTCAATAAACTACCACAGTGCTCCACAGCGCCCTGGTAGTTCATTAAGAACTACAAGGCGACAGCCGCTAAGGATGTCGGAGCTTGTAGTTCATTCGAACACACAGAGCGGTGTATGAATGACACAGCCGTATGGGCGGAGACCGGCGCAGCCGCGTTGTTTTTCAAATAGTGACAGCTAGTATGGGTAACTTCTCCCTGTACTGCTGGCACAGGGAGGGGGGCAGCGGGCGGCAGCTGCAGCACTGGGAACATATTACATGTCCATTTCAGTACAGTGTCGCACGACCGCGCAATTTTCTGTTAAAGTAACGCAGTGCAGAAATGCAAAAAATGGCCTGGTCATTAAGGGGGCAAATCCTTCCGGTCCAGAGCTGGTTAACGTTTTTTCTTGAAAAACACATGTTACATTCAGGTATATGTAAACCCTCTCCTTGTAAAACAACCCATTTAGACTAAAATAGAAATGAAAGGCAAATTATTTGTATATAGGTATAAAAAAACATTAAAAATACCCTATTTGATCACCTATGTGATTTTTATTTTTTGTGCTATAAACAAAAAATGAGCGACAATTCTAAAAAAAAAAAAAATTTTTTCCCCAAAATTGTTGGTCTTTTTTTTTTTTGTTTATAGCGCAAATAAAAACTACACAGGTGATCAAATACCACCAAAAGAAAGCTCTATTTGTGGGAAAAAAGGACATACATTTTATTTGGATATGATGGCGTTGAAGGGGGGGGGGGGGGTTAATGTCAATAGTAACACATTGAAAATGCAATAAAATGCAACCCGGGTTGTAATTAGCGTGCTTTGAGTCACATATTCATAATGTCATATGTTTGCAGGAATAACTAGGAAATAAGGAGTAGAGACACATGAAAGAAATGCATAAAACACATATTGCGTTACAATCAATTAAGCACAATGCAATAGAAAAAAATTAAATAAATGAATAAAAAAAAAAAAAAAAAAACACACTTGCATGTTAATAACCCGCAAATGCATTTTTAGATGTACCTGTGCGAATCAAACCTTTAAACGATAATAATCACATGCCTTTGCACCACCTAAACTGCATGATAAGTAAGAAGCCAAACAGATTGACCAGAATAAAATAAAAAATGTGTTTTTACCAACAGTCAAGTCATCAAGTTCTGGCAGTACAGGAAGGGTCCAGCCAATAGAATTAAGAAGTGCAGTCACCTGACCCATGTTCACTAATGGTTCCACCCGAACAACCTACAGAGAAGAGGATAATGAGAACGCACAGAAAATTCATTCAAGAATAACCACAGACAAACACAACATTCAGAGAACAAATACACAATGCAACTAGCCATACATCAGTGCCTGATTTTTAGTTTCTTTGGAAGCATATTTTGTAACTCATTGATTGTAGAGATTTCTTCTTATTTCCTGTTGTGTCTCTGGGACAGGAAGTGAAGGGAAAACTCCCCAAAGAGACACAGGCAGTAAAAAATACATTGACCGTGGTTTTTAACCCTATACCTTGACTCATTCAATTCTGCGATGTCTTAAAGCCCAACTCCGGGAAAAGTAAAAATTCCCTGTTACATTGGGGCTGCGCTAACAAAGCAAGGGTTTAAAGCTGAGCTTGGAAAGGAGTGTGTATTGTTACTTGAATCTCAGTGTGCTTGGAATATTTCTTCCAGATCTGTGCAGCCATCCAGTGTGAAACTTTGCCTCTGTGTAGAAGCTTCCTGTAATAAAGACCGGCCACTGCTGCTCTCTCTCCATGTGCGAGAGGACTGGTCTTGTCTCCACCCACTCTTGTCGTTATCTGCAGGTAGCCTGAAGTGGGTGGGGCTTGCTGGATCCCTACCACAGCTCTGCTGTCTGCACAGGCTATGTACAGCACACAATGACAATGTCACTACTACTTTTAGAGGGTAATATCCGGGTTTGTAAAGGCTATTGGTACCAGGGTGGATTTGATTTAAATCATGATTTAAATTACTAGTAAAAAGGCTGGATTTAAATCATAATATTTTAAAGAGCAACTGTCATCTCTGTCCCGCAGCAGCTTCTCCTCTGACCCGCTGTTGACTCACTGACAGTCCCATTCACTTTATTAGGATAGCTGGTGATGCAGCAGGGACACAAGGTGAGGGACGTGATGGCAGCCGGTGAGCGGATGCCCTCTAACAGACACTGCCATGATGGATCTGAAATGACAGGTGCTCTTTAAATGTAAGCACTCATTCTTGCTGGTAGTTAGTGGGAAATTGTGTGAATGCATCAATGCAGTGCATGTTATCTCCGCTTGAAGAGCTTGGATTCATTGAATGAGTTTACCAAAAAATGTAAATATTGCAGAATATACAGCCTCATGCTACATAACTAAGCTCCATTTCATGCTGAATAAACTAAATTATTAATGTATCTTAAATAGAAAACTATATTTAGATAGATTTTTACTCCAAAAGCATTTTATTAAAATACATTTGATGAAAGAAAAAAAAAATAATCAGATTTTGTTAAATTTTCTTTTAAAAGTCATCGATTTTGTTATCCACCCTGATTGGTAAAATACTTAAATGAAAGCTTTTGTGCCCAGGGGTTAGCTTTAAATGCTCATTTTTGTCTAGGGGATGGATAAACCAGGTGTACTTACCCAATCCTCCCCTTCCCTGGCAGACAGTGCTCCCCTATGCTCCAGCAGTGGACTATCCCTTGGCACCCTTTATGTCCACTGCAGGAATATTGGTACTGCACCAATCTTGAGGACACCAGAGGGCTTCGGACTGCCGGAGCACAGGGAAGAAGAGGCTGCAGGGAATGTGGGTGTGGAGGATCAGGTAAGTAAAACTGCTTTTCCCAGTCCCTCAGTCATAAAACAAGCATTTAATCCTTACACTGTGGGGGGGGGGGGGGGGGGGACCCTGCTGCATGGGAGGATTTTCCTTCTCCCAGAGTTCAGCTTTATAATTTCAGTTCACAAAAAAAATGGTGTTTTCCAGATCTGAACACAAGTGTGAATATTGTAGTCCTAAGAAAAGAGTTCAAAGCCAAGTAGAGGCGTGCGCCCCCATCAGTGTGTCGTACCTGTCTCTTGGTGTCCACCTCTAAGATATCCATAAGGTTGATCATAATATTCTTATGTGTGTTCTTGTACTTCCCCACCCTCAGCGATACGGTCAGCCAGCCTGGCCTCCCAGTACACATGAACTTCTTTGTTCCATCGGCTTTCCACTGACGGACCTGGGAAAAACAGCAGGAACCAACCAAGTCACTCCTACGGAATCAGTTTTAAATTACTTTAACATAATGCAGAAATGTACAAATGATCTAACGTCAAGATTTGAAATGTTTTTTTTTTTTTGTTTGTTTTTTTTTTTTTATGTTTATGTTTAAATTATTATTTTTTTTATATCCTACGTCTAAAAAGAGCCTTGTGTTGCCATACATACAGTGCATCCGGAAATTATTCACAGCGCTTCACTTTTTCCACATTTTGTTATGTTACAGCCTTCTTCCAAAATGTATTCAATTCATTATTTTCCCTAAAATTTTACAAACAATACCCCATAATGACAATGTGAAAAAAGTTTGTTTGAAATCTTTGCAAACTTATTAAAAAAAAAATAAATAAAAAAAAAAATCCCATGTACATAAATATTCACAGCCTTTGCTCAGTACTTGAGTATGATGCTACAAGCTTGGCACACCTATTTTTGGGCAGTTTCTACTATTTTTCTTTGCAGGACCTCTCAAACTCCATCAGTTTGGATGGGGAGCGTCGGTTCTCAACCATCAACATAATGAATTTAATCCATTTTGGAATAAGGCTGTAACATACCAAAATGTGTAAAAAGTGAAGCACTGTGAATACTTTCCGGATGCACTGTATACAGTATGCACCAGGTGAGAGGACAGGGGTTGTTGTTACTATTATGATTAGAAAACATTTACAGTGCCTTGCGAAAGTATTCGGCCCCCTTGAACTTTTCGACCTTTTGCCACATTTCAGGCTTCAAACATAAAGATATAAAACTGTAATTTTTTGTGAAGAATCAACAACAAGTGGGACACAATCATGAAGTGGAACGAAATTTATTGGATATTTCAAACTTTAACAAATAAAAAAACTGAAAAATTGGGCGTGCAAAATTATTCAGCCCCCTTAAGTTAATACTTTGTAGCGCCACCTTTTGCTGCGATTACAGCTGTAAGTCGCTTGGGGTATTTCTCTATCAGTTTTGCACATCGAGAGACTGAAATTTTTGCCCATTCCTCCTTGCAAAACAGCTCGAGCTCAGTGAGGTTGGATGGAGAGCGTTTGTGAACAGCAGTTTTCAGTTCTTTCCACAGATTCTCAATTGGATTCAGGTCTGGACTTTGACTTGGCCAAAAGTCAAACACCTGGATATGTTTATTTGTGAACCATTCCATTGTAGATTTTGCTTTATGTTTTGGATCATTGTCTTGTTGGAAGACAAATCTCCGTCCCAGTCTCAGGTCTTTTGCAGACTCCATCAGGTTTTCTTCCAGAATGGTCCTGTATTTGGCTCCATCCATCTTCCCATCAATTTTAACCATCTTCCCTGTCCCTGCTGAAGAAAAGCAGGCCCAAACCATGATGCTGCCACCACCATGTTTGACAGTGGGGATGGTGTGTTCAGGGTGATGAGCTGTGTTGCTTTTACACCAAACATAACGTTTTGCATTGTTGCCAAAAAGTTTGATTTCGGTTTCATCTGACCAGAGCACCTTCTTCCACATGTTTGGTGTGTCTCCCAGGTGGCTTGTGGCAAACTTTAAACGACACTTTTTATGGATATCTTTAAGAAATGGCTTTCTTCTTGCCACTCTTCCATAAAGGCCAGATTTGTGCAGTATACGACTGTTGTCCTATGGACAGAGTCTCCCACCTCAGCTGTAGATCTCTGCAGTTCATCCAGAGTGATCATGGGCCTCTTGGCTGCATCTCTGATCAGTCTTCTCCTTGTATGAGCTGAAAGTTTAGAGGGACGGCCAGGTCTTAGTAGATTTGCAGTGGTCTGATACTCCTTCCATTTCAATATTATCACTTGCACAGTGCTCCTTGGGATGTTTAAAGCTTGGGAAATCTTTTTGTATCCAAATCCAGCTTTAAACTTCTCCACAGCAGTATCTCAGACCTGCCTGGTGTGTTCCTTGTTTTTCATTATGCTCTCTGCGCTTTAACCACTTAAGCCCTGGAGGATTTGGCTGCTAAACGACCAGGGGGTATTTTGCGATTCGGCACTACGTGACTTTAACGGACAATTGCGCGGTCGTGCGACGCTGTACCTAAACGAATTTGACGTCCTTTTTTTCCCACAAACAGAGCTTTCTTTTGGTGGTATTTGATCACCTGTGCGCTTTTTATTTTTTGCGCTATAAACAAAAAAAAGAGCGTAAATTTTGCAAAAATAACAATATTTTTCACATTTTTTTTATATGGAATTCCCCAAAAAAAAAAAATGTAAAAATCAAAATTTTTTAACATTTTCGGCCAATTTGTTTTATCCTACCTATGTTTGGTAAAAAAAAAAAATCGCAAAAAGCGTATTTTTATTAGTTTGCGCAAAAGTTATCGCGTTTACTAACAAAGGGAAAGATTTTTGTCATTTTTGTTGTTTTTTTTTTAACGCGTAATGGCGGTGATCTGCGATTTTTTTTGCGGTACTGCGACATTATGGCGGACAGATCGGACCCTTGACTGACATTTTTGGGGTTACCAGTGACATTTCTACAGTAATCAGTGCTATATATATGCACTGTTACTGTAAAAATACACTGGTAGTGAAGGGGTTAACTTTATTTGGGAGGGAGGGGCTGTGTGTGTCCCTAGGGGCGTGCTTTCTACTGTGATTCGCTGTGGCTTGAGCTGTAAGGACACTGATCAACGGATCTACATAGTAGATCCGTCTGATCAGTGTTTTTACACCGAGGAGAATGACAGGTGGCTTGTTTACACCAGCCGCCTGACTTTCTCCCTCTCCCCCGACGATCGCAGAGTGACCGGCGGACATCGGGTCCGCCAGTCACACGCGCGGGGGGGGGGGTCCGTGACCGCGCGCTCGCTCCCCAGACCCTCCCAGGCTAGTGACGTTAATTAACGTCACTCTGCCTGGCCGGGGCTGACCGCCGCAGTAAATTTACGTGCGGCGGTCGGCAAGCGGTTAAACGGACCTCTGAGACTATCACAGTGCAGGTGCATTTATACGGAGACTTGATTACACACAGGTGGATTCTATTTATCATCATTAGTCATTTAGGTCAACATTGGATCATTCAGAGATCCTCACTGAACTTCTGGAGAGAGTTTGCTGCACTGAAAGTAAAGGGGCTGAATAAATTTGCACGCCCAATTTTTCAGTTTTTTATTTGTTAAAAAAGTTTGAAATATCCAATAAATTTCGTTCCACTTCATGATTGTGTCCCACTTGTTGTTGATTCTTCACAAAAAAAATTACAGTTTTATATCTTTATGTTTGAAGCCTGAAATGTGGCAAAAGGTCGAAAAGTTCAAGGGGGCCGAATACTTTCGCAAGGCACTGTATGTGTATGTCCAATCAGTAACAACATGTACTTTTAAATATAACTAAGGCTGGCCATCCATTCTACGATTTTTCTATTCATTTTCCTTTACATTTACTGTGAACTATGTAGTGAAAGGACCTGCCTGATTGCATACAAATTGTTTAGGTTTGACCTCATATTATATGGTTTTGATAAATCTAAAGAAAAATTGTACAAGAGAATTGTATAATGTATGGCCAGCCCAAAGGCAAAACTTAAAAAAAAAACAAAAAACTTTTGGATAGAGTGGATATGGATTAGAACACCTGTCAGGCTTTTATTGTCATCTGTGCCTGTTAGGAAGATTCATCCTCTCTATCTGCAAAAGTGAAAGAAAATCTCAAATTTTGGGTTGCCAGATAAACAGTAACAAAGGAGAAATCTTCTCATGGGGACACTAGTCCTGGTGACAGCCAGGGATTCCTTCACTTTGGAGGGATTTCCTCTCGCTTCCTGTTGTGGCTATGGCAGAGGAAGGGAAGGGAAATCTCCCCCGTAGGGTAGAGATGGCAAAAAATAAAAAACAGACATGAGTTACACCCTCCTTTACTTTATCGCAAATGAAAAAAAAAAAAAAAAAAAAAAGAAATTCGGACTTTTGACTTACCGTAAAATCCATTTCTCTGATGTTCATTTACAGACACAGCTCCTGACCTTCTTGACCATTGGGCTATACTATACTGCCCCTTACAGGAGTAGGACACTAGGTAGGAAATGCCTAAGGGGCAGTCCCAGGGGGTATACTTCCACTCGCAGCTATAGGCACTTAGTTTTGTTACAAGCAGTGTCACAAGAAAGCCAATTCCACAGAGGTGTGGGTGCTGTGTCCGTCAATGAACATCAGAGAAATGGATTTTATGGCAAGTCAAAAATCCCATTTTCTCTTTCGTTCATTGACAGACACAGCTCCTCATCTTCTTGACCATTGGGACGTCCCAAAGCAGTGTCAAACATGAGGGGTGGGAACAGCAAGAAAAAAAAATTCCCAAGGCTAAACTATAGCCAACCAGGTAACATGGAGCTCAACCATAAACAACTGGAGATCACCTGAAAAAAACAATACACCCTCAAAGAGGACCAGGTCCTCTAAACAGCAGCTTGCAAAACCTTGGGGCCAAAAGAAGCATCCGCAGATGCCAACACATCCACCTTATAAAACTTTGTGAAAGCGTGCAAGGACGACCAGGTGGCCACCTTGCAAACCTGTATCACTGACGCCTGATGATGGAAGGCCCAGAAAGCACTAAGTGCCCGAGTAGAGTGTGCCTTAACAGGGAAAGGAGGAACCAGCCAATAATTGAATAGGCCTGAATCACTGTCTGATCCATCTGGAGATGGTCGCAGCAGAAGTAGCCAACCCTTTTCGAGGTCCATCTGTGAGTACAAATAGTGACTTCCTAAAAGACTCCATAGCTGCCAGGTACACCCTGATTGCCCGAACCACATCTAGGGAATGCAAGGAAATGTCCTTAGGATGTTTAGGCCTGGGACATAGGGAAGGCAACACAATGTCTTCATTCAAATGGAAATCAGAGTCGTATGGACGGAACCAGAGCAGACTTTTGAAAGTTCAGAATCCAACCGAGCTCCCTCAGAGTAATCTCCAAGTTGTCCATCAGAGCAGTCGGAGAATCCTCTCGCAGAAGAAGATCATTTAGGTACCCCAGTACCGCGATCCCCCACTGACACAACAATGCTAGTATCGGGGCCAACACTTTTGTGAAGGCCCGAGGAGCGGAGGCGAGACCAAAGGGTAACGCCACAAACTGATAATGCTCCTCGCCCATAGCAAAGCGGAGGAAGCGCTGGTGACCGAGACATATTGGAATGTGAAGGTAAGCGTCCTTGATGTCAATAGAAGTGAGAAAATCCCCCTGATGTAGGGATGCCACTACCGTGCAAATGGACTCCATTAGGAACTTCTGTACCTGCACAAAGCAGTTTAGCGCCTTCAGGTTCAGAATTGGACGTACCTTGCCTTCCTTCCTGGGAACTGTAAACAGGTTTGAGTAAAACCCCTGAAAATGTTGGAAGTTGGAGCCGGGACAATCACCCCTTGAAGTAACAAGTCTTGCACTGACCCATATGCGATCTGGGGACAAGAACAGGTTGGAAGGGAAGAACCTTTCCGGAGGAGAAGACTGAAACTCGATCTTGTAGCCAGACGAATAACTTAGTGGACCCACTTATCCTGTACCAGGGAGGTCCACGGATAAGGAAACCAGGGAACACGAAGCCCGCACTTGACTTGCCAGACCAAGTTCACTTGGATCCTTCAGCTGAAGGGGGCTTCCAGACTCCGATAAGCCTCCTGCCCGCAGACCCCAACAACCAACGCCTAGTATTGTTGGGAAGAGGTCCTTGTCAAGGTGCTTTGGGGTGGAGGGGCGCACAGCCCTCCCTGCCACAAAGCACCTCCCCACACCATGTTAAGGGCATGTGGCCTGGTATATTCCAGGAGGGGGCGCTCGCTCATCCCCTCCCTTTCCTGACCTGTCGGGCTGCATACTCGAAAAAGGGTCTGGTATGGATTTGGGGGGATTCCAAACCGTTTTTTTTTTTTTTGGGCGTGGGGGTTTGCCCTGAAAATCCATACCAGACCGCAGGGTCTACAATGGTCTTAGGGGGGACCCTACGCTGTTTTTTTTTTTTTTTTCCATTTTGCCGTGGGGTACCCCTTCAAGTTTCTCAGAGAGCCTGGTATGGATCTTGGGGGGGGGGGGGGTAGGTGGGTCCTACGCATTTTTTTTTTTTTAATTTTGGCGTTGTGGAGTTTCCCTTGGAGCATAAGTCATACCAACAAGTCGGATCATGATGATGCGACTTGGATACGACTTCCATTCAAATCAATGAGCTGAAAGTCGGATCAGTTAAGACGGCTCTCTTGAATAGAGGCAGGGAAATGCTGCTAAAAGCGAACAAGGCTAAACATGCATTAACGCCAAAGCAAAAAGATACTAAAAGCGCTTTTTTACAGCCACTTTTTTCCTGACGTTGGCAGGGGCTTTGCAGCTGGTTTTTTCTTTGCCCCGTGTGCATGAGGACAAAACGTGATCACTACTTTGTTTGTTTCGAGGCTACAAAACAAGTTAAGACCCATTCACATCAATGGATTGTGGAAGAAAAAAAAAAAGGGTGAAAGAAGGAAAGCCCGGTGACACTCTGTATGACATCGCAGGCTCCGGCCTCCATTTATAAAGGCCCAGTAAAATGCAGGTGCAATAAACACAGCAGCATCCAGTAAGGGGCAGATAGCGGGATCTGCACTCCATTATAAACAGGAGTCCCAATCTCAATTTATTTGCACCACTTTTTTTATCCTGGTGAAAATATACAAGTTAAAGAATATGTTACCCCAACATTTCATATTCCTGATATATCCCTGCTGTACCATGTACTTGTATGAGAAAGTATCCTGTTCTCTTTGTATTGCTTCCTTTATGCGAGATCCCTGGTGATCCTGCCAGTCCCTCTGCTTTTCTATTAAAAACGGACTACACATGGCATGAGGGCATAGCATGATCCGTTTTCTGGCTGTGCTTGGAACTCAGTCTGCTCTCCCCCAATGTGTAGACTTGTGCCAACACCCCCCACCCCACACAGCCATTCACTGGGAAGTTCATTGTGCTGGTGTTTTTCCTCCATTAGCTACTACCCTCTGAGCTCCTTAGGCAGTTGAGAACAGAGGGCATGTGGTCACTTTTAAAAAAAAGGGGGGAAAATAAATAAAGTACAGTATCTCTAATGCTTTTTATATGCATAAACAAATCTTTTGCCTTTCATTACTATTTTAAACTGAATGAGTTGTTTTACAAAGTGAGGGTTCACATATATTTTATGTTGATGACACACAAGCAATTCTGACACTATTCCCAGCGGCAGGATCTCGAAGGCTTCATTAACATTTGGCATTTTGGGATCTCGGGCAGAATCGCTGAGATTTTGCCCTTGATCTCAAATTGTGCTGCAATGGCAAAACGCATTTTCAGTGCCATTAATTTTCAACGACACCTAAAATAAGGCATGGTGTGGTTTTGGCGCGATAAATTGCGTGGCAATTGCGGCAAACTGCAATGCACAAAGCTTGTCACAGAAAAATGAGCAGAAACTAGTGCGAAAAGCTTTGCATGTCATGGTTTGCCGCGATTTATTACGCGATAATCGTGGCAAAACTGCACTGCGTTTTGGTGGAATTGAAAATGAATGGTATCTGAACATGCGTTTTATGACTGCAGTGCGATCTGAGATCACAGGCAGAATAGCAGCGATCAATGCAGTGACCAGCGTGCCGTGCCCGCTTCAATGCAGTGACCAGCGTGCCGTGCCCCCTTCAATGCAGTGACCAGCGTGCCGTGCCCCCCATCAATGCAGTGACCAGCGTGCCATGCCCCCATCAATGCAGTGACCAGCGTGCCGTGCCCCCATCAATGCAGTGACCAGCGTGCCGTGCCCCCTTCAATGCAGTGACCAGCGTGCCGTGCCCCCCATCAATGCAGTGACCAGCGTGCCATGCCCCCATCAATGCAGTGAACAGCGTGCCGTGCCCCCCATCAATGCAGTGACCAGCGTGCCGTGCCCCCTTCAATGCAGTGACCAGCGTGCCATGGCCCCATCAATGCAGAGAGACTTACCTGCAGCCGCCGCTTCTCCTCAGTCCCCCGGTGTCTCCTCGAGTCCTCCCGCCTCCTCCTTGGCGGCTCCGCCAATGGCATGCGTTCGCCTTTCGGCCAATCAGGAACGGGTCTCAGACCGGCTTCCTGATTGGCCAGGAGGAGGATCCGTGTGACAATAGCGAATTTTCATTCGCTATTGTCACACAATGGGTGGGCTCGGGGCGCACTACTCTGCGCCCCAGGTCCACCCTCTTCTGAAGCCTATTAGAGCCTCTGGCTCTAATCAGGTGACAAAAAAAAAAATACCATTGAACTCCATGCGTCCGGCCCCCCGCATGCAGATTAGGGGGCCGGAAGAAAGGATAAGGGTGCGGCGCCCCTGCGCCCCCAACACACCGGCCGCCACTGTCAAACAGTGTAATGTTTTCAGCGTGGAGGCAACAGGGGTGGCAAGGACTTCGTCTGGGGTGGCAATTGCCACCCCAGCTAGCCCTCTGGCTCCGCTACTGCTGCCAGCGATCCCAAAATGCCAAATGTGAATGAAGCCTTAAAAAAGCTGTCTGTGTGTCCCTACAGAATCACTCCCTCTGTGGAGAGACGCATCGAGATGTGGCTATCGATGATTTGAAAGTTGCTGAATCTAATCGCCAATGTAGGGAACGACATCTCGCTGTCTCAGCTACAAAGTGAGTGATTCCATGAGGACAAGAAGTCAGCTTCTTAGAGATCCTGTCACTGGCAATTTTGACAAACTGTCAGTGACAGGACTGCTGGTGACTGAGTCACTCATGTCTTTAGCTTCAGGGTTGATCATTCATCAACCACCTACGGATGCATGCGGACAGTACCAATTGCTCTCCTATGAGAAGACCAAAAAACAAAGCTGGAAGTAAATGAAGAAACAGTAAGAAATCACAAAATCTCACCTGTTCTTGAATCTCCTTAACCCGCCGGTCATGGAGCTTGGGAGCACTGCACATCTTGAACACCAGCCAGGCTCTGACATAATAATAAAGATCAAAGACAACAGACAGAGGAAGAAGGAAGAGGCAGACGAAGATCCATCGGTGGTGGACTATGACATACTCAAAGCCCTTTGCTTTAATCCACAGTAAAAAAAGGACCAGCAAGACAGCCAGATATAACAGCAAATCCATTTCTTCAAGGAAGGTAGACCTAAAACATGAAACAATAATCATTTTATATTTTCTGCTGAAACTGTTTACTTCAAAACAGCACATTATGCATCATATTCCCGCTATTCTACTGAAGGTTTTGGGCAAATTTTTTTTTTTTTTAATTTTAGATAAAGAAAGGGAGGGTTATAACCCCTGACAGATTTTTTTTTTGCCATCTCTGTCCCGTTGTGGAGATTTTCCTTCATTTCCGGTCCCATAGTCAAACAAATAGTGAGAGGAAATCTGGAAATTAAAGGAATTTCTTGGGGACCCCCAGGTCACCAGAACTAGTGTCCCCATTAGAAGATTTCCCCTCTTACTTTTTCTGGGGACAACCCAACATTTGGGGTTCTCTTTTACTTTCACTTTTAATGATAATGGTAAACAGGACAAATAGAGAGGGTGAATCTCCCTAAAGGGGGCACAGACAGAAAAAAAATTGACAGGGGCTCTAATCTCTATCCACTCTATTCAAAAATAAAAATAAAAAAAGCTTTAGCTTTAGGCCTCTTGCACACGGTCCGCATTCCGTTGCGGACCGTGCTCTGCTCAGCAGGGATCTATCCGCCGATCCCCGCTGAGCCGGCGGATGACAGCTCCGTCTCCGCACACAGTGCGGAGAGGGAGGCGTCAGAGCCCCGCTGCTCTCTATGGGGAATCAGATGAGAGCGGACCACTTGTCCGCTCTCATCCGATCCCATCCGATCCACAGGACGGATGGAAAATAGGGTTTCCATCCGTCCGGATTTCACAGACAGGATCGGATGCGGATGGCAGTGGGTGTCAGCGGACATGTCACCGCTGACATCCGATGCTCCATAGGGCTGAATGGAGCATCCGATCAGATCCGCCTAAAAAACTGACAGGCGGATCTGATCGGATCGTTCGTGTGAAAGAGCCCTTAGTTATACTTTAATTGAATACACTGAAGTTAGAAGCTGATTGGCTACTATGAACAGCTGCACCAGATTTAGCACTCTCCAGTTTTAGAGAATCAACTCCATAGGGTCAGGGGAAGGACTCTTAACCTGTGTAAGGGCTTTTCACACTAGGAGTCCGTCAAACGGACTATGTTTATCTCAGCGGGGGATCGATCCACCGATCCCCCGCTGAGCAGGAGGATGACAGCTGCTCTCCGCGCTGTGTGCAGGGATACAGCTGTCAGGTCCCCATGCATCTCTATGGGGGAATCGGATGGGAATGGACCGTCGGTCCGTTCTCATCCGATTCCCATCCGATCCGCTGTACAGATGGAAAATAGGGTTTCCATCCGTCCAAATTTGACGGATCGGATGTCAGCGGACATGTCTCCACTGACATCCGATGCCCCATAGAGATGCATGGGGTGACCGTTCAGATCCGCCAAAAAAACTGACAGGCGGATCTGAACGGTCCGCTGTGTGAAAGGGGCCTAAGCTTGACTGCTGGCTCACACTGATGCTGTGCGGGAACCACATGCGATTTGGACAGGAACCGCACCGCATTCCTGTTCAAATCAAATGTGACTTTGCAGCAGTGAGATTTAAGCCATTCATTCTGTATTGCTCAAATCGCACTGCACCAAAATTGTGCAGGACCCTTTTTTTTTGCCGCACCAGAATCGGATCACATGGGTGGGGGGTAATTTATGACGCAGTGCGGAAACCGCACAGAAGTCGCTGCAAATTCCACAATGCATCAGTGTGAACCTGCACTCAAGGACTGTTCATAGGGATTTTGGAGGGGTTCAGGGGATGAACTGGGCAGCAGAAGAGTGAATAGAAGGGATGTATCAACTACAGAGGAGGTAGGTCATGCAGAGAACCTTTTACTTTGCCATGAATGGGGAAAGAACAGACTCACTTTAAGCAGACTTAAACTTTATCCCTTCTAGCTAAAGCAACAGGTCTACTGCAGACACCATTAGGTGCACACTTGTACCTATCCCGCACTTTTCCATCACCCAGATACATTGATGGAGTATCCAAAATTGCTGAAGCTAATTTTGACTTTGTGAAACTAAAACCTGAATGCAGCTAAGCACACTGCCCCCGTCCCCATGTGGCAGCATTTAGGGCCTGACAACTGGCTGCCCAACATTGGGAACTGACCTCATAGAAACAGGAGAAGGGTCACATTTGCCCTATACCAGGATGCACCAGATTCTTCCAAGGGCTCAGTTTGCAGGGGATGTGAGGAAGGTAAATACAGGTAACCTATAATACCAGATTTGCAACTGGCTTCCTACTTGCCAAGTCAGTACAAAATACTGGGTCACTTTAGGGTGCCCACATACATGAGATACGTTCTGCCCAATTGAGACATTTTTTGGTTGGACACGGCAATAATCTCATGTAGGTGGAGGTGGACCCCAGGCAGACATTACCAGCCAAAAAGAAATTAGGAAAATAATGGTCCAAAAAATTACAAATTGTTATCCCACAGGTTGTTTTGGTGTCGGCAGTGTCTTCCCCAAGCTTCTTTATGTCCGCAACCCAACCACAACCGGAGCATTCATGGTAATTCTCCTGAAAGCACACCTACACAAGGCTGCCAACTCATCACTTTAATTATGGGTATACAGTATATGAAAATTCCAAAGACAATAAAATTTGTATAAATTAAATAAATGTGAATAAATTATCCCAATGTCTACATTCTGAGAAAGGGAACGTTGTTCATGAAACATGATGAGATAACTTCTGGTCTTACCAATGATCTGATGCAACAGCTGTACATAACTATCAAACACATATTGTAATTAGGTTGGGTCAAGGGGGTCAAATGTAATGAGTACAATGTGAAAGGGGGGCCAAATGTAATGAGAACAATGTGAAAGGGGGGCCAAATGTAACGAGTACAATGTGAAAGGGGGGCCAAATGTAACGAGTACAATGTGAAAGGGGGGCCAAATGTAACGAGTACAATGTGAAAGGGGGGCCAAATGTAAGGAGTACAATGTGAAAGGTGGGCCAAATGTAATGAGTACAATGTGAAAGGGGGGCCAAATGTAATGAGTACAATGTGAAAGGTGGGGTCAAATGTAACGAGTACAATGTGAAAGGGGGGCCAAATGTAATGAGTACAATGTGAAAGGGGGGCCAAATGTAATGAGTACAATGTGAAAGGGGGGCCAAATGTAATGAGAACAATGTGAAAGGGGGGCCAAATGTAACGAGTACAATGTGAAAGGGGGGCCAAATGTAACGAGTACAATGTGAAAGGGGGGCCAAATGTAAGGAGTACAATGTGAAAGGTGGGCCAAATGTAACGAGTACAATGTGAAAGGTGGGGTCAAATGTAACGAGTACAATGTGAAAGGGGGGTCAAATGTAATGAGTACAATGTGAAAGGGGGGCCAAATGTAATGAGTACAATGTGAAAGGGGGGCCAAATGTAATGAGTACAATGTGAAAGGGGGGCCAAATGTAATGAGAACAATGTGAAAGGGGGGCCAAATGTAACGAGTACAATGTGAAAGGGGGGCCAAATGTAAGGAGTACAATGTGAAAGGTGGGCCAAATGTAATGAGTACAATGTGAAAGGTGGGGTCAAATGTAACGAGTACAATGTGAAAGGGGGGCCAAATGTAATGAGTACAATGTGAAAGGGGGGCCAAATGTAAGGAGTACAATGTGAAAGGTGGGGTCAAATGTAACGAGTACAATGTGAAAGGGGGGCCAAATGTAATGAGTACAATGTGAAAGGGGGGCCAAATGTAAGGAGTACAATGTGAAAGGGGGGCCAAATGTAACGAGTACAATGTGAAAGGTGGGTCCAAATGTAATGAGTACAATGTGAAAGGTGGGGCCAAACGTAATGAGTACAATGTGAAAGGGGGGCCAAATGTAATGAGTACAATGTGAAAGGGGGGCCAAATATAATGAGTACAATGTGAAAGGTGAAAATGTATGTCCTTTTTTCCCCAAATAGAGCTTTATTTTAGTGGTATTTGATCACCTCTGCAGTTTTTATTTTTTGCGCTATAAATGAAAAAAAAACACCGTAAATATAAAAAAGAAAAAATATTTTTTACTTTGTTATAAAACACATCCAATGAAAAAAAAAAAAAGTGAAAAATCGAATTTCTTCATTCAATTAGGCCAATATGTATTCTGCTACATGTTTTTGGTAAAAAAAAAAAAAAAAATCCCAATAAGCGTATATTTATTGGTTTGCACAAAAGTTATGTCTACAAACTATGGGATATTTTTATTAATTTTTCTTTACTAGTAATGGCAGCGATCAGCAATTCATAGTGGGACTGTGATATTGCATTGGACACTATGTGACACTTTTTTGAGGACCAGTGACACCAATACAGTGATCAGTGCTAAAAACTATCACTGTGCCAATGATACTGGCAGGGAAGGGGATAAAATCCCTGTGAGTGCTTTCAAATTGTGTGGGGGAGGTGATTTAACTGTGGGAAGACAGGGATCTCTGTTCCTGCTTAGCAGAAACACAGGATCCCTATCTTCCCTACTAACAGAATGGCAATCTGCCCGGATTACATAGGCAGACGGCTGCTCTGCCTCTCTTGGGAATGAGCAGCGGGGAAGCTGATTCAGGGGGCACAGGCACCCACAATCGATCCCCGTGGAAAGAGAACGGCGGTCTGCTGTTGTAAACACAGCAGACCATTGTTCTCTCTGGTATCAATACAGAGATCAATACAGAGCTCCTGTGATCTATCTATTTAGGATCACAGATCTCTATGTTGATTCCATAAGCCCATCCCCCCCACAGTTAGAAAACATTCCCTAGGCTCACACTTAACCCTTTGATCGTCCCTGGGTTAACCCCTTCCCTGCCAGTGTCATTATTACAGTAACAGTGCATATTTTTAGCACTGATTACTGTAGTAATATCACTGGTCCCCCCAAAAGTGTCAAAAATGTCAGTTAGGTGTCCGATCTGTCTGCCGCAATGTCACAGTTCTGCTAAAAACTGCTGATCACCGCCATTACTAGTAAAAAAATTAATTAATTAATTAATTAATTAATTAATAAAAAAGACAAATCTTTCCCCTAGTTTGTAGACGTGATAACCTTTGCGCAAACCAATCAATATACACTTATTGGGATTTTTTGTTTTACCAAAAATATGTAGCAGAATACATATTGGCCTAAAATGATAAAGAAATTAGATTTTATTTTTTATTGGGAATGTTATATAGCAGAAAGTGAAAAATATTGTTTTTTTTTTTTTTCCAGAATTGTCGCTCTTATTTTGTTTATAGCTCAAAAAATAAAAATTGCAGAGGTGATCAAATACCACCAAAAGAAACCTCTATTTGTGGGCAATTTTATTTGGGTACAGTGTCACATGACCGTGCAATTGTCAAAGTAACGCAGTGCCGAATCGCAAAAAAATGGCCTGGTCATTAAGGGGGAAAATCTTCCGGTCCAAAAGTGGTTAAAGCATACTCTGCTTTTTAACTTTTACCTACAGGTAGGCCTATAATAAGGCCTATAATAAGACTTACCGGTAGGTAAAATTATTATCTCCTGAACCTGCATGGTTGATGAGATATTCACTCTGCATGCAGCCGCTGACACCAGCAGTGCATGCGCTCTGAAGGTCCAGCTCCTTGCCGGAAAGTGAACTCCCACGCGCATGCACGGGAGTGACGTCATCGCGGCACCCAGAAGAGACGCAGAGGGAACATGACAGCTCCCTTAGCGGTGTCCGGGCGACCGTGTTGGGGCTTCGTTCTAAGGTAAGTATTTCATAAAGTGCTAGTATGTGATGCATACTAGCACATTATGCCATTGTCTTGCAGGGGTTTTTGATTTTTTTTTGTGCTCAGGGGATACAACTGCTTTAAGTAAAAAATTAGAACCACCACTATTTTATTCTCAGGGGTGTCTGCTCTCAGATTATATATACTGTCTCAGATTTATATACTGTCTGGGGGGATTCATGTAATCCGCAAACCTAAATTCATTTTTTTTATCATGTGTGACAGCAAAAGGTATACTGCAGGCTGACCAATGAGAAGGCTTTATCCCCAGATGCTGGATTTGGATGATATAATGAGAGCTGGAAATGTCTCTGCCATTGGGAATCACAGGCAGACTTTCTGTCCCTCCTAGACCCGGATAATGCTGTATCCTGGCTCTATAATACAATAACAATGAGATGAGACACTTACCTGACTCCGCAGCCGGCAGCGTTCCCCCTCACCTGCCCGGTGTCACCGTCCCCTCGTGTTACACCACTCCTCGCTGTCAAACTATGTCCCGCCCCCGGCCCATCAACCCCGCCCACCACGTTCTACCATTGGCCTTCGCGCAGGGCGATCAAGCTGAGCTCAGATGGCGAGTTTGCAGGAGCGGTCCAATCAGAAGCGGAGGCCAGCATCGGAACACAACTGGAAAGCGGCACTTTGGAGAAAAGCTCCAATCGTCTGTAGGGAGGGCGGGGCAGGCTGGTTGTCTTGGCGACTGAAAGCTCAGCGGCAAGGGGAGCAGAGCCAGTGTCTCGCGAGACTCATGCAGTTCTCACTCAGTCCTTTGTAGAATGTTTCAGATTAATAGAGTGTGTGAGCTGATATAATACTCCCAATCAGAAGGCTGGCTTCTCATAGGACACCCTCTATAGACATACATGGGGACTCTCATGTTAGAATGCACTGTACATACTCTATGTGCCACATTTCTGTATTGCAATGAGAGGGAGGCTAAGTGGCAGGTACAAAGTCATTATTAGCACAGCACAGGGGTCACCAACCTCTACACACTCAGTGTCATCACAGGCATTATACAACCCGCCTGCCCCCCAGTGTACAGTAACATGCAGTCTTAGTTCTCAGTGTTTGGAGACTATACATAGTGATCCTGCTAATACCATGTTATTATTCATTATTATATCATAATCATTATTATATCATTCAAGATCAGCTATGAGCACAGATTTACTGGTGTACACACAGCATGTTCAGCTCCAATGCATGAACTTCAGAGCTCAGATCAGCTCCATTGCATGCTTTCAGACCTCTGATTATTCCCAATGCATGCACTTCAGACCTCTGATCTTCCCCGGTACATTCACTTCAGACAGCAGATAAGACCGGTTGCATCGCAGCACTTTAGAACTCAGATCAGCCCAATGCATAAACTTAAAGCCTCAGATCTACTCCATTGCATGCTTTCAGCCCTCAGATCATCCCCAATGCATGCACTTCAGGGTTCAGATCAGCCGCATTGCATGCAATTTAGACCCCTGATCATCCCCAATGCATGCATGTCAGACCCCAGATCAGTCCCAGTGCATGCAATTCAGACCCCTGATTATCTCCAATACATGCACACCAGACTGCAGATTAGCCCCAGTGCATGCACTCATTCAGGCGGACTTGATCAGATGCTCCATGCATCCCTATGGAGCAGCAGATGTCAGTGGTGACATCTCTGCTGACACCCGCTGCTCTCCGATCCGATGTGGTCCCTGAAATCCAGATGGATGGTGATCCTATTTTCCATCCGTCTGAAGGATCGGATAGGATCAGACGAAAACCGACAGGCGGTCTGTTTTCATCCGATCTCTCATAGAGGAGAGCAGGGATCAGACAGCTCCGTCTCAGCACAGAGAGCAGAGATGGATTTGTCATCCGCCTGCTCAGCGGGGATCGGCGGATCGATCCCCGCTGAGCAAAACGGAGTCCGCCAGGCGGAAAGCCCATCTGAAAGGACCCTTACACAGCAAATTTAGTGCAGATAAGGCACAACGTGAGTTTAATTACCACCTTAATCAGCCACAGAACCTGTGGAACTAACATGTTTTCGAGTTTAAAGTGACAACCCTAGCACCATTGCATGCGATTTAAACCCCTATCATCCCCAATGCATGCACGCCAGACCTCTGATCATTCCCAATGTGTACACTTTAGACCCCATGTCAGTCCCAGTACATGAAATTCAGTCCTCTGATCCTCCCCAATACATGCACATCAGACTGCAGATTAGCCCCAGTGCATGCACTTCAGAACTCAGATCAGCCCAATGCAAAAACTTCAGACCTCAGATCTGCTACATTGCATGCTTTCTGATGTCAGATCATCTCCAATGTATGCAATTCAGACTGCGAATCAGCCCCAGTGCATGCACTTCAGACCTCAGATCAGATAAATACATAAACTTCAGATAACAGAGAGAGAGATGCGGCACATCCAGAGTAGTAAAGAAGTTTTTGGTTTATTGGTATTCCATACTCGCAGGCTTAAAACATGGCACAAACAAGTAAAATCGTGTAACCGCGCTTATAACTAAAAAAAAGAGCAGCAGCTTTACAGTGAGACAACACCAAGCACAAATATAGAAAGAAAAAAGCTGCGCTGAAAGAAACCAATATAGCACTGATAAATACTGTGCACAACTAATATAGTTATAGACTATAGTGAATAACAAATATTAAATAAATGTCAAAGTGCATCAAATGATCAGTAAAACACAAAAAATAGCTAAATGTATAGCATACAAAGTCCTAGTGACCACTAGAAATCACAAAGACAAAATATAATTAAATGTAATTCATAAGTGATAATAACTTATATAGCATAAAAAAGTCCCAAAGTTGAAATTCAAAGGAAGTGGTGAAGTGATTGAAGATGTGAAACCAATTCTGTAATCACCCCAGTGCTCAACAAATGTGACACATTTATCTCCTTACCAGAAAACTGGTATGAAACAGCCTGTATAATTCCTTACAGCGCCACTTGGGATAGAAAACCCTTACTCCAGTGGACTATCACAGAATCTGGTATAAAACAGCCTGTATATTCCTCACAGCGCCACTATGGATGGGAATCCAAGGAATCCTTACTCCAGCAGACTAGCATAGATATGGCCAGGAAAGGGTGAACTGTTCTGCTATCATTCACAAGGGAAGGCTCCGGTGGTACCATACAAGGAAAAAGGGGCTCGATAGTGTAATAACATCAAAACTATTTATTAAAATATTAAAATAGCACTCACATATAAAACAGGAATATCGCTCTGGAAGCAGAAAAAAGCCGGCCAGCTCTTATGTAGCCCATCCTCGGGGCAGCGGGGTGACGTCAGCACGCCGTGCCCTACGCGCACGTCTCGACAGACTTCTGCACTGATTCAAGCAATGAATAAGCACTTTGTGTGAAACGCGTCTGCTGAACATTGTGGTTCTCCTGCGTGTCATGTTTTAAGCCTGTGAGTATGGAATACCAATAAACCAAAGACTTCTTCACTACTCTGGATGTGCCGCATCTCTCTCTCTGTTATATGGACGTTCCGGGTTGCGCACCTCAGCAGGCACCCAGGGTGGTTGCCACAAGTAGTGTAGTTATACTCCATACCTGCAGATAACTTTGGAGCGGTGTACATCTTTTGTCTTTCTACATAAACTTCAGACTGCAGATCAGCCCCAGTGCATGCACTTCAGACCTCAGATCAGATAAATACATAAACTTCAGACCTCAGATCAGCCCCAGTGTATGCACATCAGATCTCAGATCAACCCCAATTCAATTCATACTAGCCAGAGATGTATAGTAACTAAGTAGAACTACTTCACTACTGTACTTAAGTACCGAAATGCGGTATCTGTACTTTCCTAGAGTAGAATTTTTTTCTCCTACTTCTACTTTTACTTCACTACATTTTTTCGATGATTTCGATACTTCTACTCCGATATTTTTTTTTTGTGCTGCATAGTTACTCGTTACTTTTAAAAAAATTACCACTGCCAGAACAGTAGATGGCAGGTTGCATAAAGCTCAAAAAAATGTGTATAATGTCATTTGTAAATCAGCGCATACGAAAATAAAGGCTGTGTATAATAAAAGCTGCTATACCAAATATTTCCAATAAAAAGAAAATATGAAACAAACAAATAAATGGTGCTACAGCGCTTAAAGTGCATCAAGAAACTACTAACAAACACAGGTTAATCATTTGAATAAATCATTTGAAATAATAAAAAACAATATGATGTTCAAACTTTTGACTTCTTTCTTTAATAACTACATAACACAGTACTTGTACTTCTACTTTCAGTACTTGAGTAGAATTTTTTTTTCAAAACTACTGGTACTTTTTACTTTTAGTACTTAAGTAGCAAATTTTTTGAAAACACTACTTGCAATACTTAAGTAAAAAAAATGTTGAATACTTTAGTACTTCTACTTAAGTAACTTTTTCTGCGAGCACTTCCACTTCTACTCAAGTCACTTTTTGATCGAGCACTTGTACTTTTACTCAAGTAGAAATTTCGAGTACTTTATACAAGTCTGATACTAGCACATTATGATTTTTATTTTTTGCGCTTTACTCCTGCTTTAAGTGCCGGTTTACATTTGTGCGATGCGGGAACGCTGCGAATATACAGCGTGTTCCCGCATCGCATCCGCACCCCTGGCAGTTCACACTGCCATATGCGATATGCTGGGGGTGTCAATTAAAAGTTAACGACACCCCCAGATCAGATTGCATATCGCAGTGTGATCTGTAAGTTCGCACAGAATCGGATCGCACTAGTGTGAACCACCATGCGATCCGATTCTGCTGCGGACCCTAAAAAGGGTCCTGTGCAAGTTGGGTGCGATTGCGGTGCAAATTCAGCTATACAAACTGTATGGTTGAATTTGCACCGCACAGAGATCGCATGTAATTTTACCAGCAGTGCGCTCCGAAATACATGCGATCTCTGTGATCGCAGAAATGTGAACCGGCACTTAGGCTACATTCACACTGAAGAATAGGGCCAGTGCGAATAGTAGCGGCAAAATTCAGGGTTTCTTGCTGCAGCTCTCAGCAGCTAGGTGCGGGCCTTGTCCCCATTCACTATAATGACAGATAAATGCATATTTTTGCCAGCACACCAAGGTTAAAAAAATATCATCCAAAGGCTTTTATTTCAGAAAGATCACATCACAAGAACAAGTGCAACGTTTCTAAGCTGCGCAGAACCCCTTCGTCAGGCTTGTGAAAAAGTCCAACAGTGACAAAGCAGAATATAAATACATCAACCACCAATCAGAGCAGAAGAGAATTGATGGCACCTCCTTCTTCTGACATTAGCATTTCTCTTCTGCTCTGATTGGTGGTTGATGTATTTAATTCTGCTTTGACACTGTTGCACTTTTTCACATGCCTGACAAAGGGGTCCTGCGAAGCTCAGAAACGTTGCACTTGTTCTTGTGATGTGATCTTTCTGCAATAAAAGCCTTTGGACGATATTTGAGGATCCTTGGTGTGCTGGCAAATATGTGTATTTATCTGTGATGTTTCCAGTATCCAGCTGGTAGTCCTACAGCGCCCACTATTGAAGAGCCTTATTTCCAGGAACCTGTGCGATTGGAATATAGACAAGACAACACTATAAAGACAGGTCGATGGTGGTCACAACTATTCACAGGTCTGTGAACAGCCAGCAATTACTTGCGGTGATCACTGCAGGACACACACAAAGTGGCGAATAGCTGCAGCCACCGACGACCTGTCATTATAATAAACAGGGCCGGGGCCGCACCTAGCCGCTGAGAGCTGCAGCAGGAACCTCTGATTCCTGATGCTACTATTAGCACCGGCCCTATTTCCCAAAGTGATTGTAGCCTAATACAGCCCTAGAGAAGGAATCAAAACAAACCGCATTGTGTAGTAACATCAAACAAGTCGTTTGATTGCACAGTAAAAGTATTTACAGAATAAACAAGATCAACAAGCAGAATACCACCACTGCCGTTCGGGAATGGCGTGCGTGATGACGTCACAAGTAAGCTACAACCAAAGTGTTTCACTGCCAGAGATTGTCTTCAGGGGACAGAAAGGATGTTCCCCTGAGGGCTACTCACAGAATAGGGTGCAGAGTATAGGGTAAGTGTGTCCTTAAAGCGTAACTCCACTTTTGTTGAGAAAAAAACATTCCCCTCTGGGTGATCTCTGTACATTGCAGGGATTTTAACAAACTTTGTTGCAGATTCCTACCTTTTGATATTCTGAAGAGATCATTGTTTGTTCCTCTGTGCTGAGTGGGTCAAATGGGAGTGGTTTCATAATTATCTATCAGCTGCAGCAGCTGCAGAGCTCCAATGAGGAAATCTGCTGGGCCTGCATCCCTTTAGACGTGTCCCTATTGGGAGTATCTCACCAAAAATGACTTTTTTGTTGCAGGGAATGTCAGAAATCTGACTTGTATTTTAGGCAGACTTCTGGGAAAATTGGTGAGCCAATCACACAAGCAGGAAATTATGTTTCTGGGGTGTGGTCAGTACACATTCTGGTACTGAACGTGGCTGCTGATAGGGGAACAAAGAGCTTGAAATCACATTAGGTCCAATCCAACTTCATTAAACATTGGTCTCAGCCTCAAATCAATGTAATGCCGGTGTTCTATCAGAATACCGCTAGCCATCAGAAAATGCAACGGAAGTGACGTTGCAAACAAAATTGCTTATTGCGCATGCGCCATGCGTTCCAACATGGCCACTATGCGCTTCAATAGATTTCCTAATCTGACAGAACATAAAGGCAGCAGTGGACATCTTCTTACACTCAAGCAAGTCCTAAATGTCACACTTATTTTAGCAGTAAACTCACCTTATATATAGTAAAATAGACTATTTCACCGCGACGGAGTGAAATAGTCTATTTCACTATATAATCAGTGTGGCGCTGAGCAGTGCGGGGTGTACCAAGATGGCCATCGCCATCTTCTGCCTGCAGGCTTGTCGCTAATAATAGTTGTAATCCGGGCTTTTTTTCAGCGGGAACGCGGGGGAACGCAGTTCCGGCACCTCCAGCACTGACTGTATGTAATGGCAAGGGGTGCTGGAGTGTGCTGCAGAGTCTATTAATGCTGGCTGCTGGGGGATTTATTCCAGCTGGAGGTGGTCTATTTTTGCAGGTTGTTCTGTTGTTGCTGAGGAGGTCTATGGTTGCTGGTAGGGCCCCTACAGTTGCTGAGGGTGGGTCTTATATTTCTGGGGAGGTCAGTTCTTGCTGGGAGAGATCTACTGTTAAGGGAGGGATCTATTGTTGCTGGCTGCAGGGAGATCTGTTGTCGCTGCTGGGAATCTATTGTTGGGTGGTCCATTGTTGTTAGAGGGATCTATTGTTGCTGGCCAGGGGCTATAATGTTGTTGCCTACACGGAATCTATTTTACTGCTTTTCTTGTTATCATTACCATATTCCCAAAAAATTACTTAACACCACTAAATGATACTTGGTTCTGTATTCTCCAAAAGGCCAGTACTGGGAGGTAGGTAGGCGGTAGAACCATGGAATGGTGGGTAGGGTCCAAGAAAATCGGTGACTTATAAAGGGGTTCCTGCACCTATTTTGTGAGAAAAAAAGCCCTGGTTGTAATTCTATAATAATAAAAATGTAATCTTGTATTTGAAGATAAAGGTGAGTTTATTGCTAAAATGAGTGTGAAATTGAAGACTTGCCTGGGTGTAAGAAGATGTCTACTGATGGCTTTGTGTTCTGTCACATTAGGAAACCTATTGGAACGTTCAGCGGCCATGGTGGAACGCATGGCGCATGCGCAGTAAGAATTTTGCGCTCAGAACGTCACTTCCGTTACATTTTCTAACGGGTAGCGGTATTCTGACAGGACACTGGCTGCAGAATTTTCAATCTAATCAGTGATTATATTCTTGTAGTTTAACAGGGGACTGGTTCTCTTTACAATGCTCATAGTCTGAAGCAGGGATCACCAAGCTTTCAGACCTCTTGGACCACTAAACTCACAGTTTTGAATCCCGCGGACCACTAACATCAATTTTACATGCCTTATACACACATTGCCCCATCTCTCTGCCCTCCTCCCCCTGGATCACACTGCTGCCTTATACACACAATGCTCCAGCTCCCTGCCTTCCTCCCCCTGGATCACACTGCTGCCCTATACACACAATGCTCCAGCTCTCTGCCTTCCTCCCCCTGGATCACACTGCTGCCTTATACACACAATGCTCCAGCTCCCTGCCTTCCTCCCCCTGGATCACACTGCTGCCCTATACACACAATGCTCCAGCTCTCTGCCTTCCTCCCCCTGGATCACACTGCTGCCCTATACACACAATGCTCCGGCTCTGCTCTCCTCCACCTGGATCGCACTTCTGCCTTATACACACAATGCTCTGACCCTCTGCCCTCCTCCCCCTGGATCACACTGCTGCCTTATACACACAATGCTCTGGCTCTCTGCCCTCCTCCACCTGGATCGCACTTCTGCCTGATACACACAATGCTCCAGCTCCAGCCCCCCCCACAAACACACACACTCTGTATCACACTGCTGCCTTACACTGACTCATTATTGGCTCTCACCTCATTATCAAGCCATGTGCTCGAGCTCCGTGCTCCCTCCTACTGTTTAGCAGTGTCATTGGAAGTCCCCTCCTTCACCTCCCACTCTCTGCACTACTCCCGGCGCCTCCCTCTGACTTCACAGGAGCCGGAACTACAGAGGAGGCATGGGGAATCAACGCGCGCTGACAGTATTGACTGTCAGCGTGAATTGAGAGCAACACTGGAGACAACAATGGGCAGTATACATTTGCCACAATGTTGATTTGCAGCAGAACCCCTGGGGACCAACAACATTTTCTCATGAACCATCAGTGCTCCACGGACCACTGGTTTGCGACCGCTGGTCTAGAAGGTGGTCAGGGATGCAGGTACAATTCATCAGCCAAAGACACATGTGATTACCTAGAGTAACAGAAGTGTAGGAAGCAGCCTGTCGATAGCCTGTACCTGTTATAAGTGGTATGGCCTCTAGCAGCAAAGGAAGGCACTCCTTCTTCCCGCGGTATGTCTCCCATATCAACGGGAGCCAATTGCACCACAGAGATCCCCATCCTGTAGAGAGGTACGGATGTTCAGGAGTTAAGTTGAGTGCACGTGTGGAGCCCGCTCCGCCACTGGGAATTGTAGTGGAAAACACTGGACGGGTGGATGTGGACAATGGTTCAGCGTGTCCCTCAAAAATGTAAGGTAATGTGAAGGTGTACATTGTCACATGGAACAAAGTGTTAACTGGAGAACAGTTGTGGTGTTAGTGTACATGGTGTATGTTCATCTATGAGTAGAGGTCCACCTTAAGGTTAAGTATTCCCCCACAGCAATCTTGGCCTTGTCCAGGGTATTGATGCAGACGACACAAAGCAAAGGTACCCCTTGTGTGTGTAGTAAAGTGACCCTGTACAAAATGCCTAACATAGCCCAGAAGAACTCACCCTGGGGTAGGCTTCTCATGTGACCAGTACTTGGCGCCCAACAATTTATTGGGAAAACCTGGATGTGACAAACAACCACCTCCCTGCCCCTTACAAGTTGCTCACTGCACAGGGTAACCAGATGTCCAAAGATTTGCCGCCTGGTCTTCAGCTGTGGGGCCTTGGACTGTTTAGTACTAGCTACTACTACCACTACTACTACCACTACTAGAGAGACTGTCCTCTGATCTATAACTACTCCAGAGCGTTCTGGAGTATCCTATGCCAAATTCCCCCCCCCCCCCCCCCTCCCCATTTGAAGCTTTACAAGCAAAAAATCACCAAAAAGACATCCATTAGACTGTTCATTGAAGTGAATGGACTATTGCTTGGGTGACTGGCAGCCAGCGTACTGTTTGAAAAAGAACCTGGTAAAATCAGCAGCAGCCCCTGTGGGGTAGCGCTACACTTCTGTGTAAGTGTGTACACATACCAATTATTGTAAAATCACTTCTATTACATAACTTTAATCAGTTTCTACAGCACTGAAATTGTTGTTTATATTGCATTTGCTTGAATAATGCAAGGAGGCATGTCAGTGTTAATCACCTGTGTTTATACTCAATAAATGGAGTCACCCGTCTAGGACAAAGTGACACCGTGCCGAATATTTGTAGTGAAAACACTGCAGTTGTCAAACACAAGTGGGCATTTATATGAAGTGCTCTTTAAACAGCGTAAATATCATGAAATTTGTTTGCACTTAACTTTAATCCCTTCCTGGATTTAAAATTACAGTATATCTCAGAATAGGAAGAATTAGGAATTGGGAACTAATCAATAAATAATTACTGCACAATGAACTTTTTTGCTCCCTTTTTGTTTTTTTAATATATTGCTGATCATGTCAGGAATCCTGTGCTTAACAGCCAAAAGATAAATTGACCGCACTCAGGAATTGATGAACATTGAAGTGTTTTAATTCCTCATCAAGAATCAAGAATGAATACAGACAGTGCATCACAGGAACATGCGACAGGTTGACGCGTTTCACTATACTAGAGATCGCTTACTCATAACGTGTGTGGTTATGAGCAGGGCTTTTTTTCAGCGGGAACGCGGGGGAACGCAGTTCCAGCACCTCCAGGGGGTGCTGGAAGGTCTACTGATGCTGGCTGCTGGGGGATCTATTGTTGCTGGAGGGGATCTATTTTTGCATGGTAATCTATTGTTGCTGGTGGAGGATCTTTTGATACTGGGGGTTAATTGTTGCTGGAGGGATCTACTGTTTAGGGAAGGGTCTACTGTTGCTGGCTGCTTGAGAGTCTATTGATGCTGGCTGCTGTGAGATCTTTTGCTGCTGCTAGGGGTCTATTGCTGCTGGGGAGGGGTCTATTGCTGCTGGCTGTGGGGGATCTATTTTATTGCTTTTCTTGTTATCATAACCAAATTCCATACATTCCAATACAAAATTATACTTGGCTTTATATTCTCTACAAGGGGCTGTACTAAAAGCTGGGTAGGGGTGGAACCAAGGGTCAGTGCTCAGAGGTGGGTAGAGGTGGAACCAAGGGTCAGTGCTCGGAGGTGGGTAGGAGTAGAACCAAGGGTCAGTGCTCGGAGGTGGGTAGGAGTAGAACCAAGGGTTAGTGTTCGGAGGTGGGTAGGGGGGGTAGAGACACAAAGTAACTTAGAAGGGGGAGTTCCTGCACCTATTCTCTGAGAAAAAAAGCCCTGGTTATGAGTAAGTGATCTCTAGTATCCTGAAATGCATCAACCTGTCACATGTTCCTGTGATGCACTCTCTGTATTCATTCTTGATGAGGAATTAAAACACTTCGATTTTCATCAATTCCTGAGTGCGGTCAATTTTTCTTTTGGCTGTGAAGTATTTGGATGACGGATCCGATTCGCACCGGAATGCTTTGTCTTACCTGAGCGGCTTTTCTTTGTTAGCATCTAGGAATCCTGTGCTCTCTGCCTGTGCTGAACGTTATTAGTAAGTTTAGTTCCCAACTCTTTTTGGAGACTAAAGAACAGTCCCCCCATGTTATGGTGATAAGGAGAGTGGGAGGTGTTCTGTAGTCCTAAAACACTTCCTGCCCTAATGTGGCAATCCTTTTCTAAAGATACAGTATAGTGAGTGAGTTTTTTCAATCCTAAAACATGACCTGTGTAACTGGCAGGATCACTGGGAAAAAAAAGACTAAGGCTAGGTTCACACTTCTGCAGCTCTGTGGCATAGGCATGGCAGCCTATTCATTTCAATGGGCTGCCGCGCCTCCTGAGGCACAGGGAAAAGGTCCCTGCGGCGTTTTAACCACTTCAGCCCTGGAAGGTTTTACCCCCTTAAAGACGAGGCCATTTTTTGCGATTCGGCACTGCATTAATTTAACGGACAACTGCGCGGTCGTTCAACGCTGTACCCAAATAAAATTGATGACCTTTTTTCCCACAAATAGAGCTTTCTTTTGGTAATATTTAATCCCCCGTGCGATTTTTATTTTTTGCTCTTTAAACAAAAAAAGAGCAACAATTCTGAAAAAAAAAAAACAATATTCTGCTATATAACATTACCAATAAAAAAAAAAAATGTAAAAATCTAATTTTTTTCATCCTTTTAGGCCAATTTGTATTCTGCTGCATATTTTTGGTAAAAAATATCCCATTAAACATATTTTGATTGGTTTGCGCAAAAGTTATCGCGTCTACAAACGAGGGGAAAGATTTATGTCATTTTTATTTATTTTTATTTACAGTAAACCCCCCTCCATTGCGGGGGTTACGTTCCGGACCCAGCCGCGAAAAGTGAAATTCCGCGAAATAGAAAAACCCTATTAAAATGCATTGTAGGCATGATTTTTTTACTGTCACTGTACGTGTAGAAGCATTTTAAGGTCTTTAAACACACTTTTAAAACAATAGAAACTCATTTAAACACATAAAAGATACTTAGAGACAGAGCAAGAGCTATGAAAAACACAAAAATCTTTCATTTTTAATGATTTATATAGTAAAATAACATTACAAAAAAAAACGCGAATTACCGGGACCGCAAAAACTGAACCGCGATGTAGCGGGGGATTACTGTACTTATTTTTTTACTAGTAATGGCGGCGATCTGTAATTTTTAGCAGGACTGCGACATTGCAGCTAATAGATCGGACCCTTAACTGACATTTTTGGGGGGACCAGTGACATTACTACAGTAATCAGTGCTACAAATATGCACTGTTAGTGTAATAATTACACTGGCAGGGAAGGGGTAAACTCAGAGGCGATCAAAGTGTTAAGTGTGTGCCTAGGGGGTGTTTTCTAACTGTGAGGGGGATGGGCTTGTGGAATCAACACAGAGACCTGTGATCCTAAATAGAAGGATCTATAGAAGGAGATTTACTATCTGCTGCTAGGGAGACAAAGCCCTTTAGGATCCCTTGAGGATCTGACCACACAGCCATCTAGGAGCCTTATTGCTGCCTGCAGGCTCGACTGAGAGTTTTATCATGTGCACCAGTAGTACAACTGGGCCCCAATGTTAGCGGGCTGAAAAGTTAGGACTAAAGACTGTCCCCTTGCGGCTGTTACAGAGAGACCTTCACCTATTGCTTATACTAAGAGTTACCTCTCAGGGGACATTGTACCATACCTTAGCATTCTCCTAATGTGGACTCTTGACTAGTCATAGTATTATTATTCACATTGCAGTTAATTCATATATGCACTGTTAATTGCTGACTTTACCGATTCATGAGTTAAGCCCCGTACACACGTACCGAATGTTGGCCGAACGATCGTCCGTCTTTTGACCGGTGCTGTCCTGTCGGCTGAAAAGTGCAAAAGACTGCACACGAATTTTGTCGGCCAACAACAGCCGACTGCAGAAGTGATGTCATGTGATGGTTAACTTTCCGTGTGTTTTTTCTTTTCTGAGCATGCCCAGTCTTGCTAATCTGCTGTTTGTCGGCCGAATTCTGTACTGACTGGCGAACAATCGGCCGTTCTGGTGACGGCCTACAAAAATTTTATAGCCTGCACACCCGATTCTGTTCGGGCCGAAAAGTCGCTGTCGGTTGTCGGAAGCATCATACTAACAAGCCGACAATCGGCCGATCGTTCGGCGGCCGAATATTTACAGCCGACAATCGGTACGTGTGTACGGGGCTTTAATCCCAGTCTAGTGGTGCAAAACTCTATTCTAAGTTACCTTGGCATTGTGATTATACTGTCTAGGGGACTTTATCTGAACCTACCTTCTGTGTGTTCATTTTACGCTCATATCACCATTTATTCTAACCTGTACCAATACATTGAGTTAATTTACAACTAAACGGTCTTGTGTCTTCTTGGTGCTAATTCACAACCCAGTTAAAGATATCTATACTCGTGTGCAGTAACTTTCATTCAACTAGGTGTGTCAGAGGGGCTGAAATTGTTTTTGGGGTCGAGGTGCAGAACAGAGAACCCAAATTATCAAGCGGCTCCTGAGGGGTTAGTGCTACATTAATATGTTTTAGCAGAGCTTGCACATGTGACTACGATACATGCACACATCATATTACATGGTGATGAGTGACAAGTCTGAAATCATATGTACTCTTTACAGCCGACAGCACAGAGGTGCCCCTTTACTCCATTTTACTGAAATACTTAGAAATGAGGTTTAGATCTGTAGATATTTCCATTAACATGACAGAGGTCATTCCTAAATCCAGTCAGCCTGATCTAATTGCCAAGATAATGAATGGTTGAAGGTCAAGACAAGGAAAGCTATGAGGATTTCTCTAACCCTGTGTTCATTCTTTAGTAAACTCCAGAGGTTTGTAATAAAAGAGTCCTGCAGTGCAATTTGTAGTAGCCCATGGCAGCCATCCAGATTTAACTTTAGTATAGGCAGATCAGTTAAATGTCAGTTCCTTTTGGTTAAAGTATAACCCAAACAAGTTTTAATTATGGATAGAGCAAACTGCTATTAAGTTAAAGAACATGTTAACCCAACATATCATATTCCTGATATGTGCCTGCTGTACCATGTACTTGTGAGAAAAAGTATTCTGTTCTCTTTGTATTGCTTTTTTTGTGTAACATTTCTGGTGTTCCTGGCAGCCTCTCTGCATTCCTATTAAAAACTGACCACACTAGGGTATGAGAGCACAGCATGGTCAGTTTTCTAGCTGTGCTGGGAACTTGGCCTGATCTCCTGCATCAATCTGACTTGCAGCCATTGAATGGGAAGTTCAGTGTGCTGCTGTTTCTCCTCCCCTAGCTCTCTGAACTTCTTATGCAGCTGAGAACAGAGGGTATTTGATCACTTAACCACTTGTCGACCGCCACAAGTACATTTACTGCGGCAGTCAGCCCCGTACAGGTAAAGTGACGTAGTACTACGTCGCTCGCCTGTAAGCCTCTAGGGGGCTAGCGCGCGCCGCCGGAGGCGCGCTCTTGCCCCCGCTCGTTCCATGACATGTCCGCGCGTGTGACCGGCGGACCTGATGTCCGCCGGCCACTCGCGATCTCCCGGTGGAGAGGGAGAAAGGCAGGTGGCTGATGTAAACAAAGTCGCCTGTCATTGTCCCTGATCTAACTGCAGAGATCATACGATCCTGCTATGTAGGATCGTATGTCTCTGTGGTTACATCACTAGCCACACCCCTTTACAGTAAGAAGCACGCCCCTAGGGAAACACTTAACCCCTTGATCACTAATAAAGTTAACCCCTTCCCTGCCAGTGTCATTTTTACAGTAACAGTGTATATTTATAGCACTGATTACTGTAGTAATGTCACTGGTACCCCCAAAAGTGTCAAAAAAGTCAGTCAAGGGTCCGATCTGTCCGCCGCAATGTCGCAGTCCCGCAAACAAAATCGCAGATCGCCGCCATTACTCGTTAAAAAAAAACAATAAAAATTGCAAAAATCTTTCCCTTAGTTAGTAAACGCAATAACTTCTGTGCAAACCAATCAAAATACGCTTATTGTGATTTTTTTTTACCAAACATATGTAGCAGAAAACAAATTGGCCTAAAATGTTAAAAAATTTTGATTTTTATTTTTTCAAAATTGTCGCTTTTTTTTGTTTATAGCGCAAAAAGTAGAAAATGCACAGGTGATCAAACACCACCAAAATAAAGCTCTGTTTGTGGGAAAAAAAGGACATCAATTTCATTTGGGTACAGCGTCGCACGACCGCGCAATTGTCTGTTAAAATCACGCAGTGCTGAATCGCAAAATAGGGCCTGGTCAGGCAAGCTCCCAGACATATACATAATTGTAACATTTTGCAGACAGCAACTTAACCCGTTGCTTACCATACTACAAGGCAGGGGGTAAAATCTCCCGGGGCTGAAGTGGTTAAAAAAAAGGGAAAATAAGGTATTTATAATGTTTTTATATGTATATACAAACTTCATGTGCCTTTTTACTTCTATTTTAAACTGAATTTCATTTCTGTGGTCTCGGTCCTGCTGGGCACATACAGCCCACCTGGCAGGACCTCCAAACCCCCCTCCCTAAAAAAAGTATCAAAATAATATTTTCCCTAAAAGTATGCTAAAATCATTATCAGCGAACACAAAAAGAAGCTTACAAAATTCCTGCTAAATGTAAAAGATAACACTGTATTGAGTTAATAAATAAAGCTCTGTGTGTCTGTCTTTCACATGGGTGCCTGTTCAGTGTGAATCAGTTCTTTTCATGTGGCTGGAGCTGTGTTCAGGCAGCCTTTCTTACACTATGGGGACGCAGCGGCTGTATGAACACAGCCACAGGTCCTAATTTGACAACCCCAAAGACAGACAGTGTGCATTCGGGGCCATTCACCCGCACCAGCACACCAGTCAAATTAAAAATCACGGCTGTGTTTGAACATAGAGTAAAAGGTGGCAGCAGAAGGAAGTGAAACCTGTAAAGGTAACGTGCGGCGGGGGCAGCATTTGCAGCATTTGCAATCCCTTGTAGTCCCCCCTGCAGCAGCTGAAAGCCATCGGGAGGGAAAGGAGGAAAAGCCGGCTTTCAGCTGCTGCAAGGGATGAACTACCCCTTCCTAGAAATGCCGCCCTCTGCATTGATCAACCTCCTGTACAGGTTTCCCTTCCTTCTGCTTGTCAGCTGTCCTGGCCCCTCTGTTGAACTGATGGGGCCTGAGCCCTGTACAGGAAGACTGGGGGTACCCCCTTACCAGCAGCCCTGATTAAATACAATTAATCCCCAGTCCATCCAAAACTAGGTACTAATGGTGTGTCTCCTGTGCATGCACACTGGAGTTTCATTAATTTGCTACCTGGCTCCATTACCTGAACTGGAGTCTGGACAGTACACTGTACTGTGCGTGCACTTCAGTCAGATTTTCAAAACCTTGCTATCAGGTAAGTAAATGTACTTTGTAAATGCAAGCAGTGTAGGTACTTGAATTGGATTTGGCAGTAGCATCTTGCAGCCTCTGTACAGCAGGGATGGATTGTGAGGGAAAAAAGCAGCACAAGATGCCAATAAATGTATGCGTTGACAAGGAGCATGCTGATAGGAGGAGAAAGCAGAGTGTTTCTTTTCCTCTCATAGTCCAGTCACAGGCAGGGGCGGGTCCAGGATGACTTGGGATCAGAGGAAGTGGGTTGAATGATGCTGCTCATCGAGGGTATTTAGCTGGCGTAAAAAGTACAGCGGGGAAATCTCTGCAATGAAGGTGAATATTGAAGCAAACGCTAGTTTTGGTATTTTACCTTTTAAGTTTTATCAGTTGTTATGTTTGTCTGCAGCTCTGCTTTAAGCACCGCAGACAGTATTATAGTTTGTACCATTTCCATAAATATTGATAAAGATCACACAATATACACTATTTTACCAAAAGTATTGGGAATGTCTGCTTTTACATGCATATGAACTTTATTGGCATCCCAGTCTTAGTCCGTAGGGTTCCATATTGAGTTGGCCCACCCTTTGCACATTTATGGACCTTGCTTTGTGCATGGGGGCGCAGTCATGTTGGAATGGGAAAGGGCCATCCCCAAATGTTGGGAGCATGGAATTGTCCAAGGGGGGCCAAGCCTTACCCCTGAAAAACAACCCCACACCATTATCCCCTTGCCACCAAATGATTTGGCACAAAGCAAGGTCCATAAAGACATGGATGAGCGAGTTTGGGGTGGAGGAACTTGTCTGGCCTGCACAGAGTCCTGACCTCAACTCCTTTGGGATGAATTAAAGCGAAGTCAGGCCTTCTCTTCCATATCAGTGCCTGATCTCACAAATGCGCTCCTGGAAGAATGGTCAAACATTCCCATAGACACACTCCTAAACCTTGTGGACAGCCTTCCCAGAAGAGCTGAAACTGTTATAGCTGCAAAGGGTGGGTCAACTCAATATTGAACCCTACGGACTAAGACTGGGATGCCATTAAAGTTCATGTGCGTGTAGCATTACTCCCTTGGGATCTGCTGGTGACGGGTTCCCCTGGGTTACCCATAGCAAAAAAGTTAATGTTGTAAAGCGCTGCCCAAACTGTTGGCGCTATATAAATCCTGTATTAATATAATAATAACAACAATAATAACAATAATGTGTGTGTAAAGGCGGGCGTCCCAATACTTTTGGTAATATAGTGTAAGTTCTATACTGTACAGTAGGTCTGGCAGGTACCCAATCTACGTAAAAGATGTACACATATTTTATAACAGAATGTTAGATATTATATTGGGTATACATGTATACACAATTACCATAATATGTTTTTATAGCGGATGAACAATTCCAAGCACTCTGATAGTAAAGCATTGTAAAGTGTACGTGCAACAATCATGCATTGCAGCACATACCTCCTCCAAATGCTTCTTTCATAAACACAACAGGTAAAGGTGTGGATATTCCAGGTTATATATACCTCCAGGGAAGGTAATCACTGAGGTGTTCAGTCCAGCATCACTGGAGTGGAAATCTCTGCAAACCATTTGCATTCATTTCACTCCTTTTAGAACTGGCTTGATCAACTTTGGGCAGGACTGGGCTAAGCCAGATTGTGAGAGGTATTGGCTGTGTGCTGGGCTGTCAGTGTGACAGGAGCTTTCACCTGATGCCTGTCTGAGTAAAGAGACCCTCGTTCATACCTGGATACCCTTTCCCCTTTCATCTGACGGACATGGCGGAGGATAAAACATTTCGCTATGGACTCATTGTACTGGGATTTTTCATGATCATGATTGGCATGTTCATTATGAGTGCTGATAAGCCTAATATATACATAACTTTCTGCACTATAGGGGTCTTACTGATATTTATTGGAATCACATGGAGCATCTGTCAGTGCTACCCTAAGGTAGGAGAATTTTTACTGAGCTTGCATGATTGTCTGTTTATATGTATATGTGTGTATATATATCTAGATCTATATATGTATATGTGTGGATAGATAGATAGATCTATATATGTATATGTGTGGATAGATAGATAGATCTATATATGTATATGTGTAGATAGATAGATAGATAGATAGATAGATAGATAGATAGATAGATAGATAGATAGATAGATAGATAGATAGATAGATAGATAGATAGATAGATAGATAGATAGATGTGTGTGTGTGTATATAGATAGATAGATAGATAGATAGATAGATAGATAGATAGATAGATAGATAGATAGATAGATAGATAGATAGATAGATAGATAGATAGATAGATAGATAGATAGATAGATAGATAGATAGATAGATAGATAGATAGATAGATAGATAGATAGATAGATAGATAGATAGATAGATGTGTGTGTGTGTATATATATATATATATATCTAGATATATATCTAGATAGATAGATAGATAGATAGATAGATAGATAGATAGATAGATAGATAGATAGATAGATAGATAGATAGATGTGTGTGTGTGTATATATATATATATATATAGATAGATAGATAGATAGATAGATAGATAGATAGATAGATAGATAGATAGATAGATAGATAGATAGATAGATAGATAGATGTGTGTGTGTGTATATATATATATATATATATATATAGATAGATAGATAGATAGATAGATAGATAGATAGATAGATAGATAGATAGATAGATAGATAGATAGATAGATAGATAGATAGATGTGTGTGTGTATATATATATATATATATATATAGATATATATCTATATATATATATATATAAATAGATAGATAGATAGATAGATAGATAGATAGATAGATAGATAGATAGATAGATAGATAGATAGATAGATAGATAAAGTATACAGTAATCCCCCGCTCCATCGCGGTTCAGTTTTTGCGTTCCCGGTAATTCGCGTTTTTTTTTTGTAATGTTATTTTACTATATAAATCATTAAAAATGAAATATTTTTGTGTTTTCCATAGCTCTTGCTATGTCTCTCAGTATCTTTTATGTGTTTAAATGAGTTTCTATTGTTTTAAAAGTGTGTTTAAAGACCTTAAAATGCTTTTACACGTACAGTGACAGTAAAAAAAACATGCCTACAATGCATTTTAATAAGGTTTTTCTATTTCGCGGAATTTCACTTTTCGCGGCTGGTTTCCGGAACGTAACCCCCGCAATGGAGGGGGGTTTACTGTATTTTTTTTTTTTTCACACATATATGTACAGATTACGATTTGGCGCCATACCATGTTTTCTAAATAATTAAAAATGAGAGTTTTAACAAAAAAGTTGCTGTTATAATAAAGAATTCTTAGCAATATAGTCTGTTTTTAAGTCAAACATTGCAGAAACTTCTCACATTATAGCAGCCTTTCTCAACTTTTTTCCCCCTGGAGGAACTCCTAAAATAGTTTTCAGGTCCCGAGGAACCCTTACTATACCAAGTTCAATAGCAGTCAGTGGGAAAATGCCCCTTACATTGATGGTCACTGATCAGTGATCAGAATGCCCCTTACAGACAGCTAAAAAAGATCATTGGTGTGAGGAAGATGGCCCTAACAGGTGGCATTGGCCCCAGAACTATGTAGGCACCATCAGATGGGAGGTCAACCAGCCACAGCTCAAGAATCCCCCAACAACTGCTGGAGGAACCCTAAGATTTCATGGACCCTGGTTGAAAATGGTTGCATTATAGCAGTTAACAGAATATTTTCATGGGATCAGCAAAGATGCAATTTTTGATATATGTATAGGAGTATTGGGATTGATTTACTAAAGGAAGGCGGTTCACTTAGTTTAGTAAATAAGATGCACCTGTGTTCATCCCAATCATTCAATCTTGTATAAGAAAAAATCCTGTTTTTTGTTTTTGTTTTTTTAGATTGAAAATAATTAAGCAACTGAAGTGAACATGGCTTTACCTAATTTACTAAACTTCATTACCATACACTGCGCAGAGCGAATATTCACCCTGATTACTGCCTCTACTTTTTTAGTAAATCAACCCAATTGTGTATTAGCAGAACAAGCAAGCACCATTCAATCCAACCATAAAATCAGTGGCGGGATGTAGAGGGAAAGTTCTAATGACCTGTCTTAGAGGGTGATGTAAAACTGATGTACCAATAATCATACAAGATGGAAATTCTTCTGTAGGAAGTTGTTTGAATTCATTTTTATCTGTTTCTTTAGCTGCAGATGTTTGAAGCATAAATATTATACTGAAGTGTACAGTAACTAGACTGTTACAGCATGGATGGACGAAACAGCTGATGATGGGTATTATATTGGTACCTGTGGCTGTCAGAATACCAAACATTGATTGTAGCTGATTGGCTGTTCGACTAACTTTTTTCAATCCATGTCTCGAATTTCATCCAATTCATAGAAATTTTTCATAATTCAGTTAATGTATGGTCTTTTTTTTTTTAAATTGTATTTCTTTCAACTTTTACTTTTTTTTGTCATTATCTGGACAAATTAAAAGTCAGTTTTAGCCTCTTCATGTTTATCATCTAATTTTCCTTGAGATTTTATTTCCAACATGCTGGAATCTTGTTTTTGAACATATTTCATATTTATTAATGAAACTCTTTCCATCAGCTCTAGGGATGAGTGAAGTTATTTTGATAAAATTGATTTAGCCATGAATTTGCTGATTTCGCTATTGGCCAGTTTTATTTGAAGCAAAAAACTGTTTTGCTCATTCAGCTTCTTAGGTGACATGTGCCTGAAAAAAAATAAAAACAAATCAGTTCTTTCTTTTTAGTGTTTTGGTATATTTTGGGAAGTTTATTTGATTTCAGATAATGGCCATGTATCTAGTTTTTAATGTGAATTGAATCCTTATGTTTGTACTGTCACACTGTTTTTTATTGAAAATAATTAGGCTAATGAGGGGCAATATGGTTTGACACAAAGTCAACAGTAGTTGAAAGGAGTTTCTTAACCCTCAGGAGCACTTTACAGCCCATTAATCCCTTAATAACGTCCAGAATCCACGTTAATTTTCCCTTCTCTGTTGACTTTGGGGGTGTAGAACTGGGGGAATCCATAGTGGAGAAGGATCTGGGTGTTCTGGTAGATCCTAAGCTTAATAATAGCATGCAATGCCAAGCTGCAGTTTCCAAAGCAAGCAAAGTCCTTTCTTGTATTAACAGAGGCATGGACTCCAGATAGAGAGATATAATTTTGCCCCTGTACAAATCATTAGTAAGACCTCAAATGAAATATGCAGTTCAGTTTTGGGCACCAGTTCTCAAAACGGATATCGGGGAACTGGAGAAAGTGCAGAGAAGGGCAACCAAACTGATAAGAGGCATGGAGGAGCTCAGCTATGAGGAAAGATTAGAGGAGCTGAATTTATTCTCTTTTGAGGAGATTAAGGGGGGATATGATCAACATGTATAAATACATAAGGGGTCCATATAGTGAACTTGGTGTTGAGTTATTCACTTTAAGGTCAACGCAGAGGACAAGGGGGCACTCTTTGGAGGAAAACAGATTTAGTCTCCAAATACGGAAAGGTTTCTTCACCGTAAGAGCTGTGAAAATGTGGAATAGACTCTCTCCAGAGGTGGTTCTGGCTAGCTCACTAGACTGCTTTAAAAAAAGCCTGGATTCATTCCTCAGAAAGTTTGGTAAAATGAAAGTTTGAAGAAAATTACACTCATCTCTAATAAGAACCAAGCATTCATGTATATTTCATACTAAACACTCATACACCCACCCTTGATCCCACCCTTTTTTCCTTGGTACACAATAAAAAATTTACAGCAACGTTTATCAAATGTGGTGAAATGTAAATGTTCTAATGATTTTAAAAAATCTTAACCGAATGGTTGTCTGCTGTCCCTAAAATTGGAATCAGGACCTGTTGCTTCCATAATGTAAATTAAAGTCGTCCCATTCCCTCCATGGTGGCGCCTATCAGCAGCCTCAGGGCATTTTGGAAGTCTACACAATGGTGGTAACAGACAAAAAATACATTATGCACATGTAATCTTATGTGAAGGTTACAGGTCTCTTTAACTGCAGGAGACCAGGTTTGATTGGTTAGGTACGAGTAGAGCATTTTGAATTCCAGGTTTTCAGATATCTGATTTTAAAGTCATTTAGGATAATTGAAAGTTTTTTGTGTGCTAGTAAGAATAATATTCCCCTGTTTAATCCTTGGATGTGCCTTCTGCTCTTTTTCTACACTTTTGATACAGTTTATTTCACTGCTAAAAAAGGAAGCGTTGTAATTTTTGTTGAGGCTTGATTAATACAATAGTGCCTGGCTTTTAATGGATTCTTTGGGGTAACTATGTGAGCAAATGTATGTAGTAGTCCAAAGACTCAGTACCAGAGATAAATTAGTTTGGGGCAAAACCACCACGTGTGGAACATACAGTATCTCTACTGTGTCCACATCTTCTAAAGCTTTGTCACTGTATGCTGGGTTAAACTGGGTTGAATCCTGGTTTAGGACCCATACTAGTGCATTGGAACCTTATAGGCAGAATCCATAGATGTTAAGTTAATGGAAGGTTTTGCTATTCTAAATTAGGCTTCACTTCACCCTCCTGGAGGATGATAGGTTGTGAAGTCTTGTTCTCTGCTTTTTTATTTTATTTTTATTTATTTGCATAGTGTGAGTTACCCAGATTTGTGACATCTTTATTATAATCTTATTATAAGTAGCTGTTTGAGGTACTTTAAAGACCAACTCTGGGCAAGTAAGAGATCATCCCTTCCAGTGGGGGGCAGTGCTTTCACTCGGGCCTCATCAGTCATACAGGGGGCCCAAGGCAGCTTTATTGTTAATTCCTGCCTAAATGAATAAACCGATTTTTCTAGACCAAACCCCAGCTCCTACTTGCTTACCAGGGCCTAAATTACATTTCTCCAAACAAATATTTCAGCCAGGCGCTCACTCGACAGGGAAAGACTGTCGTGCTGCTCTCCTCAGGCAGGGGACTCCAAAATGGGTGCATGAAAGAAAGGAAAAGGAGGAAGGAAGGGAGCTTGACTCCCGAAACGCGTTATCAGTCACATTTTCCAGGACATGTTCCAACATGTTTCATCGTGTTGTAACACGATTTCTAATCTTCATGTTTGTGAGTATGCATTCAGCATTTTATTAAATCATTTTAAACAGTACCACAGGTAATGCACTAGGTGTTTGCGCCTCCTTTTCCTTTCTTTCATGCACCTAAATTACATTTCCCTGGGCCCCATCAGGCCAACAGAGGGGCCCAGAAGGTGGGAGCAAAGAAAGGACTTTTTTTTTTCAATTTTCAGGTGTAGGTGGATAAAGTGCCTCTGTTTTTCTGAACCCTAGGGGGGGCTAGGCGAGGTTAGGGCGGTGGGGTGTAGGTGGGGTTGGGGGGCCATCACGAAGGCTGTACAGGGCCCTATGATTTCTAACAGCAGCCCTGCTTGCACTGCTAGGATTAACTATTTGCTTTGGTCCTCTCCTCTCCTTAATTAGACAGCCTCTTCTCCCTTCTTCTGCCTGGAGTTGGATTTTAAACCCAAATTCCAGGAAACTTGAAAATCCTAAATGAACAGTTAATCCTTGCAGTGCAGACACAGCCCCACTTGTCTAGAGGGCATGTAAACGTAGATTTACTTACCTAATCTTCCACTCCTACGAGCTGCTAGACCAGTCACTCCCCCATACCAGTGTCTTCTCCCCCATATACTAGCTGTCTAATGCCTCGTTTTCCACCTTCGGTTCAGTACGGTACGGTTCGGAACGGTACACCTTGCGTTTCCACTGCCAATAGTACCCTTTCATTATAGGCGTGGTGTTGCAGGAAAGCTGTGATAGACGATTCTCTGTCAACCAATCAAAGTTCTGCAGAGTGTAGCTCCACCCTGTTGGTACGCTACTAATGTGCTTGGTACCCCAACGAAAGGGTACCAAAAAAGTGGTACGGTACGGTTCGGAATTAGGGTACCATTCACAATGGAAACGGCATAAATAGCGTACCGTACCGTACCGAACCGTACCAGAAAGCTCACTGGAAACGGGGCATAAGGTCCTGGCATCATCAAGACAGATGCAGGGTCCATGGCCTTGCACTGGATGTGAAGATGTCAAAGGACAGTCCACTTTCAGGGTGTGGGATAGCACTGTCCAGGCACAGTGCCAGTGTGAAGAGATGAATGATTCTCTCGCATGCACAGAAGTGACGTCATCCTGCACCTGCCAATCAAGATTACTAAAGACTGGCACTTGGAAGAAGCTCGGGAGAAGATGCCAAAACCAGCGAGGAACCCCGTAGGCGTCGGACCGCTAGGGCATAGGTGAGTACTTGTGCCTTTATTTATGCTTTAATCAAACACATTGGTTGTAAATATAAGGTAGTGTATAATTTTTTTAGACATGCATTATCTGGGATGTGTTGTTGATAATCAGATATTAATGTGAAAAGGATACTACTGGTCTGACTACTGATTTTTACATTTGTACTTGTATTATGCCTATGCACATCACATTCTATGATATCACATTCTACATGCCAATCCCGAGCCTGGAGACCTTCCTTGTCCTTGTAAAAAAAAAGAGAAAAGGCTTTCAAGCATATTGGATATGGTGTCCAGAGAGCTGGCCCATAGAATCATTGAGAGCCAGATACAAATGAACGGATATACAATATACATACATACAATACACGTGTGTTATATTTTGCGTTCTTATAGATCACCTTTACTCCCGTGGATATGGAAGCTGTACCTTTGGCAGAGAAGTCTGATCTTTCAACCCCAACCAAGCAGTGGTATGTCTAATATATTTCCTTGCTTTTACATTCTTATTTATTAGGGAATTGGGAAAAAAATGAAATATGCATACTTGCATAGCAACCATCTAGATTTTTTTACTTGTTCTGACTGCTGAAATTCAGCTGCTATTGGTCACTGCACTGTGCACATTGTTATTGCTCTCTGTGTTACCTAATTACTCAGTTAGTATGGAATATTACAATTCATCACTCATCTCATTTTAATCCAAGGTCAAACATTACTGGGATCTGTAAAATGAAAAGTATGCTAAGTTTATCTACAAGTACATCATATTAAACATGAACAAAAATAAGGACGTTTATGACCAGGCATAAGGGAGTAGAAAGGTCTTGCATATATAGAAACACAGATTGATGATAGCAGATACCTGGCTCATCTAACCTGTCCGTGGATTTTTACTTCTCTAAACAGACTTGTGTTTATCCAAAGCAGATTTCAATTACTGTACACTTGTACATGTAAAACCAACTCTGGGTAATCTGGAAATTCCCTCTTGCAGTAAGGTTACCCCCGCACTGCAAGGATTAACTACTAGTTTAGGTCTCAGCGAGAGTAAAAACATTTTACTTACTTGATCCTCTTCTCCTCTGGCAAGCGGCACTCCTCCATGCTCTGGCGGTGGACTGTCCCTCAGTGTCATTACGTCCAATGGCGGACTATAGACCCTGTATTGGTTTTGATGTCAGGACTTTGGACAAGTGTAGCATTGGGGAGAAGACATTGAGGGGAGCTGTCTAGTGGAGGTGCTGGTAAGCAATTCCTCTTCCCTATGCCCCCAGAGCAGTTAAACCTAGCAGTGCTGATGCAACCCTCTCAAGTTTCCCAGAGCTGGGCTTAATAGTTTTTGTAAAGCCTCAAGGTTTTTCATCTTAATGCATTCATTGTTGATTTCACTCCTCACTACTTATCACAGTTTTGGAGGCCATGAAATGCCAAGACAGCACAACCCCCCCAAATGACCCCTTTTCGGAAAGTAAACACTCTAAGCTATTTGCTGAGAGGCATTTTGAGTATTTTGCAGATCTCTCTTTTTATCGCATTTTGAAAATGTAAAAAATAAAAAATAAAATCCATTTTCCTTTTCTTTCTTCATTTTTCAAAACAAATGAGAGCTGCAAAATACTCACCATGCTATCTTGGCATTTCATGGCCTCCGAAACTGTGATAGGTAGTGAGGAGTAAAATCAACAATTTACGACCTTAGAAAGCCTGCAGGCGGTGATTGGTTTTCGGGGTCCTGTACTCAGCTAGACTGCCAAAAAGCCTCACACATGTGGTATCTCCTTACTCAGGAGAAGCAGCAAAATGTATTTTGGGGAGTCATTTCACATATCAAAATCCGAGAGATCCTCCTAATGGGGGGTACTCCAGAGGAAAAGTGTAAACCATAAAAGGACCATCAACAGTGTAAAATATGCAACAATTTTATTAAAGTAATGGCAAAAAGCATTTATTACAAAAATTTAATGTAAAAATACCACCCAAACACCCAGTGGAGAACACAAGAATAACGTTGTCTAGACAAGCACAGAAAACTAGCCCCATTCACACACTCAGCCATTCCACTCAAAACATCTCTCAAGTGCACTGTAAGGTTTGGATGGTCAGAGCTGTGGATATTGGAAATATCCAGGGATACCTTCCATTTAGTTCAGACCAAAGCTTGATTATAGCACAAATTCAGACTAGGTGCAGAGTGATGTCCAGCTAAGTCTAAAACTGTATGACAGGAACAAACGTCCCTTGAGTGTCAGTTCAAGCAAAAATCTTGGGGAACTTGGTTCCACCAATAAAAAACGAACAGCGTCCGGAAGTTGGCCGGAACCGGAAGTCCATAGGCTGGGTGTCGTGGAACGCAAGTTGGAGCACAGGGGCCCTTCGTGCTGCCTACGTCAACGCGTTTTGCATACGTCACGTACACTTCGTCAGGACCCTGGATTCAATACACCTATAGAACTCCTTTTCCACTAGTTTGCTGGAAATTTATGGACTTATCTCACGGAATATTTTACACCATTTATTTTTTTAACATTATAATCACTTGAGTTCACTGTATTGATTACATTGATTTAAGTATTTATCTGGCGCAGCACTCTTCAAGCAGTTTCTATTTATATTATTGTAAGGTGTTGCACAATTTAGTGTTTGCTGCCGGATAACTGAGTTGCACTTTTTATATATCTGCACATATATTTGCACTTATGTTCTCAACAATTTTCAGTTTTGTTCGAATTATTATTTCTGGTTTCTATCACAGGTCTACAAAATTTTTTTGTATATTATATTTGCTTTCAATACACCTATACTCTGATACCCTTTGCTGCTCCACATCAATCCACCGTGACTGTATTGTGGTCAGTCTTTACAGTGTCTGACTGACCGGAACCACTTCCGATAACTGGGACTTACCATCCACTATGTTCAGAACTTAGCCTCCCTGTACTGTGATTAGGGAGTGATTGGCCCAGGGATCAACAAGATCGGTTACTTTACCCCAGAGGCCTATTTACCTCGCCATCCTGTTCATTTTTTATTAGTGGAACCAAGTTCCCCAAGATTTTTGCTTGAACTGACACTCAAGAGACGTTTGTTCCTGTCATACAGTTTTAGACTTAGCTGGACATCACTCTGCACCTAGTCTGAATTTTTGCTATAATCAAGCTTTGGTCTGAACTAAATGGAAGGTATCCTTGGATATTTCCAATATCCACAGCTCTGACCATCCAAACCTTACAGTGCACTTGAGAGATGTTTTGAGTGGAATGTGTGAGTGTGTGAATGGGGCTCGTTTTATGTGCTTGGCCAAAAAAAACGTTATTCTTGTGTTTTCCACTGGGTGTTTGGGTGGTATTTTTACATTCAGTTTTTGTAATAAATGCTTTTTGCCATTACTTTAATAAAATTGTTGCATATTTTACACCATTGATGGTCCTCTGTTACTACTTTTCCTCTGTAATACCCCCCCCCCCCCCATTAGAGGGATCTCATGGATTATACATTTGTGTATGTTCACTCAGTTGTTGAGGTACCTGGTCCTATTGGAAGGAGCAGTGATTTACTATAGCAGTATTACCATTCCCCTAAACTTTGTAAGGGTTTGAATGGATTGAGGACTACATGTTCTTTTATCTTTTAGTCATTTCACATATAGCCATGGCATGTTTGAGCAATATATGATGAAAACTTTGTGTAAAAAAAAAGAAAGAAAACATTTTTGGCATTTTCCTGATACTTGTGGCAAAATATAAAATATTCAATGGACTCAACATGCCTCTCAGCAAATATCTTGGAGTGTCTACTTTCCAAAATGGGGTTATTTGGGGGGGTTTTGAGCTACCTTGACATTTCAGGGCCTCCGAAACTGTGATAGGTAGTGAGGAAGTAAAATAGGCAATTTATGCTCATAGAAAACCTGACAGCGGTAATAGGTTTTACTGTATATAGTGTACACTGTGACAGGGAGTGAAAAGGTTACTGGGGGTTGATCAGGTGGTTAAATCTTTATTAGGTGATATATGGTGGGTAGGTACCCTAAACCTATCTAGGACTACCACTAACTGCGTCTCACACTTACTAAAGTCACAAGTTACACTAATACAGTGATCAGTAAATTTACACTATGACAGGGAGTGAAAGGGTTAACTGGGGGGTGATCAGGGGGTTAAATGTGTGCCTATGTGTACTGGTGTCAGTGTAGTGCTTGTGTACTCACAGTTGATGCTCTCTTCTTTCACACTGGAAACGAAAAGGGCTCCAGGAGAGAAGATTGCATCATATCCTGTGCCTATGTTTACATTACGTGGGCACAGGAGGCTCTGCAATTTTCCAGAACTGATCACCAGGTCCAGGCCAAAAATCATTGAACCGAATCAAAACATTGCGGGGATGGTGGGGGCGCTGGACGTGCCCCCCCCCCCCCCCCAGCCCTGTGCGTGACTGACATACAGGTACGTCGGTTCGCGCAGCCGAGCCACCTTGCCGCAGTATATCAGCGGCGGGTGGTCGGCAACTGGTTAATCTGACTTTATTGTAAACCCACCTGAAGAAGCATCATTATCATACTGTTTTTGGCTCTCCTGGGTCACCTTCATCTCTTAGATCACTATCTGTCAAAAGAAGGGATCCTGTCTGACCCTAGAACATAAAAATGACTTCTGTTGGTGAGTTGGCTGGTGATGGGTTCTATTGATCTAATTTAGTTGCAGACTAAATCAAAGAAGATCTGACTTTCTCAAGTGAAAATAAGGTACATCCAGCATAATTAAAGATATCCATTGTGTTACTACTTGTTATAATACTTGACCTTTTACATTTTTTTATTCAACCTGTTTTTTTATTATAATAAAAACATTACAATAAATTATTAAAACTCTCCTTCCTGAACAGGTCTACCACAGCTTACACAAGCAAGGAAGAGGCAGAACGCTATGAGGCCACCTTGCCTTCTTATGAACAGATTCAGATTAAGGTGGAGGAACTTGGCGAACCTCATGGAAACCAGTCAGTACTTTTTCCACATCCTGTGCTGGTAGATATTTCACAGCCAAAGTTGCAAGCCAAGGTGGAAGTACACAGGAACTCAATTGGTAAAGAAGAACATGCAGTCGTAGAAGCCAACTGGTGAGCAAGAATTTGTGCATTTTTCCACTTTGCTTAATGGCAAATGCTCAGATTTGGCTAAAAGGCATGGAATGTGTCTGTAAATTTTACTGATCCTGAATTCCATTTACCTACAGCATTCCCTATGGCAGCCAGAACCATATAAACATTTACCATTTGGCTTTATTCATGTACTGTAGGTGCTGTGGCCTGTAGTGAGTGAATGAGTGCCTTGTTTATGCAGCTGGAATTCAAACAGTTGCTGCATCCCCTTAGAGCAGCTATGTCCAAACTACAGCCCTCCAGCTGTTCAGGAACTACAATTCCCCATCATGCACAGGCGGCATGCCATCATGCCGCATGTCCATTTTAATTCGATCCTCCAGATGGATGGAAAATAGGGTTTCCATCTAGGGTTGCCAACTTTCTGAAATGGAAATAAGGAACGGGGGGGAGGGGGCGGGGCGGGGGCGTGGCGGGGATGTTTTTTCCAGTGCAAAAAATAAGACAACATTTTAAGGAAGTGTAGTGCAAAAATCTTTATATAATTGTACTTCCATAACTTTTTCTTTGCTTTTCTTACCATTTTATCTGCTACTCTCCCCCCCTTTTTTCTTTTTTTTTGCTCTCCTTCCCCTTTTCTCTGCTATCCTTCCCTTTTCTTTGCACTTTCCCTTTTCTTTGCTCTCCTTTTGTTTTCTTTGCTCTCCTTCTGCTGTCCATCCATTTTCTTTGCTCTCCTTCCCCTTTTTATTGCTCTCCTTCCCCTTTTTATTGCTATCCTTCCCTTTTCTCTGCTCTTATTCCCCTTTTCTCTGCTCTTATTCCCCTTTTCTTTGCTCTCCTATCCCTTTTCTCTGCTCCTCTTCCCCATTTTTTGCTCTCCTTCTCTTTTCTCTGCTCTCATTTCCCTTTTCTTTGCTCTCCTTCCCCTTTTCTCTTTGCTCTCATTCCCCTTTTTTTTGCTCTCCTTCTCCTTTTCTTTGCATTCCTTCCTCCTTTTCTTTGCTCCTTCTGCTCTCCTTCCATTTTCTTTGCTCTCCTTCTGCTGTCCTTCCATTTTCTTTGCTCTCCTTCCCCTTTTCTCTTTGCTCTCCTTCCCCTTTTCTTTGCTCCTTCTGCTGTCCTTCCATTTTCTTTGCTCTCTTATCCCTTTTCTCTGCTCCTCTTCCCCTTTTTTAAATCTCCTTCCCTCTTCTCTGCTCTCCTTCCCTTTGCTCTCCTCCCTCTGCTCCTCTTCTCCATTTTTCTGCTCTCCGTCCCATTTTGTGGTCTCTTCTTCCCATTTTATTTGCTCTCCTGATGGGATGCTCTCCTTCCTCTTATCTGCTGCTTTGCCTAATATCCCTTTTCTTTGCTCAACCTTCCCCTTTCCTCTGCTCTTCTCCCCTTTTCTCTCTTCTGCTTACCTTTTTTTCTCTTGTGCTCCGCTCGCTTTCTTGCAGCAGCAGCTAGTTTTCTTTCTTCTTCGTTTTCTTTCTTCTTCTTCTCTTCTTCTTGGTACCGCGGGGCGAGGAATGCAGGGAGGGGTTACGTTGTGACGTCACGACATCATCGGCACGGCATTGCGGAATTGGTCAGAAGGCGGAGGGGAGGGGACGCACAGTCACTACATGATGAAAGTGACGAACACCAATAAGGTACCGCGGAATACGGAACAAAGTGCGTTCCGTATCAGTTTGATACGGAACAGCACTTGTCTGTTTAAAATACGGGACGATTCCGTATTTTACGGAACGGTTGGCAACCCTATTTCCATCTGTCTGGATTTTACGGACAGGATCGGATCATATAGCAGCGGGTGTCAGCGGACATGTCACCACTGACATCCACCTCTTCATAGGAGTGCATGGAGCATCCGATCAGGTCCACCTGAAAAACTGACAGGTAGACCTGATTGGAAAGCTCATGTGAAAGGACCCTATGGCTCAAAAACATTGATAAACACAGAAAAGGCGCATTTTCAGCATTTTTTGCAGTTTTCATATTCTCAAAACCCACAAGTTCTGGGGTTTTTTTTCCAGCCAGAAAACGCCCCTGCCAGAAACAGCTGATAGCAGCCTATGTGTGCATGGACACATAGGATAACATGCTAGGGAGTTTACTGTTTGCAGAAAAAAACCTCTGACTCCAAAAACAGCAGCTGTAAAAATGTCCAGTGTGCATGAGGCTTAAAAGTGGCCTGGACTGCTATATGACCCCTCGTGGTCATGGTGCCCTAGGCCATGGTCTACGTGGTCTAGTGAGTAATCCAGCCCTGAGTGGAACAGATATTTAGTTTAATTTTCCTGGTGCAATATTATCAGAAAAAACTGTACAATATATTGAAGTCCTTTAGTACTAGCATGCAAATCCTAATCTGGTATGTGGATGACAGCATGAAAAACTAAGTTTTGCATCATTTTACAACTTGACCCCCTAGTCATCAAATCCGATAACAATAAATCTATAGGTCAAATAGAGATGGACTTTTATAACCAGGTCTTGCTTTACTTTTGAAAAATGCCAAAAACAGCACTTGCAATGGTGTAAATATCAAAAATGGGTAAGCGTAAAAAGCGTCAATTAATAAGAAATAAATATTCATAAAGTGCAATAGTGCAATCGTGCTGGACCAAATATCAACAAATAATAACATCAATTCATGGAAAAATTAAAGTGCAATGGTGCCAGGACTAGATAATTAAAAATATGTGCATAAGGTGCAATGGTGCTTAATGCAAAATACAATAAATAGCAAAATGCAACGTAGCAAGGTTTCCAGGCCTATGGCCTGATGTGGGTCTGCTATTAGTACCGGTAATCTCTCCAGCCCATGTGGGCTGTGATCCTGGGTATGACAACTGAAGCAGCGACAACTCCGGCATCTTTGTTTGTGGGTTTTATATGAATTAGGGGATGGGAGAAGGGAATGAGTGGGATACTCCTTGAGGCTTAACTAATTACAATTGGGACTTTACTTCTGAAATGCCCGTTGGCGCTTCCTTAACGCCAGCCGGCGCCAGCCAACGCTCACTGATACTGAGAACACTCTGTAGAACAGAAGAAGTGCTGAATCCTCGACTTATAGTCCAGAAGATCCAAGACTGAGAGCTGTAGAACTCCTGACACTGTTGTACTGTGAAAGTCACTGAATACTTTCCCCCGCCTGGCTCATCTTGAGGTAGTATTATAGTAGAACTCTGGAAGTGCGTCAACACGTTTCGCCCGCCTACAAGGGGCGTAATCAAAGACCTTGGTTCCAGTCTTTGATAACACCCCTTGTAGGCGGGCGAAATACGTTGACGTACTTCTAAGAAATGGCAACCACACAACGTCACTTCCTGTATGTCGTGGAACGCACGCCGACTGCGTTCCCGGAAGGAGACTGTGATCGTTTTTCTGATGTGGATTTTATGTCTTCCATACGCTTTTGTCCTTTATCGTTTGTGAGTATGTTTTAACCCCTTTTTAAATAAAAAAGGCGGGTTTCACTATATTGGTCCATTCCTTCCCTTTGAGTCACACCGGAGGGATTTACAGCATTGGAGAGCTATTGGTCCGCCTATTTCAGAGGCTCACCTGTCCCTTTGGTAACCCCAGAAGGGGACATTCTGTTCTGGAGAATCGTTGGTTTAACCACTTCCAAGGCCCATTAACCTTTTGATTCTGGTGAGTGAACCCCAAAAGGGTTTTTGAAGCACTTTGCCACTGTGTGGAGCACCACAACACCTTTTTGCTTCAGCTTATTGAGTAGCTGCACTTAAAGTGTGACTGTTTACCTAATTTCGGACATTTTTTCACCTTTTGCACCTTAGCACCAGTTATTGCATTTTGCTATTTATTGTATTTTGCATTAAGCACCATTGCACCTTATGCACATATTTTTAATCATCTAGTCCTGGCACCATTGCACTTTAATTTTTCCACTAATTGATGTTATTATTTGTTGATATTTGGTCCAGCTGGATTGCACTATTGCACTTTATGAATATTTATTTCTTATTAATTGACGCTTTTTACACGTACCCATTTTTGATATTTACACCATTGCAAGCGCTGTTTTTGGCATTTTTCATTTTCTCTTGGTTTTTACCTAGTGAACAGCAGCTGCAAAACACATTTATTAACACTTTAATTTTAAGCGCGGGTTATAATAATCTTTCTACATTTGCTTTACTTTTCTTCAGCCGGTCTGCCCCTCTTGCCTGTCTAAAAGAAGAGACCACGGTAACAACATCGGATAGGACAAGCACGGGAAGTAATGCGTCCTCTCTTCACAGCTGTGAGGACTGGCAGCCACAGAAGCATGATGTTGCTGTGCAGTTTGGAGGTCCTCTCTGTGGAGATGGATTTCATCTTATAGATGGCCCTGCTTGTGATGGAATAGCGATGATAGATACACCTTTTTGTGAAGCAACCCACCCACACATGGATCAAGAAGGCCTACTTATCTCCAACTACAATGGTGATAACACTGGTAAAGCAGGAGCAAAGGAAACCTCCATTACCGACGGAGCTGCACGAGACCATGAAGCAGATGACCTTTATTATGGAATGAAAGATGAAACTGAAAATCTAATGAAGGGGTCTGATTCTGATTTTGAACACTAGCTTTAGCATGATTTCTGATTCCAAGATGAGATAAACAACACAACATGGTGTATAAAACTGAGGGAACAGTCTGTATTGTCTGTAGCAACAAGCCGGAATCCAGCTGTCTTATTTAAGTAAAGGTTAAAAAAATGAAAGAAGGCCTCTAAAGGGTTGCTAATGACAACACATGACATAAATATATGACATATTTGTCCAGTTATGTCAGAATCTGAACCAGAACAGTCCAGTGTTAAAAGAAATATTGAAGATTAATTGTATCCACTGTATTAGGGCTATATTGTAAGTTGTTTCTCTCCTTTTTTTTTTTTCTTATCCAGAACGCATTTCAATCTCTTTTAATTTTTTTTTTTATTTTTTTTTTTAAAGTTTTACACATTACAAAAAATAGTTAATGCAGTAAAAAAAAACTTTGCTGTCCAGGCTCTATAAAGGGATCAAACCCCTCACCCCTCTCGCAGGGTCGTATAAAGTACTCAAAACCCATACTTGAGTAAAAGTACAAGTGCCCGATCAAAAAGTGACTTGAGTAGAAGTGGAAGTGCTCAATCAAAAAGTGACTTGAGTAGAAGTACTAAAGTATTCAACATTTTTTGTACTTAAGTATTGCAAGTAGTTTTTTTTAAAAATGTTGCTACTCAAGTACTGAAAGTAATTCCTCGTTTCCACTGAGTGGTACGGTACGGTACGGTTCGGTTCAGTACGGTTCGGTACGGTACACATTGCGTTTCCACTGCCAATAGTACCCTTTCATGATAGGCGTGGTGTAGCAGGAAAGCTGTGATAGAGAATTCTCTGTCAACCAATCAAAGTTCTGCAGAGTGTAGCTCCACCCAGTTGGTACGGTACTAATGTGCTTGGTACCCCAACGAAAGGGTACCAAAAAAGTGGTACGGTTCGGAATTAGGGTACCATTCATAATGGAAACGGCATAAATAGCGTACCGTACCGAGCCAAACCGTACCAGAAAGCTCAGTGGAAACGAGCCATTAAAGTACCAGTAGTTTTGAAAAAAAATTGCTACTCAAGTACTGAAAGTAAAAGTACAAGTACTGTGTAATGTAGTTATTAAAGAAAGAAGTCAAAAGTTTGAACATCATATTGTTTTTTATTATTTCAAATGCAGCTTTTATTTATACATACAGTAGCTTTTATTTTCGTATGCGCTGATAATACACATGTTTTGAGCTTCATGAAACCTGTCATCTACTGTTCTGGCAGTGGTAATTTTTATAATAGTAACGAGTAACTATGCAGCACAAAAAAAAAAATATCAGAGTAGAAGTATTGAAATCATCGAAAAAATGTAGTGAAGTAAAAGTGGAAGTAGGAGAAAAAAATTCTACTCTAGGAAAGTACAGATACCGCCTTTCGGTACTTAAGTACAGTAGTGAAGTAGTTCTACTTAGTTACTATACATCTCTGCCCCTCTGTTATTCCCTAACAACTGCCAGTTCTCATGAGATAATCACATTAAGTGTCCATTCACACTAGTACGACTTGTCAGGCGACTTGGTCAGCCTGACAAGTCACACAGCGTCGCGTCCCATAGTGTAGTACAGGAACGGTTCTAATAGGAGCGACACAAGTCGCTCCGACTTAGAAAAGGGTCCTGTACTACTTCGGGGCGACCTGGGGCGACTTGCATAGACATTCATTATATGAAGTCCGTGCAAGTCGTGCCGAAGTCGCGGTGCACGCGACTTCACAGGTCACCCCGAAAGTCGTGCCGCTTCAGTGTGAATCGGCACTAAAGCCTGGTACACACAATGAGATTATCGGACGAATGATCATGCGTTTATTTTTCCCATGCACTAAAGTGACGAAAATTTTCATACAACAGAATAAAAATTCGCAAGTGATGTAATGTATTGTATTTGTATTTTATTTTCTAACAAAAACTGATTAAATGAAAATCGTATGATCTGGTATTGTACGAGAAAATTTTTCATTTTTGTCCCTTCAAATAATTTCAGGTGAACTTAGTCGTGATCGGCTCTTGAAAGCTGTGTACTAATAATCAAATTATTGTACGATCACTTAGAAAGCTGTATTTTTTTTTACGATTCTCTGATCGTGTGTACTAGGCTTAAGATACACTATATTGCCAAAAGTATTGGGACGCTTGCCTTTGCACACACATAAACTTTAATGGCATCTCAGTCTTAGTCCATAGGGTTCAATATTGAGTTGGCTCATCCTTTGCGGCTATAACAGCTTCAACTCTTCTGGGAAGGCTGTCCACAAGGTTTAGGAGTGTGTCTATGGGAATGTTTGACCATTCATCCAGAAGCGCATTTGTGAGATCAGGCACTGATGTTGGGCAAGAAGGCCTGGCACGCAGTCTTCGCTCTAATTAATCTCAAAAGTGTTCTATCGGGTTGAGGTTTAGGACTGTGTGCAGGCCAGTCAAGTTCCTCCACCCCAAACTTGTGTTTTATGGATCTTGCTTTGTGCACTGGTGCACAGAGGTGCAAGAGGCCATCCCCAAACTGTTCCCACAAAGTTGGGAGCATGAAATTGTCCAAAATGTCTTGGTATGCTGACGCCTTAAGAGGTCCCTTCAATGGAACTAAGGGGCCATACCCAACCCCTGAAAAACAACTCCACGTCATAATCCCCCCTCCACCAAATGATTTGGAGGGGTGGCCCAATACTTTTGCCAATATATTGTGGATGAGTAAGTTTGGGGTGGAGGTACTTGACTGGCCTGCACAGAGTCCTGACCTAAACCCGATAGAACACCTTTGGGATTTATTAGAGCAGAGACTGCGTGCCAGGCCTTCTCCTCCAAGATCCGTGCCTGACCTCACAAATGCACTTCTGGAAGAATGGTCAAACATTCCCATAGACACACTCCTAAACCTAGTGGACGGCCTTCCCAGAAGAGTTGAAGCTGTTATAGCTGCAAAGGGTGGACCAATAAAATATTGAACCCTACTGACTAAGAGTGGGATGCCATTAAAGAGGTTGTAAACCTGATTTTTTTTTTCACCCTGAAAGAGAAACACCTAATGAGCTAGTATGCATTGCATACTAGCTCATTATGAAATACTTACCTTAGAACGAGCCCCCGCCAGCCACCCTCTTACCTCTATGACGGGCGACATGTTCAGTCGCCCGTCTTCCGGGATCGCGGCATCCGGCCATCTGATTGTCCGGAGCCGCGGTGACGTCACTCCCGTGCATGCGTGTGGGAGCCGACGGTCACGGCACGGGGCTCTGAAGGAACGGCACCAGCGGCCGTTCCTTCAGAGCGCATGCGCCAGTGATGTCACTGGCTGCATGTAAGGTAAATATCTCCTAAACGGTGCATGTTTAGGAGATATTTACAGTACCTATAGGTAAGCCTTATCATAGGCTTACCTATAGGTACAACTTGCAGAGGAGGGTTTATTTCCTCTTTAAAGTTCAAGTGCGTGTAAAGGCAGGCGTCCTAATACTTTTGGTAATATAGTGTAGATCTGGCCAATGTAACAATATATAGCTGAATTGAATATCTGATTTTTTAGTCAAACAAATGGCAATTCTTCATAAATGGGTGCCACGTACACAAAATGGCTAGTTAGGATAAATAAAATTAAAAACAAAAATCTGAATGGGGTTCTCCCCATGATTCATACCAGGCCCTTTAGGTCTGATCTGAATTCTAAAGGGGACTTTATGCAAAGGAAAAAAAAAAGGTGTGGGGTCCCTCCAAATTCTATACAACACTTGTAAGGTCTGGTATGGGTTGTAACAGGGAACTCTGCACACAAATAAAGAAAAAAAAAAGCATTGGGTCCCCTCCCAGACACTTATCTGTGCATGCAGCCTGGCTGGCCAGAAAAGGGTGGGAAAGGGGGGGGGGGGCGAGAGTGCAGCAGGTCCTCCCTATACCAGGCCGCATGCCATCACCATGGAGGGGTGATACCTTGCCATGAAGGAATATTCCTGGCAAGCACTTTGTCCTTATGTTGATGAGGGCAACGGTCTCTTCTCCACAATCCTAGCCTGGTGATCGTGGGGGTATTACAATAAGGGAGCACCTAGATGCTAGCTCCCTCTATGTGAATGAGTAAGGTGTATATGTAGAGTTATGGAATTTGGAGGGGGGGGGGCGCAGTGGGGGATGCCACACCATTTTTTTGTGGGATTCCCCTTTAAAATCCAGAAATTCCATAACTGAAGGGCCATAAATATGAATAGAATCCACTTATCTAGAAAGAATTAAAAAAATGTTATTGGATCTCATGCATGAAACTGGGGGGGGGGGGGGGGGTGGAAAAATGCTTAACCCAAGAAGACTAGTATGTGCCTACATTAATCTAATATTATTTTAGTAATGGTTTAACAAGTAATATCCCTAAAACAAGTTTACAGGCAGAATGGCCCGAAATGGTAAAGCTGACATTTTCACAGGGCAATACACATCCATGTGACCTTAATATGCTAAATTTATTAATGTGATTTTAATATATTCTGTGTCACCAAAACCTCCTAGAAAAATGTTCCTTGCCTTGGGGGCACACAGAATATTTTATAAGTATTCAGATTATAAGCATCAGTATGTAATCACAGATTTTTGTGGAACGTTAGCTTTCTTAAAGCTTAGGATAGAAGAGTGCACTGTTAGGGGGGCGAAGCCCTCGTGTACTTCCCCATATACTATGATAGAATTTCATCCCTCACACACTTGTCCAAACCAAGACAAGGCAAATACAAACCTTGGACAGCAATCAAGGCTTCCAGATTATTCTAACTACAGTTAAGCCTAGGACACATGATGAGAAAATTGGATAAAAAATACCGCTTTTGTAACGATCGTCCGATGATCTGATCGTTAGTACGCAGCTTTCGAGAGCCAATCATGACATTTCATGCAAAATTTTTGAAGTGCAAAAAATGTTCTTGTGTGATAATAGAAAATGTGCAAAATTTTCTGATGTGCAAAAAATGTTCTTGTGTGATAATAGATAATGATTTTCCTTTAATCAGTACAGTAATCATACGTAAAAAAAATTGAGTGAACAAGACTGCGCATGCTCAAAAATTAAAGAATACATACATCATTGCGGCAAGTTGTATTCTGTCTTAGGAGAGTTTTCATAACTCTTGTAACCTATTCGTTTTTGATATGAGACAAAACAAAATGGCTATCGTTAGTCCAATATTCTCATCATGTGTATGAGGCATTGGGGTTCCAAGCCAATAAAAATTCGGATGCACAAGTTTGTAAATAACAATGATCACAAGAAATTATTGTGTGGTCTTGAAAACTCATGAGATGATGTGTTAAATCAAAATGATATTTCACGGTGTTAAATTGAACAGAAATAATCAACAATACAAATGTGTAAAAAATCCACATGTGAAAAATTATTATATTGTCCTTCAAACTTGTGTGATAAAGAAACAAAAAATAGGTGAAAAGTCCAATGATAGATCAATAAAGTGATGAGTAGTTGAATGGTCCCTCCACCTGGTGAAATGCCTCCTTACCCGGCGGAAAATAAGGTAAGTGCCTTAAATATATTCCTGTGATGGTGACATGTATCTATCCATATGAACACCTTCAAACGTGCACGATCCCCCAGGTGCAAAAGCAATGTAAGCCTCTTACCAAATGAAAAAGGAAAAACAGCCTTTCAATCAGCAGATGGAAACTGCAGGCACTCTTCTTGTCCCCTAAAGGCCCGTACACACGTACCGATCGTCGGCATACAAACGTCGGTGGACGAAGGATCTGCCGATTGTACGCGTGTTAGTATGGTGCCTCCGACAGATGTCTGCGCACAATCCGCGGACAAAAGTCTTTCGTGCAAACATGAAAATATTTGTATGCCGACACCAGAACGGACGATTGTTCGCCTGTCAGTACACAATTCGGCCGACAGACCGCAGATTTGCAAGACTGGGCATGCTCAGAAAATAGAAAACACAGGGAAAGTTAACCATTACATGACATCACTTCTGCAGTCGGCGGACAAAATTCTTGTGCTGTCCTTGTGCTGTCTTTGCACTTTTCAGCAGACACCGACATCCCGGGGAGAAAAGAGGAACATTTGTAAGCCGACCATCGGTACGTGTGTACGGGGCTTTAGATTGGAATGGATGGCTCACACGGTGAATCGGCAAAGTGCATAAAAAATATGGGAAACTTGGCTTCATGCTGTGCAGTCTGGAGCTTGTGTGCTCCTCTTGCTCACTCATCGGGAACACAGGGAGCTGACACTTGCATAATTTACAGGCGCCTGGACACACTAAAGGGTTGCCATTTCCTGGGTTTCAGCTGTCTCTGCCCAGCCCATATCAAGGGCTGGTTAGCACACAATTCTGAAAGCTTACATCTCATACTGCGTCTAGTATTTAGAACTCTTGTCACTTCTTCCAAATGGCGTTCCTGATGTTCGGTTGAAGCAGGCTGATCTCTTGTCTTTAATATAATACCGGCAGGCTAACTGTTTTGAATCACTACAGAGGATTATACCACTTTCCAAGGGCACCCCTGAAGAAGGAGTAATCACTGACACTCCGAAACGCGTTGGGTCATTGCCCTGGGGCCATGTGGTCACTGTCTTTCTGTGAATGTGATGTATATTCATGAGCTTGCCATATTTTAATCTTTTTGTATGACTTTTTTTCAATAAATGTTATTTGTTAAATAACATTTTCATGTGTATAATAACTGAGTGTATATAAAGTCCCACCAACAGGGGAATATTCCTTTTGATATTTACTTGGGATGCGGCACCTTTGGGAGCATCCAACTTGAGCACACTTTGCATCACATATAAACTTACTATTTTCACATATTCTGGTAGCAGCCTTTCACATATCAGCGCACCCTTCTTTTTAACCAAGTTTGTAAATAAGTAGAAAAGAGGAGACCTTTTAAAACTGGGCACCCACCAAGGAAACTATTTACAGTCAAGCTCATAAGGGTATCATTTTGAAATGGCATATCTTTATTTAGCAATAAGCAGCACAGCAGTTAAAATAAATTTACAAAACATTTGTAGTTAATCACCACAATTCCTGGTTAGCCCCTGGGGAGCCCCAATTAGGGTGCAGTCATTTGGACAATGCACCACAATGTGAGACTCCTTGAGCCCTACTTTAGGTATTAATCCTCTGTGGGTCTGGAGGCAAAAAAAAAAAAAAAACAGGTCTTGGGCCTAGTCATGGAAGGTGGCTCCTCCTGGAAGAAAACCCTAAAATTGATGGTTGCTGGAGAAAAGCGTGTAAGGCCAAAATGCAACAAACTACCACTGCCTCCAACATATAGAGATGTGGTAAGCACTGGTTGGGTGAGAAACACTCAAGAACCTTCCTATGTTTGCCCGCCTTTGAAAACTAAAGGTTTGAATCCCATTACAACCTCAATTGCCAAGGAGTCAGATCTCTGTAAGAGTGCAGCCAGCAAAGTCTGTGATTAAAAGGAACAAAGCAAGACTTTAGGAAAGATCTAGAATAGACTTAGACCTAACTTGTTTGTGCTCGAGTATATGTTTTTCGGGATATCTTGACCCAAACCTCCCCCTCCTTTCCGATATTGCTACATGCAATAAACTTGTTTTCTATTATACAATCTACTTATGTGATTGGCGCCCATCATTTTTTATGTCTTGAGCAATGAACCACTCCTGAAATTGAATATTCCTGGGACTTTACAGTAAGTGGATTTAGGACATTCCCACTGTTGCTGTTGGTCATCTGAAAGTCAATACATACTGATGATCAGTATCAATAGCACTACATATCCCACATAAAAAACTGAACTGCATACTGGTACAGAATATGTGGGAACACCACCAGTGGGCTTAGAAATAAAATAATGGAGAAAAACCTTATTCCTTAGTTCGAAAGGGATAACAGTGAAGAGTAGACAGGTCCTGTGTATAGTGTATACATATATAAAGATATCACACATGAAATGTTTTCCTGTGGATCACCAGTGTTTTAAAATGGCCCTGCTAAGCAGAATTTCACTTTCCTTCTGTTTTTGTTCCCCCCCCCCTTCTTAACTATTAGGCCCCTTTCACACTAGCGGAGTCCACCAGTGGATCCTCCCGCTCAGCAGGGGATCTCTCAGCTGATCCCCACTGAGCAGGCGGATGAAAGAGCAGACACGGACAGCCCACTCAGCTCTATTGGGTGTTGGATGGAAATGGACCACCTGTCCATTTCCATCCAGCTGTCATCCATTCCGATCCACCGGACAGATGGAGAACGGATTCCCACCTGTCTGTTTTTTTCGGACAGGACCGGATCAAATGTCCATGAAGAGCAATGGATGATCCGTACAGGTCCGTCTGAAAAACGGACAGGCAGACTCAATCGGTCCGTCAGTGTGAAAGGGGCCTTAGGCTAGATTGTCCTCCATTCACACACTCAACTGCCCAGTGAGTCCAGCATTGTCCTGCAGCCATACATTGCGCAGGTGCTGCAGCCTGAATTCTGTGCTGTCATCAACATCTCTGATATCACAGAAGTCTCTGGCCTTGGTTATTGGGAAGGACTGGCTGAGGGCCTACAAAAACAATCTAATCAATTTATGCCTAACCAGTAGCCCATAACACTAAGGGTAGCTTCACACTGTCCTGCTATGCTTTGGTTAAAGCATAGCTAACCCACATTTTTCCTGCAGGTTATTTGCGCTTTCTCGTAGACTTAAAGCGGAGTTCCGGGCAGAGAATCGTTTTTTTTTTGAACATACCCCCGGGACAGTCAGGGCTAGCACATTCCACAATGGCTAGCCTCTGATCTGTCCCGGTTCGCACTTACCTTTTAGAAGAAATACTTACTTAGAAGTTTTCTTCCACAGCGTTTCCATCTCGGTTGTGGGCAGCTGAAGCCGGCGCGGTCCTCTTCTCCGTCTTCTTCCGCGTCTTCGTGTCCCAGAATGCGCTGCACCGGCCCCTCTCGTCACTTCCGGTGCGGCGCCGCATTCCTAAACAGCTTCTGGGCATGCCCAGAAGCTGTTTAGCAGGGGAATGCGGCGTCGCCCGGAAATGACGAGCGGGGCCGGTGCGGCGCATTGATTCCTGGGAGCTATGACGTTTAGCTCCCAGGAATCATCGCGAGGCAGGAAGTGACGGGGTGAGCCGCGGCGCTGGAGGAGGAAGCTGTCATAGGTGAGTATTTACGATCGTCAATAAAAAGGTGAGTAAACAAAAAAAAAAAAAATAACTATCCAATTCCTTTTCAGGTGCGGCATACCTAGCGGAGGGGCACAAAAAAAAAAAATCTTTTTTGTGCCCGGAACTCCGCTTTAAATTATCTCCTGTAGTTTTGGTGCGCTTTCAAAAAGCCCACCAAAACTGCAGAACATAATGGAAGTCTATGGGAAAGTCCAGCTAACCTGCACGAAAAACCGTGGGTTAGCTGTGCTGTGCCCAAAGCGTAGCAGGGCAGTGTGAAGCCACCCTAATAGTTGCCAGTGAATCCGAAGCAAGCCACACACACAAAGATGTTTAGCAGATCTATCATAGACTTGATTGCTGACCAATTTGGACAGATTTAGGACCTGTTGAAGGGCTTTGATCGTGTGTTGATAGCATCAGTTTGACATCAGTTTGAGACATTTTTAAGAACCTTCAGAACTCACTAATCGGTTAACTTGACCTGCAATTTGACCTTCCGGCCTGCAATTTGACTTGCTTCAAGCAGGTTTGCACTAGTTTTGAATGGGGTAAAAAAAAAAAAACCTGACGCAAACAAATACATGGTCCTTAGACTGATCAAAGTTTGATTGCCTATGTATATATACAGGTCCTTCTCAAAAAATTAGCATATTGTGATAAAGTTCATTATTTTCTGTAATGTACTGATAAACATTAGATTTTCATATATTTTAGATTCATTACACACAACTGAAGTAGTGCAAGCCTTTTATTGTTTTAATATTGATGATTTTGGCATACAGCTCATGAAAAACCAAAATTCCTATCTCAAAAAATTAGCATATCATGAAAAGGTTCTCTAAATGAGCTATTAACCTAATCATCTGAATCAACTAATTAACTCTCAAATTTTGCATGTCATTCGGAAATCAAGGTGCCAGAGTCTGGAGGAAGACTGGGGAGAGGGAAATGCCAAAATGCCTGAAGTCCAGTGTCAAGTACCCACAGTCAGTGATGGTCTGGGGTGCCATGTCAGCTGCTGGTGTTGGTCCACTGTGTTTTATCAAGGGCAGGGTCAATGCAGCTAGCTATCAGGAGAGTTTGGAGCACTTCATGCTTCCATGTGCTGAAAAGCTTTATGGAGATGAAGATTTCATTTTTCAGCACGACCTGGCACCTGCTCACAGTGCCAAAACCACTGGTAAATGGTTTACTGACCATGGTATTACTGTGCTCAATTGGCCTGCCAACTCTCCTGACCTGAACCCCATAGAGAATCTGTGGGATGTTGTGAAGAGAAAGTTGAGAGAAGCAAGACCCAACACTCTGGATGAGCTGAAGGCCGCTATCGAAGCATCCTGGGCCTCCATAACACCTCAGCAGTGCCACAGGCTGATTGCCTCCATGCCACGCCGCATTGAAACAGTCATTTCTGCAAAAGGATTCCCGACCAAGTATTGAGTGCATAACTGAACATAATTTTTTGAATGTTGACTTTTTTTGTATTAAAAACACTTTTCTTTTATTGGT